>NC_080203.1:126831111-127144733 GCF_030028045.1 Hippopotamus amphibius kiboko
TGGGTTGGATGAGATTGGGGCAACATTCTAGAGTTGGGGCAACTACCTCCCCTAATTATTTTATTTTAACCTGAAAATACTTTACGAACTCTGTTTACTCTATTACCAAGAAAGCAATATCAAAACTTCTGTGGATAAGTAATCAAATAATCATAATGCTGAACGGGAATATCCACACGCATTGGACTATCATACCTGTAGGCGGGAGCACTGAATACATATCTGTCAACAAAGGACTGCAACACTGACTCATTGATTGCTAACGATGAGTTGTGCTTCTAAATAACCCCACTGTGTCTAACACATGATCCCTAATCACAAGGAGCTCTCAGTACTCAGAATTTGCCTCTGTATTCAGTGAGGCAGCTGGGAACAACCCAGTTGAAAAGACTGATGACTGCCCAGGGGGTCTTCTTACACCCCCAGCAGGGCGGGGCTTACAAATCATTTATGGCTAAAGCTGCAGCTTCTTCAGCTCTATGAAGGAATACCCCAGGAGAAGCCTGTGCATGGCTTTGCTCTGTGACTTTAAATATTTCCAAGTTATCATAATTAGGTTTGGGGAAAAGAGTTGGGTGATAGTCTTAAGAATTTTGAGTTGTCACAGCTTTCACACTGGTTTCCACCTTATCTTTTGTATTTTTGAATGTGGCGAAAAGTGGAAGAGAAAAGCTTACCTAAAATTTTAAAAAACTCTTACAATACTCTAGGGCAAGGGTTCTTAATTAGGGATGGTTTTGCTTATCCCAACCCCCAGCCTCACCCGGGGGACATTTGGCAATTTCTGGAGACATTTTTGGTTGTCACAAGTTGTGGGGGAGGCTGCCACTGGCACCAAAGGGTAGAGAGGCCAGAGATGCTGCTAAACATCCTGCAGTGCACAGTTCAGCACCCAACACAAAGAACGATCCAGCCACCCATGCCATGTGTGCCAAGACAGAGAAGCCCTGCTCTAGAGAGAGGGCACAGAAAAGTAGACAGAGGGGAGCTGGGAGTCCGAAAGACTGGAGATTGAGTCTGGCATGTAATGAAGCCTCAGTTTCTTGTCGCTAAGTAAAAAGCCCCTTCTCCTTTGGCTGTGGTTGAATTCAATGAGATGAACAAGGCCAAGTACAGAGACAGGTGTCCTTCCCTCACTTTCCAGGTAAACCACCTTGGTAGTCAATGCAACCCGGCAACGGGTCCTCAACTACATGCATTGCCATCTCCAACCTCCCAGGGTTCTGGTGAAAGGAAATCAGGGATCAGCACGAGGCTCCCTAGTAAAAGTCTAACAGTGAGCACACAGACTCACCCTCCTCAGATCTCCTCGCTCCCTGGCCTGTATACTAGCCAAGCAAATCTGCTGCTCACGTGTGCTTCGGACTTCGCTTCAATTTTCATCTGTGCTTTAGGAACCACCAAATCCAATCCGCCCTTTCCCATACCATTCCAAACCCGGCTTGTAGCAGCCTTCTTCTACGGAGTCTTTTTTGATCAGCCCTGATATCCAGTCACCTAACTTTATGACAGAACCCATCCTGTGTGCTTTACTAAAGTTCTTTAAAATTGTATTAGTTTCACTTCAGATGTCTTCTGAGAGCATATTTTCTGTTTCTCATTGTATTTACCCTTGCTCCATTAGTTATAAACTCCTTAAAAGCAGGCTTTGTGTTTCTTAATTCTTGAGAATCTTTCCTTAGGGTAGCTTGTGATTTGTTACAGAGAGAGGCTTCTGCTCAGGCACTGACAAGGCCGTTTCTGCTAGGCTCTTTTCATAGTTAGGAAGGTCAGGTTCACTTGGGTCCCCAAATATCTTTCTACCCACAGAAACATGGAAGGAAAAGTTGAGGAGAATGTTTGTGAAGGTCCACATACTGACTTAATTGGAAGACTGGAAGCTTCTTTATGGAAAGCAGAAGAGAACAGTTTCTATGAGGAAAATATGAACAGGAGAAGGAGGCCTTGAACTAGAGGCTTTGAAAGTATCTGGCAGAACACATTAGATGTGCAATAAGTGTGGGATGCTTGGATGGATGAACATACATGACAGGGGTAACCAATATGGGCTTAGAAGCCTAAAGCTAGGTTTCTGAACTTATTCTCAGTAGTAACAGAGAGCTATCAAAACATTTTGATGAGTAAGAAGACCTATCTAGTGTGACAGATGAAGAAGAGACATTTAACATCTTCAGGGAGGAATATCTGAGTGGTAGACCTTATTAACTCAGCTTGATCTTCTCATACTGGGCCTTACAAAAATATAATGGTACTTTCCTAAAGAAATTTTGGAGACAATTTTCTATCCCATTGGTTTCATTATATTTTAAATAAACACAAATTATTATAACAAAACTAGGATCAAAAGGACATGTTTATGTTCATTCACAGATATAATTAATTCATGTTTAACATGTGTGAGCCTAGCTGCAAAGACTTCAGGCCATTCTATCCTTTTTGCTGGAAGAAAAACATCATAGTTATTGAGTCAGTCAACAATATTAATGAATAATTCATTTTTTTCTCTATGTAACTGCAGTTGAAGGGATGGGGCAATATTGAGGTAAGAATTGGGTCCTAAGCACTCCTGAACATGGACCCATTAATGGTTGAAACTGCATTTATTTACTATTAAAAATAAGGCATATTGATCATTAGTAAGATGGTTATTACATGGGGGGAAACAAAGAATATATAGTGTTACCACAATTTAAAATTATATTTAAACAGAATGACAGACTGGGAATTCTACCTTCTCAGAGATAATGATGTTTACTAGTCATTAAACGGCTCGGAAGGGAGGGCTTTAGTCTCATCGATACACCGGTTTTAATTGTGGCTCCACTGTGAATGGCTCTTTATTGGATTTCACAATAATGGCATCCTTGTAGACAGCAGAACTATAGTACCGATACTTGTAATATTGGCATCCTGGATCACAGATTTCCCTTTAAAAAGTTTCATCTGACCCTAACCATCAGACCAAGGAGGGTAAAATCAGCATTTCCATCTCAGAGATATTAAACTGAATGGTCCCACATTAAATGGCTGATAGTTTTTTTCTCAAAGTACAGCAGAGTTCCCAATATTCCATGTCCACAATCTGAGAGAATGGACTTCCAATAAAAGGTGAGACATTTTTGGATATTTTTACTTAATAGATGACTTCATATTTCTCTGTTTAGGGTATCCAATTATAAGCCAACTATGGATAATTTATTTGAAATAACTTCAAAGATTTTTTTCTTCTGCTCATTAGCTTATTTTAAGGTTGCCTTTGAAATACTCATCACCTTGCTTCATCTTGAATATTTGCCAGTGCTTAGCTTCAAGAAGGTAATTATAAAAGCCAGTCTACCTCAACCTGAAAAATCAGGACCTCTGGGAATAAGATTTTTTTCCTGGAGAGATAGTTTGCCAAGAAAAAATTTTTTTAAAAGCAAGAAAGAAAAGGAAGGATAGAAGAAAGGAAAAATAAACCTATGTTAATTCCAAATTTATAAACTATTAAGCTGTACTTTATTTCCCAGAGATCACTGAAATTCTAGGTCTGGAACACTATACCCAATGTCCAGGTTATTCTAAGTGAATGACATGACTCAGTTTACTTTTAAAATAGAAAAGAGCCATCCTTTTTAAAAATCCCTTTCAAAATTGACATTTTCTTAAGGAATCAAGGCACTGTTTCTGCCCACCCCCCCTCCCCCATTTTGGTTGCAGTCTTTCACAGGGTATATCAAATATTAAAGGACTTAGATTTGATCATGCTCACATCCTATGCGTCCTATACAGGCAGTGTGAAACCAGCAGAGTCAAACGCATGTTTATAATGCACCTTTCCTTGTAAGATCAACAAGGGCTTTTAGAACATTTCCTCCTCTATATACGTCTCTCCATAAATTTCTATACTCCTATCATGGGACTAAAAGAGCAGACGTCTGCCTTGTCCAGGGCATCAAGGTGACTCATGCTTGGGATCCCATGGTAACAGGGTGATGATAGGACTTCACCTGGGCCCCATTTAGGGCACATCTGCCACCTGTAAACCTCAAGTCATGCATGCGCCACAACAGATGAGTAGTTTCTGAAAGTTAAATAACTTCACTGAAAGGAACAGTTTCCTTTCTGCAAGAACTTCCATCAGCCTGATTCTACATAGAGCCTGAATACAGACACGCAATAAGCTCTGAGCATCGGGCGACTTAATCCTCCCTTCAGCACAGTCATAATGATAGAAGCATCATCTTGCAAGATGACACCTGCCTACCAGCTCCTTTGTTACCTCTCTGTTTTATGCACTCTTGCTGTTAGTTTTTGCTGCCTCTGCATGATATCTCTTTTGTGTTCTGTTCAAAAATACTTCCTTTTTACAAGCATAATTTGCTCTTGTGCTTTGATATCATCTCAAGTAGATACAGCTGGAGCCAAACCACTTATTTATTCCTGACAAAAAAAATTTACACACATTTGTTGAAAATAAAGCGAGGCAAATCCTCCTTCAATTCATTCAATCCACCGAGATGAAATTCATACACATCCCCAAAGGCAAACATGATGTGTGTGGTTAACTCTAGTAAATGGGATTTCTGACAGATTCACCAAAATTCACTCACTCTTACAAATTCACTGATTCATTCTCCACTTTATTTTGACCATTCAATTTCAGATGTGATTGTCATTATACAAATGCACCTTTTCATGAAGAAATGGGAAGAGTACATCAGTGCTTTTTAGTACCTTAGTATAAAAGTAAATAGAAATTGTATCATGCAACTGTGATGAAAACAGGGGACTCACCTGTCCTAATTTTGATCTTGGTTTTTTGTTTGTTTGTTTGTTTGTTTTTAGGTAGCTCTGATTTAGTGTCAATTTAAACCATTCACTCGGTATAAAGTCAAATCCCTCCATTAGACACCACCCATGGAAAGGGTCTTATGTAGAATAGCATGCATGTTTTTCTTCCCTGTTCTTTGCATTAAATTAGAACAGATTCACTTAATGTTGCATGAAAATCTGTGAAGTGTCATCTTAATTAAAACACAGTAGTGCTATACTTTTGGCTGAAACTCAACATACACTCTCCCTTTCTTAAAAGTAAACAGATAATTTTTCCTGATGGCTCATAAACTAGAATTCTGTCTTAATCTATTTTGATAAGTCAGACCGGGCCCATGTGAGCTGTGGACCAGCTATTCCTCCTGTGAGAACGAAGCCCTAACATTTGGACAATCTCCCAGCATGGAGGCTGGTGCAACAGGGATAAGTAAAGTGTCAATATTTTCTGCTACTAAAATATGAAGGAACAATTGTCAGGAGATGAACACTTTTTTTTTATGAGACACCACATAAACCTATACTTTATCAAAGGACTGTGAGTTTCATTCGTTGAGCCCTTCAGCCTGAGATGAAATGCAGTCTTTAGCCGTAAAGGGATACCGTGTTGGGAATTTGATTAACAAGCTAGACTGCATGGCACAAGTTGGCCAGGGACAAAGAAGCATGTGTTGGAGGTAAAACTCTCACAGATACTTGAACTGGCCAAGGTCGGCTTCCCCCCTCAACCCCACCCCCACCCCCACCACCAAGAACATACCTATGGTAAGCCTAGAAGTCTGCACACTGATATTTCCAACTGCCTTAGGGCTGCATCATGAGTATTTCCGAGCAAGCAAGCAATCAAGCCTGCATCCCTGTAGCAGGCACACATAAAAGTTTCCATAGCAACACACACACACATAGATGCACACACATAATTCTCCCCATTTTTTGAGACAAATACAGGAAGAGAGAGGAGGTGGAACTAACTAGAACCCTCCAGAAATGAGTTGGTTCAAATACATCCACACTTCTAAAAAACATCTCGATGCTCCTTAAATGAATCCTATCTTCCCCCAAATGCCAACCAAGTCATCTCTTGCTCAACCCCAAGCCACTCTTTTCCGCCTATGCCTTTAGGAAGAAGGCTACAGCTCTGCACACTGATTTAGCCCTCACGGGCCATTCTCCTAAGCAAGGTCCTCGCAACAGTCTGTGTTCTCTGCGTCCCTCGCTAACGGGGGTTCTTGCTTTTTCCTTGCTTTCTTCCTCTGTGATGTGAAGACTGCAGGCATTCAAAAATGCAAGGTCTTTTGACGCTTGTGAAGTTTTAAAGAAACCAACGTGTTTTCAGAGATCACAGAAGAGGAGAGGAAAAACAGATCATAAGAAGAAAACTTCTGGGAGAGATGGAGATCAAAAAGAAAAACCAGAATATCTCAGTTAGACCTGCTGAGTGAAGACCAAGGCTGCATTTCAGGAGACAAAAGAAACTCTAATCACATACTGTGAGAGTATGATCCTTATCAATTTTTTGTGTTTCACTGCAGGCACTTCTAAGGGGAACAAAGCAACACTGGGAAATATATTAACGCTGGGTTTTTCCTCGCATAACATTTTGTTTGCCTGTTTAGTCTCACAGACATTTCTGGGAACACAAACTCAAAAGCCTTATTCCTAGAAAAAAAGGGTTAAATTCCACTCTAATTCTCCACCTGTATGAATGAGATTTATATTGATAAATCCCCAACCATTCAGCCTGGAAGTAGGCTTTTACCATTCTTGCTTCCCTGACATTCACCTCTTCCAACTGGGACGGCCATCTCTTTTGGGAATACAAAGTCAAAAAGTCCCACGGAGAATCTAATTTTAAAATGTTTTATAAATTCCTAAAATCTCTTAGGAAGAAAATGCACTATCTACTGGCCTTTCTCCAGAGAAAGAACAAGGGCAGGGATGTTGATGGCTCAACCCAGGCACGGAACCCAGGGTTTCCACCTAACAGCAAAAGACATCCATACTCTGTATACTTTTGGTATTTTCAAACAGATGTGGCAAGAAGGACTTATTGTCAGAAGTTTCTTACATTAAATATTTCTTTCCTTATTTTGGCTTGTTCTCAATAATTACACACCTGCCATAATCACGCGTTCTAGGCATTGCAGTTATTACTCAATCTACTCCTTCATTTAATCTGAAAGATGAGAACTCTCCCAAGGAAAGGCTTATTGAAACTTAGGTCTTCAAATATCAGCAGTACAGCATCAAAGATGGTTCAAGTGAACTTAGAAAGCCTAACTGAACTCCCGCAGAACATTTGTTTTTGAGGCACGGAGGGCATTGAAAACCCGGGTATTGGGACATTCACTTTATAGTATGGGAAGGCTTCTTTCCAGAGTGTTTTACAATAAAATCCAACCTCCCTTCTGTCTTGTGTCACCAAGACATTCAGCCTGGGAGCCATGTGGCCATCAGGACACTAACCCACCAAGCAAAATAGAATAGGAGACCATCTCACTTTATTCTTCCCTTCAACCATTGATTCTAAGAGTAGAAGTGCTTCCAAGCTTGGGACTACGTCATTTTTCCAAATAAACCACATTTTGTTATTCCTTCCCTCATCTATTAGAGTTGGTAGATGAGCAAAAGCTGGAAAACTTTAAAAAGGCAGAAGGAAAGTTAGAGTATGTGACAGAGTCCACCTAATCCTAGATTCCTCAGGTTCTGTCCTCTGTTTTTCAGAGGCAGACACTTAAAACAAATGCCGTTCATAGAAACTCAAAATATTAACTATTGGGAAATAGACAGTACACTTAATGACGTAACTGACTATGACCTACAGTGGAGGATGTGATGAGTCGCTCTTGGGCCGGAGACTCTTTTCTCGGGTGATGTTAGAGGGAGCTCCACTTCCTGAATTTCATCTTCGCTTTTCATTTTGGCCCCATTGCTTTGCCGAGTCAAAGTAACCACCTCTATTTTTAGTCCCAGTGCAGTACTGTGGCCCTAACCCACCTGTCATTCTTATACAATTCAATTCCAAAATGTCTTCAAGTATTTTATGTAAATAGTTAGTTTTGTACATAATTACAAATCAGGAGCATCTAAAGTAACATCAAATGGCAAAGAGTTCTTTCAGGAGACATTCAGCTCCATGGAGCTCGCCCTTACTCTTAGGTACAGACATTATTTGCAAGACATTGTCTGGACGGGACCCCTCTGAGCTCTGTCCCTTAGTCTGTGTCTATTGGGAATTCCTACTGGGTTAAATTGTCTGTCGATTGCTGGGGCACGGGTGTACACATGTACACACACACGTACACACCCCTAACTTTTGAAATTGAAATATCTGGGATAAACAGAACCTTCTGGATGATGGGAAAGAGACAACAGCAAAGCTTTCTTGTTGATCAGCGGGAAACAAACATTGGCAGGTGAGAAGAAGCTAATCCTTGCTAGGTGACAGCACTATAGCAGCTGATTTTGACGCATCCTTGCTGGCCAATCTGCGCTTGTCATGTTGTTATAGGGGACAGTTCGATGTCCATCAGTGGTCTCACTTCAAGGGTCCTGGTTGAATAATCTCCCAGTTTTCTGGCTCAGAGGTTTCTTCTAAGTTGCTTAGATGCAGTCCAGTGCTGCTGGGGCAAACCCTTCACCTACAGGAAGGGTCAGCAAATAAATACTCCACCTTCCATCCATCAGGACAAGTCTGGGTATTAGTTCTACACAGGGGTAAGCACACTCTGTCAGTACTGAGCTAGATGTTCTTAGGTACTTTTAGCTATTTTAGGCTGTATGGTCTCTGCCCTTGTAACACCAAAGCAGCTATAGTTAAGATGTAAACAAATGAGTGGGGCTACGTGCCCAGAAAACTTTATTTACAAAAACAGGCCAGGTTTGGCCTGCATTATATAATTTGCTGACATCTGTTCTACATGAAGTTTTAGAAATTCACCACACTGATGGTGATGCCCAAACTGCCAACCTAGGCTCTGTTTTGTTTTGCTTTTCTCATTTTTTTCACTTTTTCACTCCTACCTCCTAGAAACACCTCCCAAATAAACGACTTGCCCTCACATCCTTATCTCATATGCCAGGCCCAGGCGCCGCTCAACGTCTCGGGCAAGAAGTCACAAAGGAAGCACGCATAATAAAAAGTGAGCACTGCACAGTGGCTGCGCTGCCTGTGCAGAAACGGACGCTCACTACAAGATGCAAGAAAGATGAAAAAGCAAATTCAGGACTTGGGTTTACTTTAGTTTTAGAATACATTGTATCATATTTACATTCTGTGTCTCATAATCATCATTTATTTAACCAAAAAAAAAAAAAAAGGGGGTATGGCAAAGGAACATATTTGGCTCATAAAGGGCTACAGACTAGGAAGTTGAGTGCTGGCAGGTAAATCAGGGTTGGTGAAACAGTCCTCGAGCTGACTACAGGATGTGTGCTTGTCAAGCAGTCCTTCTACAAAACTCTGCTAAGAGCTGGTCTACACACACACCCAGGACTGAGTGAACAGTAACAACAAGGGGCGTCCCTGCTGAGAATAAGGAAGCCAGGACATGGCACCCTCAGGAGGCCTCTTAATGGCTTCTCTGATCTTTTTCTCAGTGCATAAAATCCTTAAAGAGAAATTTTTTTGCCTATTAGTTATGGATGGAGGGTGCATTGGGATTTGGTGCTACCCACCCTCTCAACTTACAATAATAGCAATAGAAAAAATATACTACTCTTCCTTTGATATTTGGTAGATATGATCTCAATTTCAATTTGATTTTCTAATAGACATACACTTAAATAAAATGTTTCACTCACTGCAACCCAGATGTGACACTGTACTGAGCAAACTCCACTTTAAGAAAGTGCCTTTGTCTATTTAGGTTTATTGAATGATAGGAATATGGAAAGTGGGCAAATATTTGACTATTTTCCCCAACGGCATTAAGGGATCTAGAACTGTAGAGAGTTGGTCATGGTGCGTTTCATCTTATGGTCAAATATAAAGATCTCCGCCAGAGTGGAGTTCATAAACTCCCCAAAGGTTCAGGATTTCAGTTTCCACATGAAACAATAAAATAAACATTCTGTTCTCTTCTTCTCTATAAAAACAACCACCTGGTTCAAATTTGATGGCTGATAGGGCTATATTGTTTTGAATTTCCTTCTAATTCTTCTAACGTTTCTTCCTTGCATTTATTCACTTATTCTTAAACAGATTACCCATTACTTACAAAAGATGGGAGAGTGGTTTGGAACATGTTATACAATATCCATCTCTCCTGGCAGACTGATCTCCTTACCCCACTGGAGTCAGGCTTAGACGAATGATTTGCTCTGGTCAATGAAATGTAAGTGGAAATGACAAAACACTTCCTAGTAAAAATGTATAACCATCATCAGGTGGTTCTACCTTCCTTCTATTTTCTTTTAGCTGATTCCCAAAACGAAGGTAGCATAGTAGAAACCCAGAGATGACCCACAATGGCTTGGATGAGAGGGAGAAACAACCTTTGTTTATTAAGTCAATGAGACTTTGGGGGTTGTCTGTTACCATGGCATAATTTCACAAAAGATGACAGTTACACGATTTCAAAGATGAAAGAGACATGCATCTTATATGCAAAATGGCTTAGTGAAAATTATACAATAAAAAGATCTCTCGGATGCGGTGAGAGTTAAGGGCACATGTTTTGGAATCAGACAGCCCAGGTTGGAAATATACCTCTCCCATACAAGTTGGGAGAAATTCCATGAGTTATTTAACCGCTCTCAGCCTTATGAATATAGTTCTTAATTTGCTGGGTTGTGGGAGGAAGGGCTGAGATAATATTACCACGTGTACAACAAAAGACACAACAGTTGCACAGGGGAAGTGCTCCAACCAAATTATGAACCATTCAAAGCTATTTAAGGGAAACCCACCATGGCCTTGTGTACTTTCATGAGATTAATTTTACTGCTTATTATTTTCAGTAACAACCTTGTAGTAAGTGTTAATCAAATTAGAAGACAATATTATAATATTACAGAGTTTATAAATACTTTTCACTTAATAAACTTCTCCTATGGCCTTGCATTAACCCCATGAGATTGGTAGGTTAATGATACTTCACTGAAAATATAAGGGAATTTTGTGGCTTCTTGAAGTTTGGTCCAACAGGCAGAGCTGATAGAAAAACCTGGCATTTTAACACCAAATCCTATGCTTTCTTTCATCCCACTAAATCTTATTGTCTCTGAAAAAGGAGGTCTCCCAATGTATAGGATGGATCAACTCAGAGTGAGGGATAAGAACACATCTCCCATAATCTGCAGCAAAGCTCAACATCTAAGTTCTATTAGAAACCCTCACTGATGCGTCTAGAAAACAACTCCTCATGGGCTTGCTTCACGCTTTTTGTTGTAAATCTATGTTGGCAGAACTGGTCTTGATCACCAAAAGGTCATTTTCCTTTGCAAAGTCTCCCTCCAGCCATTCTTTGACATTTAATTCGCTGTAGTCCATGATCATGTGATTATTCTTAATTGCACTGTGGAATCTTACATTATTGTGGAGTTCTTCCAGAAATCTCATTGTTTTCAATACATACATGACTTTTAGAAGAGACTATAGAGCAAGAAATGTTTTCTTTAGAAAATAGGAATTTGTCATGCAGATGTTTCTAAAAATATATTATCCCAACCCTCCAAGGTCTTACTGGATTCTGAAAAATCAAAGTTTGCAGATACATCACTGAAACTGTAGAGACAAAAGAAGCTCCTTGATGCATTCACGTCTGTAAGTATAACTTGTCTAGAATGTTAGTATTCACACAAATGGTTGCATCTAAAACCTAACTTTTATAATACCTAAGCCAATACTAATGTATATTTTGAACTTAAGATATAGTGAATTACTTTTCTTCTGCTTTTCTGAAAACAAACAAACAAACAAAACAAAACAAAACTTTCCTGAACAAGTAGAAATTGGTTCACAACCACAGAATTCCTATGCCATATTTATTTCAGCTGTATTTTCAAAGTAGAATATGCATCAATAAAAATCCATCATGATAATACTGAGGAATAAAATTTGAACAGCAATTTAATGGTTTAGCATGGTAATGTGTCAGCTTGAAGAACTATGCAACTTTCAAGTAAAAGTCAAAGGTTCACTGTTGGACAATAAAAGCATAATCCAAGTGGATCAGTGAAATGTTTGTTCTATACCAGAAACCACAATTCTGCTGAATTTGCAGATACTGTTATCCCTAAGCTCCAAAACCCAATCTGTTTATTTAGGCAGAGGACCTAAATAAACATTTCTCTAAAGAAGACATACAGATGGCCAAGAGGTACATGAAAAAATGTTCAACATCGCTAATTATTAGAGAAATGCAAACCAAAACTATGAGATATCACCTCACACCAGTCAGAATGGCCATCATTAAAAAGTCTACAAGCAATAAATGCTGGAGAGGGTGTGGAGAAAAGGGAGCCCTCCTGCACTGTTAGGGGGAATGTAAACTGGTGCAGCCACTATGGAGAACAGTACGGGGGTTCCTTAAGAAACTAAAAATAGAGCTACCATATGCTCCTGCAATCCCACTCCTGGGCATATATCCATAAAAAACTCTAATTCAAAAAGATACACACACTCCTATGTTCACAGCAGCACCATTTACAATCGCCAAGACACGGAAGCAACCTAAATGCCCATTGACAGATGAATTGATAGAGAACATGTGGTACATATATACAACGGAATATCACTCAGCCATTAAAAAGAATGAAATAATGCCAACAGCAGCAACATGGATGGACATGGAGATTATCATATTAAGTAAACTAAGTCAGACAAAGACAAATATCATATGATATGGCTTATATGCAGAATCTTAAAAATTAATACAAATGAACTTATTTACAAAACAGAAACAGCCTCACAGACTTAGAAAACAAACTTACAGTTACCAAAGGGGAAAGGTGGGGGGAGGGATGAACTGGGAATTTGGGCTTGACATATACACACTACTATACCTAAAATACATGACCAACAAGGAACTACTGTATAGTACAGGGAACGCTATTCAATATTCTTGAATAAACTAAATGGGAAAAGAACTGAAAAAGAATAGATATGTGTATGTGTATAACTGATTTACTTTACTGTACACCTGAAACTAACACAACATTGTAAACCAACTATAGTCCAATATAAAATTAAAAAATTTTTAAAGTAATGTAGAAAAGATTAGAAAAAACAAAACAAAACAAAACAAAAAAAAGAAAGAAAGTAGATCTTGTGTTCTCATCACACACACACACACAGCCAAGTATGTGAGGTGATGGATATGTTAATTTGATTGTGGTAATTATTCAACAATGTATACCTGTATCCAATCATCAGATTGTACATATTAAATACACACAATTTTATTGGTCAATTATACCTAAATAAAGCAGGAAGATTTTAAAAAAAGAAAAAAAACTAATTCTGAGGCCCTATTGTTACCTTTTTGCTCCCACCAAGAAATTCAAGGAAAACTTCCTCCGAATTACAAGGGAAGATCTTGCTGCTTTTAAGAAGACACCAAAATGGGCTTTTTTCCCCCATTAAATACCTTAAGTAAATTATTAACTTCAAAAGTAAACAAAAACAACAATAAATCCAAAACCAAACCAAAGCAAACCGAAGAAGCAACCTTGCCATTCTGTCATGAACACGGAGCTTCTGTTGTCACTTTGTTTTACAAGTATATCTCCTTTTCAAAAAATAGACCATCTTACTGTTTGGAATTTTGCCAAGGCCTAATACTCTCCATTCTTTGCTTAATTTGTTCTATCCACTGTAGGGAGTTTTAAAAAAGCACAGGAGATAAACACAAGATCTTACAATGGGAAAAAAAACTCAACATCCCCACTGACCCCTTTCTGTGTGACTTGACTTGAAGAAACAGTGACAAATATGTGTTTGGGTTTTTTAAAGAAAATGAGAGGCACATTATATAATTACATTTTTGAACATTCTACTCCACTTTCTGTAGTCAAAATCAAAAGCGGTGATAATTATGTCCATGCTGGGCTGGAAGCCTGGCCTTGCCACTCGGAGCTCCAGGACCGCGGCCATCAAGCATTCATCATGTCTGACCAGACAGTCTGGGCAACCAGCAAGGCTGTTTTGAGGTGGTAATTCACCAAACTACAGGAAGCCCTCACAGCAGTATGATTTTAGAACTTGCAATTTTAGCCTCATCAGTGGTAATTTACAAGTGATTTAATGGTGCTGAATCATGGGTCTGCTTCAACATTTATGACTGGACATAAAAAGTTATGACAATTTCACAGCAGAAAATGAATACTAATATTAAAAATAGGCTTGGCTTTTAACCGATATTCAATTTCTGAGATGGTGGGGTATGGGGGGGGGGGGGGGGGCCCCGGCGGCACATACTTCCTTAAAAGGCAGGCCTGAGGGAGAGAGATGAGAATTGCAGACAAAGACTACTTCAGGGCACTGACAAGGAAGACCAAGTGCCCTGTTGGGAAATAGGCATTTTCCAGTCAACACAGCTGTTTCTGCAGATTAAGACAAAGTTTATTAATCACTTGTCCTTGCTCTCTTCATCTAGTAGTTAAAAAAAAGATGTCAAGACAGTACTTATGGCCATGAATATGTTGCAGATATTAAACAAAAGTTATCCCACAAATCATAATGCAATGCATGACAAAGTAGATACACATCTAACTCCACCTGCACATCACATTCAAGTTATAGAAAATTATTTTTGAACAAAAAAAGGTTAAAATTGCCACTCACTGAGGAAAAATAATTTAAATGGGAGGTTTAAAGTCAGAAATGAGCTATTTGTATTTGTTCGGTAACAATAAAGACCTTCTCTGGTTTAGGGTCATCTTTTCAGATACTGCAGCCCTTGTTGGTCTTCATTTTGCAATTTGGGTGGTGGCTTTGCTTGACCTAATTATCTCTGTAGACAAGGCAAGAGGACTCAGAGAAGAGAACACTCCACTGAGAGAATTACATGACATCAGTTCGATAGTGTTCACACAGTGTTGCATGGTATAATGGTTGCAGGATGGTAGAGGCTGCTGAGAAAAGACAAGAAAAATAATGTCTTCACAAAATTTCAAAGAAAATAAGAAATTAACTATGGAGGCCAAACACTGAAAAAAAAGAGGGAGAAATTACTCCATCATGGCAAGAGTTTTTACTCAGATAATGGAAAAGAAGAAAATAAATTTAGACACACATATGCCCCCCCCCCCCCACTGAGTGTATCTACGGTGGGAAGTTACAAGCAATCAGAATCTGAAAAAAGGATTTTACAACTTAGATTAAGAACTGACTGTGAGAACAGTCTGAAACTTTAGCGACAAATACAAATATATTACATAAATACACATTTTCTTTGTTTTTGTCCTGTGAGCATATTTTTATATACATGGAAATAGGTTATCAGTCAAAATGTACGATACTTCCCCTCAAGGCTGCATCCTGTGAAAATTCCTTTTGCCTCCCTTCACAATTAAACACGTGGAAAAAGTATCTCATGGAAAGATAAAATGAGAGAACCAATGAAGGACCAAATGAGGTTGTTCAACCATTTATGAACACAATCTGAAAAAGTGGAAAGTGCCATTATTTATTTTTTGAGGGATAGAGGTTCTACTGTTCTCAACACTATGAAGAAAAGGTGGCAAAATTCCTAGTCTGTCTGGATCAGGGTAAGCGAACAATTCTGACACTCAATTCCAATGTGAGGGTGGAGTTCTGCTCTAAAAAGCAATCCTCTGGACACCAGCTGTGTGTTCTACAATTCAACTCAATTCTGACACTATCTACCCAATGACAGCATCAGATCTCACAGTGTAAGAGCTCAGTCCAACCAGCCAGCCTGCCCTCTCCCCACTTCAGACGACAGACTCAAGTCCACATTGACACCTGGGCTTCTGACTGGCTAACAGGAGATCAGAGGTTCCAACGACCTGCTCTTTAGGTTTGATTAATTTGCTAGAGTGGCTTATAGAACTCAGAGAAATATTTTACTTATCAAGTCACTGGTTTATTATAGGAGGATATAACTCAGGAATAGTCAGATGGAAAGGTGTGGAGGATAAGGCCTGGGGAACGGGCACACAGCTTCCAAGCTCTCCCCAGCCTCCCACTCTGGAAGCAACTCCCTATTCACCAACCTGGAAGCTCTCTGAAACGTGTCTGTTTGGGTTTTTACACGAGCATGATTGATTACCTCATTCTCATTGGCCACTGGCCAAGGATTCAACTCCTCTCCTCTCCCTGGAGGAGGGGCTGGCGGTGAGACTGAAAGTTCTATCTCTCTAAATCACAGGTCAGTTCCCCTGGCATCCAGCCCCCAGGCCTAGGAGCCTTAGCCACAGTCACCTCATTAACATAACAAGAAACCCCTTAATCACTTTCAACCTCAAGGGTTTTAGGAGCTCTCTGCCAGAAACTGGGACCAAGACCAAATGTGTCTTTCCTGTTATCCTTCACAATATCATAGTAGGTTTTACTGAGAAGAGTAAATCTGAGCAAAGACTTGAAGGAGGAGAAGAGCCGAGCAGAAGCCTTTCAGGCCCAGTGCAGCAGCCAGTGCATAGATCCTAAGGCAGAGAGGCCTGCTTGGCAAGTTCAAGGTAAGTGTGTCTGAAATGAACTAAGCAGCAGGTGGTGTAACAGGCCATTTCCAGCAGAGTCCTGTCAATTATTCATTGTAAGGACTTTGGCTTTGCTCAGAGTGAGATGGGGAGCCACACTGGCTGAATGTGCTCTTTTTATTTTACATCTCTCCTTTACTTGGATAAATTTCACAGCAAACCAAACCAAAAGTAGATAAACCAAAAGTCAAAAGGCAGATATTTTCATTGATTTGCTGGTAATTATTCGGGACAAAGAAAGCCTCCCTCAAACATTCTATGTAAATTTCAGAGCCTTACTCACTTGGGGGAAAGTACAGGAGATTCTACTAGCTGCAGCCCAACTGCTACCTTCTCTTCCACCTCAGTAAATTAATCCCTCTTTCATGCAGTGTCAGTGTGTGCAGCGAGAAGACTCCATTTCCAGCTGTAGAACTTGATGAGGCCATGTGATTCATGGTTAATAAGACTGCAGTGAAAGAACTGAGTGGGACTTTCTGAAAATTACTGAAAGCTGGAAGATGCATCCCTTCTGTACTTCTATACTCCTTTCTCCATCCTTCTTCTCCTACTCTCTGGAATGCAGAGGTCAATGCTCTGGGTTCACAGACCATCGAAGAACATGATGTAACCTTGAGATTGAAAACATTTCATTACAATGCCAGAATGAAAAGCAGAAGGAGCAATGGATCCTTCAGTGACTGCAGCATTCATCCAAGCCTTTTCTCCCAAACTTCAGACTTTTTTTTACAGAAGATACTAACTTCTAGGTTTTGAAGCTACTATTTTAAAATTATGGCTGTTATCACTATGATCATCATTTTCTATTACATGTAACGGAACCTAACCCTACCTGAGAGTTAGGGTGTTTTAGTCATAGGTCTTTTCCTCCTTTATGTTTAAAAAATATTTTTAAAAAGCATCACTCTCGGGGGCGGAGTCAAGATGGCAGTGTGGGAAGATGTGGAGATCGCATCTCCCCACAAATAGATAGGTTGCCGGAGGCCGGTGGGGGACCTGAGGCCCAAAGAGACTGCATGAAGCCTGGAGCAGCCGGCTTGTGGGATCTTGATTCACAAGCCCAAGGTCAGGCCTGAGTTCCTGAGGTGGGAGCTCTAAGTCCAAAACATTGGAGTAACAGGGAAACCCAGTTCCCAGGGAATACTCATCAGAGTGAGGTCTACCAGAGGTTCTCACCTCAACATCAAGACCCAGCTATACTCAACAGGCTACAAACTCCAGTGCTTGAAACCTCAGGCCAAACACCCAGTGGGACAGGAACACAATCCTGCCCATCCAAAGTGGGGGAAAAATGAGACGACAAAAAATATGTCACAGGTGAAGGAACAAGGTAAAACTACACAAGACCAAATAAATGAAGAGGAAATAGGAAAACAGCCTGAAAAAGAATTCAGAGTACTGATAGTAAAGATGATCCAAAATCTCCATAACAAAATACAGAAAAAACAAGAAACAGTTAATAAGGACTCAGAAGAACTACACAGCAAACAAACAGTAATAGATAACAAAATAACTGAAACTAAAAATACTCTAGATGGTATAAACAACAGAATAACTGAGGCAGAAGAACAAATAAGTGAGTTGGAAGATAGAATGCGGGAAATAATGGCCACACAGCAGGAAAGAGAAAAAACAATAAAAAGAACGGAAGACAGTCTCAGAGACTTTGGTGACAACATTAAGCACACCAACATTCGAATCATAGGCATCCCAGAAGAAGAAGAAAAAAAGAAAGGGTCTGAGACAATATTTCAAGAGGTTATAGTGGAAAACTTCCCCAACATGGAAAAGGAAATAATTAATCAAGTCCAAGAAGCACAGAGAGTCTCATACAGAATAAACACAAGGAGAAATACACCAAGGCACATATTAATCAAACTAACAAAAATTAAACACAAAGAATAAATATTAAAAGCAACAAGAGAAAAGCAACAAATAACATATAAGGGAAAACCCATAAGGATAACAGCTGATCTTTCTACAGAAATTCTGCAGGCCAGAAGGGAGTGGCAGGATATACTGAAATTCCTGAAAGAGAACAACCTACAGCCAAGAATACTCTACCCAGCAAGAATCTCATTCAGATTCGATGGAGAAATCAAAAGCTTTCCAGGCAAGCAAAAGTTAAGAGAATTCAACACCACCAGACCAGCCTTACAACAATTGCAAAAGGAACTTTTCTAAGTGGGAAACACAAGAGAAGGAAAAGACCTACAAAAACAAACCCAAAACAATTAAGAAAATGGTAATAGGAACACACATGTCAATAATCACCTTAAATATACATGGATTAAATGCTCCAACCAAAAGACACAGACTGGCTGAATGGATACAAAAACAAGACCCTTACATGTGCTGTCTACAAGAAACCCACTTCAGACCATGGGACACATATAGACTGAAAGTAAGGGGATGGAAAAAGATATTCCATGCAAATGGAAGTCAACAGAAAGCTGGAGCAGCAATACTCATATCAGACAAATTAGACTTTAAAGACTATTACAAGAGACAAGGAAGGACACTACATAATGATCAAGGGATCAATCCAAGAAGAACATATAACAATTGTAAATATGTATGCAGCCAATATAGGAACACCTCAATACATAAGGCAAACGCTAACAGCCATAAAAGGGGACACTGACAATAACACAATAATAGCAGAAGACATTAACACCCCACTTACATCAATGGACGGATCATCCAAACAGAGAATACATAAGGAAAAACAAGCTTTAAATGACACATTAGACCATCTCGACTTAATTGATATTTATAGCACATTCCATCCAAAAACGACAGAATACTCGTTCTTCTCAAGTGCACACAGAACATTTTCCAGGATAGATCACATCTTGGGTCACAAATCAAGCCTTGGTAAATTAAAAAAAAATTGAAATCATATCAAGCCTTTTCTCTGACCACAATGCCATGATACTAGATATCAATTACCTGAAAAAAACTAAAAAATATAAACACATGGATAATAAATAATATGCTATTAAACAACCAAAAAAATCACTGAAGAAATCAAAGAGGGAATCAAAAAATATCTAGAAACAAATGACAATGAAAACACAATGACCCAAAACCTATGGGATGCAGCAAAAGTAGTTCTCAGAGGGAAGTTTATAGCAATACAGTCCTACCTCAAGAGACAAGAAAAATATCGAATAAACAACCTAACCTTACACCTAAAATAATTAGAGAAAGAAGAACAAAAAAAAAAAAACCCAAAGTGAGCAGAAGGAAAGAAATCATAGAGATCAGAGCAGAATTAAATGAAAAAGAAAGGAAGGAAACAATAGCAAAGATTAATAAAACTAAAAGCTGGTTCTTTGAGAAGGTAAACAAAATAGATAAACCATTAGCCAAACTTATCAGGAAACAAAGGGAGAAGATGCAAATCAACAGAATTAGAAATGAAAAAGGAGAAGTAACAATGGACACTGCAGAAATACAAAAGATCATGAGAGACTACTACAAGCAACTATATACCAATAAATTGGATAACCTGGAAGAAATGGATAAATTCTTAGAAAAGTACAATCTTCCAAGACTGAACCAGGAAGAAATAGAAAATATGAACAGACCAATCACAAGTACGGAAATTGAGGCAGTGATTAAAAATCTCCCAACACACAAAAGCCCAGGGCCAGATGGCTTCACAGGCGAATTCTGTCAAACATTTAGAGAAGAGCTAACACCTATCCTTCTCAAACTCTTCCAAAATATAGCAGAAGGAGGAACACTCCCAAACTCATTCTACGAAGCCACCAAAACCAGGCAGAGATGTCACAAAAAAAGAAAATTACAGGCCAATATCACTGATGAATATAGATGCAAAAATCCTCAACAAAATACTAGCTAACAGAATCCAACAGCACATTAAAAAGATCATACACCATGATCAAGTGGGGTTTATCCCTGGGATGCAAGGATTCTTCAATATACGCAAATCAATCAATGTGATACATCATATTAACAAACCGAAGGATAAAAACCATATGATCATCTCAACAGATGCAGGAAAAGCTTTTGACAAAATTCAACATCCATTTATGATAAAAGCTCTCCAGAAAATGGGCATAGAAGGAAATTACCTCAACATAATAAAAGCCATATATGAGAAAGCAAGAGCCAACATCATTCTAAATGGTGAAAAACTGAAAGCATTCCCTCTAAGGACAGGAACAAGACAAAGGTGCCCACTCTCACCATTATTATTCAACAATTTTGGAAGTGTTAGCCACAGCAATCAGAGAATAAAATGAAATAAAAGGAATCCAAATTGGAAAAGAAGTAAAATTGTCACTCTTTGCAGGTGACATGATATTATACATAGAAAACCCTAAAGATTCTACCAGAAAACTGCTAGCACTAATCGATGAATTTAGAAAAGTATCAGGATATAAAATTAATGCATAGAAATCTCTTGCATTTCTATACACTAACAACGGAAGAGCAGAAACAGAAATTAAGGAAACAATCCCATTCACCATTGCAACAAAAAGAATAAAAGACCTAGGAATAAACCTGCCTAAGGAGGCAAAAGACCTGTACGCAGAAAACTGTAAGACAATGATGAAAGAAATCAAAGACGACACAAACAGATGGAGGGACATACCATGTTCTTGGATTGGAAGAATCAACATTGTGCAAATGACTATCTTACCCAAAGCACTTTAGAGATTCAACGCAATCCCTATCAAATTACCAACAGCATTTTTCACAGAACTAGAACAAGAAATCTTACGATTTGTATGGAAACGCAAAAGACCCCGAACAGCCAAAGCAATCTTGAGAAGAAAAAACGGAGTTGGTGGAATTAGGTTTTCTGACTTCAAACTATACTGCAAGGCTACAGTGATCAAGACAGTATGGTACTGGCACAAAAATAGAAAGGTAGATCAATGGAACAGAATAGAGAACCCAGAGGTAAACCCACACACATATGGGCACCTTATCTTTGACAAAGCAGGGAAGAATATACAATGGAAAAAAGACAGCCTCTTCAATAAGTGGTGCTGGGAAAATTGGACAGCTACATGTAAAAGAATGAAATTAGAACACTTCCTAACACCATACACAAAACTAAACTCCGAATGGATTAAAGACCTACATGTAAGGCCAGACACTATAAAACTCCTTGTGGAAAACATAGGCAGAACACTCTATGACATACATCAAAGCAAGATCCTTTTGGACCCACCTCCTAGAATCATGGAAATAAAATCAAGAATAAACAAATGGGACCTAAGGAGACTTAAAAGCTTTTGCACAGTGAAAAAAACCATAAACAAGACAAGAAGACAACCCTCAGAATGGGAGAAAATACTTGTCAATGAAACAAATCACAATGGATTAATCTCCAAAATATATAAGCAGCTCATGCAGCTTATACCAAAAAAGCAAATAACCCAATCCACAAATGGGCGGAAGTCTTAAATAGACATTTCTGCAAAGAAGACATACAGATGGCCAACAAACACATGAAAAGATGCTCAACATCACTAATCATTAGAGAAATGCACGTCAAAGCCACAATGAGGTATCACCTCACACCAGTCAGAATGGTCATCATCAAAACATCTAGAAACAATAAATGTTGGAGAGGGTGTGGAGAAAAGGGAACTGTCCTGCACTGTTGGTGGGAATGTAAGCTGGTACAGTCACTATGGTAAACAGTTTGGAGGTTCCTTAAAAAACAAAAAATGGAACTACCATATGACCCAGTAATCCCACTCCTGGGCATATACCTAGAGAAAACCATAATCCCAAAAGAAACATGTACCATAATGTTCATTGCAGCACTATTTACAATAGCCAGGATGTGGAAGCAACCTACATGGCCATCAGCAGATGAATGGATAAAGAAGATGTGGCACATATATACAATGGAGTATTACTCAGCCATAAAAAGGAACGAAATTGAACTATATGTAATGAGGTGGATAGACCTAGAGACTCCCATACAGAGTGAAGTAAGCCAGAAAGAGAAAAACAAATACCATATGCTAACTCATATATATGGAATCTGAAGAAATGGTACTGATGAACCCAGTGACAGGGCAAGAGTGGAGATGCAGATGTAGAGAATGGACTTGAGGACATAGGGCTGGGGTGGGGGGTGGGGGGCGAAGGGGAAGCTGCGATGAAGTTGAGAGAGTAGCACAGACATAGATACACTATCAAATGTAAAATAGACAGCTAGTGGGAAGTTTCTGTATAACAAAGGGAGATCAACTCGATGATGGGGGATGCTTTAGAGGGCCAGGACAGGGAGGGTGGGAGGGAGTCGTGGGAGGTAGGGGATATGGGGATATATGTATAAGTACAGCTGATTCACTTTGGTGTACCTCAAAAACTGGTACAAGAGTATAAAGCAATTATATTCCAATAAAGAGCTTAATAAAAAATAAAAATAAAAGGAGAAAACCCAAAACACAAAACAAAACAAAACAGCATCACTCTTTGGTTTTTAGATAATACATCCCTCTCCCCCTGAAAGAAGCACCGTGCCAACTATCAATACAAACTGGCACTTGCCATTTACCTCTACAAGGATTAAATCATGAGCCACTGCAGCTGCTGACCTGCAACACCGCCTGAAAGGTGTTCAGGGTGGAGATCAGGAATGAGGCACTCTGTGCTCTAGGAAAAGCTGGCAGAACAGGTCTTCAGATAGTTAGATATTTTCTGGAGAAGATTTTATGGGCCCAATTCATGCATCACCTTGTATCTAGAAAAACACTAAAATCCTTCATCGTGATGTCTGCTCCTTGTGACTAGCAGTAACCTTCATAAGACTAGCAGAAACCATCTGCAAAAAATATGTACGATTTCATGTACTTCTCCTTCACCAAAATCACTTTCCTTTCCCCCTGCCTCTCTGCAGCAGTTTCTCAGAGCTATCTGAAATGCTGTCTCCCAGGCCATAGTCCTCATTTTGCCCCAAATAAAACATAACTCACAATTCTCACACTGTGCTTTTTTTTTTTTCCAATCAATAACTGCAAATTTAGAAAATCTCTTCACAGGGTAAAAGAGTCACTTCAAACAAACAGCACTGCCTATAATTGAGGACATCTCGAGCAGTGGACCATGGAAGTAGAGTTCAAGACAAACACTGGAGACTAACTGGCTGAAAAGATCATAGAGAGAGTGGTCCTCTCGATCTGCTACACAGCATGCCTGCAGGATGGCTATTAAGATGGCTGGCTGAAATGAATGCACTAAGATGAAACAAATTCGAATCGGAGAAAAACACTATGTATTTCACCAAGTTAAGGGAGAATTACATGTTGTAAAATTCTTCACATTTTCCGTCCTCTTAATACATATGCAAATGAGTTCATTTGAGAATAACAGAGAATAATAGTAAATATACTATTGTGACACAGATTAACTATGATGTAATAAAAATGACAACTTCAGTTCACACATGACAAAAACAGGGGGTTTTTAAATGCTCATTTGAGATTTCACCACTGTAGTCTCAATTCATGTCATCTGTGTGCCTTTCATTTCATTTATCAAAATAGATCAAATACAATCTCCTGATAGTTTCACAGGGCTGTGAGAATCAGAGCGAATAACGGAAGCCCTCCAATGAAAAGCCTTTTTAATAGTAGTTACACGACTTGTGTCAGTATTTTATTTTGCTGCATTATTTTAAGACAAATATTAATGTTCATTCTCCAGGTCTAGCCATTCTGATACTATGATTTCAACTAGTAAGAAATGACAACATTATCTTTTATTTAAACAGCTTCCAAAATAATTTCAAATGTATTACTGTCTGAAATACTTACAACAATATTTAAGTGTAGAGCAGCAAAATGATTACTGTCACATAACACTTAAGGACAGCAAGGATTAAAAAGATTGGAGCCACTTGTCCAGTTCCGCAGCTGGGAAGTGAGGACGGAAGTTTTAGATGTGATTCTTCTGAAGGTGAAATCCCGTATTAGTTTAATCCCATGGTTTTTCTCTACAAACAATTTCTCAGAGAGCAGATGGATGGCACACAATCAGTTTGGCTAAAAGGTTCTGTGAAAATCCCTTAACTCAGAATTTCAAATAGCACACTCCACCCAGGGATCTCTTCATGTCTGCATAGCTCAACTAGATCTGAAATAGTAAGAGAATTAATTCCTTTAAGTCTTGTAGTCAAGGTGCCTGGCCATCAGAGACAGTTTTCTGAGCATAGGTGGGATGTCCAAGCCAATTCTAAACGGGCTCACCATGGAGGGGGCGGTGCAGTGCACACTGGAGAGTAGAACTACTCAACAGGAAAAGGCTGGTGTGAAATCGGATCTGGCTTCCCACACTCGTTTTAAAAGGAGATGTTTAATCTTCAACGGATCACTTAACTTGAAATCAAATATATAAATGTTGAGCGCACAAAACAGAAGAACCTTCAATTCACTACCTGCAACCTATGATCCCTGTATTTCCATGAAGACAGCAATGATTCCTATTAGTCCTTCTTGCATGAAAAACAAGCAAACCCACTTGCCTGGATAATTTAATATTTCCTAGGCATATGCCGGGAATATTATTTTCTTTCCAGCCAAAGATTTCCTAAGTCAATCAATGGCAGAAATAATAAAATTCACAAGGACCAAAACTGTACTACTTGGTTGAATTTACCTAGTCCATACTGCACATTTTAGCAATTTTTATTTTTTTTAAATGAGCTCATTTTATTTATTGAAGTGTTTCTGAGCCAAGAATTAAATAGTATTGTTTTGTTTTGTTTTTTTGTACAAATCCTGTGATCTCATTGACCAACAACATGAATTCTAAACAATAGATTCCTATTCTTTTCAGTTCTAAATGTATTTACCCTTAAAACAGAAACCAAAGTTCTCAGAAATGTACAGATCATTTCATTTATCAGGAGCGGTTACTCTCAATAAATTTTAAGAGAAGCGGGTTTTATTTGGAAACAACAGGACGCTTCCACTTTGATTAACTGAGTACACAAATACTCCATCACTCCCTAGACGTGCACCATCAGTGGATTCTAAAGAGATTCAAGCAATATCTGCTGCATGCAGTTAGTTACCATTCCACAAATACCCCTTTGTAAAACAAGGTCAGTTACCACCCATGACACCTAAATACAAATGATGTTTCCCAGGACAGGTGAAAGTAGAATTGTTGTTGAAATGACAGTTGTATAATGTGAAAGCAGACATTTGATGGGTATATTACATGTAGTTTGATGAAGTAAAGTAGAGAAGAAACAGAGTGAAAATTAAGGGAACTCAGCTGACGGATGATGCTTATTTTTGTGTGTTGTTTTGATAATAACTGCAAATATGCAATAGCCCCATGTGTCATGCGCTGTCTTTGTTCCTCAAACAACATTTGACCAGGAAACTGTGCAAACTACAATTCACATATTTATCCCACATATTTATTAGTTAACAGAACAGGGCCTTGGATCCATGATGGAATTAGGCTGTAAATGATTAGCTAATTGCTTGAGACCAAGAGAAAATATGAAAACTATAAGAAGCATTACCCCATCACACTTGAAAAAGTGATACATTGGTTCTATCTTAACTTGATTTCCCCCTTGACTCAGAAAAGTTGCAGGAGGGGACATGCTGCAGCATGAAACAGACAATCACAGAGAACAGACTTGTGGTTGCCAAGGGAGGTGGAGGTAGGGGAGGGATGGATTAGGATGGATAAACAACAAGGTCCTACTGTACAGCACAGGGAATTATATTCAATACCCTGTGATAAACCATGATGGAAAAGAATATGAAAAAGAATGTATATGCCTATGTATAACTGAACCACTTTGCTGTACAGCAGAAATTAACACATTGTTAATCAACATACTTCACTAAATTAAATAAAAAGAAATAGAATTGAGGTGTCAATTTAGTAATTTTAGACCACAGGAGCCTAAGCCCAGATACTGCCTCAGATCTAGCCTTTGGCTGTTTACCTGGTGTCACAGGCCCTCAGGGACCAGGCTGCTTTGGCTTGATGGCATTTCTTGGTTGGAGCCCTAAGGTGACATTGGGAAGGAAAACTTCAAAGGGCAGGACTGCACAGTGCTCACCACAGTTAGTATTCCTGCCCTCTCTCCACCAAATGCCACTAGTGCACCCTGACATGGTGGCAGCCACACCAAGCCCACAGACACTTCCAAATGCCCCCAAATGGGTCAGAAGCACCCCTGGGGAAGCACTACCTGAGCGCCTTCTTACTCCCTACCATTGTGAGGTTCAGAAGCCAAAACTAAGGGCTCAGGGAGCCGGAACCTAGTTTCTTATCAGTTTTAGCCTTGTTGATTATCTTTCTTCCCACCTGAGGAGTATTTATTCCCTGTTCCAGGCAATGAATTCCAAATTCCCCCCAAAATGTGTGCCACTGACAATGTTTTGCAACATTTCAATATTTTCAACATTGCAACTTGCTACTGATTAGTGAAATGCAAAATCACTACAGTGGGTGGTGGCTAACATTCAAAAAATAAATAGAATAAAACAGCAAATAGAGTTCTTCACACATACTAATGAAAAATACTGTTTTGTTCAATTTCGATGGTTTCATAATGATGTACATATGTTTATGTGTGTCCTGAAATGTAAAATGTATTTCTCACTGTGAGTCTTGATCAAGAAGGACTACAGCTACTGGTCTAGATAACCATCTCCTTTCTTATCTTATGATTTATCTCTCACAGTCTCATCCTTGAGCTCACAGACCCAAGTCACATCAGCAGTAAAAAGCCCAATCCACTGAAGAAGGCGTGTGATAAAGCATTTGCATTTTTTCAGCGGAGATGTCATGAAACACAAGAACACATGAGATTGGTACATGCTTACTATCTGTGCTACGATTTGAAAATTCTTTAGGCAAACCCTACACATACTGCTAGAAAAGAGAACAGGAAATGTCATACTAGTTATCAAACACTTACAGATACATACCATCAAATTTTGGGCGTTGTTCTCAAGACTCGAAGAATGTATGTAAAAGATGCTAGAAGGTGTCTTACACATCACAGGCATTCAACCAATGATGTGATTATTTTTCCCAAATCTAGATTTCCATATCTTTTCTCTATTTCTGAGATTGGAACTTTTTTCAGTGGGAGTTTTCCCATTATTTCCGTTCTTACGTATTCTTCAAGTCCCTCAGGTGGAGCAGGAGATAATCTCCATAGCATCAAATGCCCTAAATCAGCATTCTCAAACCCTAGCATACATTACAATCACCCAGAGGGCTTGTTAAAATACATTTTCTGATTCAACAGATCTAGAGAGGGGCCCCCAATTTTTCCTTGCCACCAGGTTCCCAGGCGATGCTGATGATGCACACCCAGGGGCCAGTCTTAGAGAACCATTGCTCTGCATGGGCTTTTGTGATAACTGATGCGGCAGCCACTGCAATAAAAACCAGCCAACCACATGTCATCCACCAGGAAAGCACGGCAACCAGCTGACCCAGGTGTGGAGACATGGATAAACAGAAGCCCCTGAAGGAGAGAAAATAGGGACCCTATTGTCATAACTTGGCTGAATCAAACTCAGGTTGGGATGATTGCTCCTAAAATGAGTGAAATATTCACTGGAGAAAGAGGGGAACAGGATTAAAGCCCTGTCCTCAACTCCCAAGAACTCCACTGTCTATTAGGAAAACAAAAACAAATACACACTGTGTCTCCATTTTTGGAGTGAGTAGCAAAGGTCAGTCTCTTCTCATCCTCCTAAGAAAATGTCCTCACAGCCGGTGTCTATGGTCCTCTCTGCGCAGCCTGTACCATCCCGTTTACTCCCACTTGTCAACACGAACACAGACTCACCAAAATTACTGAAGCACATAATTCTGCCTCTGCCTGGGCAAGAAATTTCTGTTCAGAACCTTCTCATTCGCCCTGTCCTTAGAAAACCTCAGCTTTAGGAACAAGACCAGCTTATTCCTCACAGGTTATTTTCACCCCCTTTCTCCACTTCCCAAATAACCCCCAAGTCCACCCACAGGTTGACGAAAATCCTGTGTCTCTGGAATTAGGGGATGGACAGAATAATCTAAAGGGAGTTAACGTGCACTCTGTGCTGTTGAGATATGAGGGCACCAAAACCACCAGGTGGAGAGGAATTAGAACTTGAAAAATCAGAAGTTGCCGAGCTGTGTTAGAAGGGCCAATTTTTAGAAAATGGAGAAATGATGCAAATGATATTTAAGTTGAAGTTCTTCAAGGAAAGCTCATTTATCACATGGCTGGGATACACTTATCCGGGAGACCAAAATACGAATGTGAATGGGTTCAGTCAGTAGCTCTGGGTTTGCTCTTTTCCGCAAAAAGCAAAAACATCTGCGTCCCACGTTTACTTGGAGGCCACAACAAATAGTGCAAGAAAGGGACAAATAAGCCAGCCCGGAGAAGCACCAAAACCCAATTAAATCAGGCTTTCATTGGCCTCCACTTCTACTAAGCTCCCTCAAAAGCTGAGGTTATTTGACCCTACAGATGTAACCTTCTTATATTAAACCCACAAAACCCAGAAGTAATAAAATCATACCATTTGTGATCTTTTGCAATTAGTGAACATTTTCACGAGGAACCTTGCCTGACTTCAAACTTAATACTGTATCAAAATCTCAACCCATCATCCTCCCATCTCACCCTGCCTTCCCATTTCTTTATGGCATCATCATTCTGTTAGGTGGATAAAACTTAGAGTTGTCTTTGACTACCTTCTGCACACTTATACAACAATTCCCTGTAATATACAGCCCGTTCTTTATGGGGTCTTTCACACCCCATCCTGTCCAGGCCCACTACTACGGTAACAATGACAATAATAAAAACTATAGCCGTTAACATGGAAGCTCATTACACTGCACCGGGAAGCATGACAAATCCGCATTCTTATAGCCAGAGGCACTAAGGAGCTTTGTGTTTCCCAACAATGTTGATGAGCAATGCTACCTATTGGTCAGTCTCAAAATCTGTGGTTCCACTAAAATAATCATGTTCGTAGACAGAAATTCCTGGAGGGAGAGTCTTACCAATGAAAGGCATGTCATTATCACTGTGACAGCCTTAGTAGCTGGGAACTGACAGAACTATTCTCCATTGAGTTGAGAGACCTTGTTCTATAGTTTATTCCTACAGAGTTCATTTTTTCCCACACACTCAGTTCTCAAAAATAAATCTCCCGTGTGCCTTGCCAAAGACTCTTTTCTTCTTCCTGTAGCTTCTCAGTTTGCTCCTTTTCGCCTCTAAATAATGCACAAGGCAGAGGCAACATACCCGGCCCCACCAGCCTATCATTTTGCATCCTGGGAGTCTCCCGCTCCAGGCAGGGGGAGCAACTATGATGCTGGAGGTATTATTTGAAGGAAAGAGAAGGGGCAAAAAGCAAACAAACAAGATAAATGATGCTATCAATAGACATGTTCTTTTCCAGTTGTGTGTTTTGTGTACTTAGCTATTTTTAATTTTAATATTTAGAGTTGTATAGGCCAAGCAGAGCATATAGCCTCCCGGGGAGACTTCCTCTGAATTACAAGGTTTTTTAATGTGCAATTTGGGCATCAGTTTAAGGCCATTCAACTTCTCTGGACGATTTTTCAGACAAAGCCATGTAGCACTTCATGGAGATGCCCTTCAAGGGTTGGCGAGCGTATGTTTACAGTTGCCTCCAGATGGGCTTTCAGCAGCACAGTAAGGAGGATGCTGTTCTAAAGGGGCTCCTTTCTCTCTGGATTCAAGGAAAGTGCTCTCTCTAGCTCTCTCTTTTTTAGACATATGCAAATAAAATGGAGAGGAGACACTATCCACTGTCCTAAATGAGCAGCAGGATCTAGAAAAGAACAATGGGAACTATTAAGAGAATTATGACACAACTTTTGGGGGAGTAGGGTCCTCAATTTCTTTGGTTTCTATTATGGACTGAATGTTTGTGCCACCCTCCACTCCATCCCACTTCATAGGTTGAAAACCTAACCCCTAAAATGATGCTATTAGGGGGTGGGGCCTTTGGGAGGTGATTTAAGTCAGGAAGGTGGAGCCCTCATGAATGGCATGGGTGCCCTTATAAAAGAGAGCCCAGAAAGCTCTCTCGCTTTCCTCCATGGGAGGACACAGAGAGAAGATGGCTGGTCTATGAACCGGGAAGGGAATTATCACCAGGCACCAAATCTGCCTTCCAGCCTCCAGAACTGTGAGAAACAAATCTCTATTGTTTATAAGCCACCCATCTATGGTATTCTGTCATGACAGCCCGAACGGACTACATTTCTTAGGTGAGAGTCTTGGCTCCTGTTGCCCTTCAATCTGTTGTTATCGACAATTCATAGCACTGCGTAGTTTGTAGAACATTTGAGTGGACATGGCTGACACTCTTCTCAGGATTCCTTCGATCCTTTCCTGAAGGATTCTGTTGACTCCTCCCTGCCGCCCCTCCCCCCACCCACGAGCTTCCCTTTTCAAGGATCTGCAGCTACAGATCTTCTGTGAAGGGCTATCCTAGGGCCCTTGGATCCGCTTTGCTGAGTACCAGAAGTACCCCTTAACCAATAACTGAACAGGGAATGTCAAGGCCCAGCTTCCCCGCCACTGGTTGAGACCCATCTGCACCGTTCCTCACACTCCAGAGCTGCCCCCAGGATCAGACTGGAGTCCCCTGGAGGACAGGGCCTGCAATCGCCCACCTGCTTGTCTTACTCCTCCCCTCCTGCGTTCTGCTCTCCAGACAAACAGAGCCAACCCTGGGAGCAATTCCTTAATACATCATCAGAATACAAATCAAGGTCACGTTAGTATATATTATATCTCTGTAGAGTTACAAATAAAATGTAGGACACCAAGTTAAATATGAATTTCAGATTCTGGGGGCAGGGGTGTAAATTAAGAGTTTGGGATTAACATATACACACTGCTATGTATAAAATACATAACAACAAGGACCTACTGTACAACACAGGGAACTATACTCAATATTTTGTAACAACCTACAAAGGAAAAGAATCTGAAAAAAAATAGATAATATATACATGTATAACTGAATCACTGAGCTGTATACCTGAAACTAACACTTTATAAATCAACTATACTTCATTAAAAAAAAGAGAGAAAAAAAAATTGAATTTAAGTTACATAACAGATTATTTAGTGTAAATATGTCATATGTAATACTTGGGACATACATACTAAATAATTGTCTGAAATAAAAACAACTGCACAACCGTAGTTTTATTTTATAAATCTGGCAAGCTTATCTTCTGGACCCTCAAAGCAACCCACTGAGATTATCATTTCCATTTTAGAGATGAAGAAAACTAAAATTTGATGAAGTCTAGTGACTTTTCAAAGGTCATACAGGAGTTGGCAGTTTTCTGACTCGCACGGGGGAACTTTTCACAGTTTTGGGGTTTTTTTTGGTCTCATTTTCATAGAGCTCTGCACTTTTCAACCACCCTGTTGGAAAAGCAAATTTACCAAATTAATTCAAACAAAGGTTCCAATGGCCAAAAACCATGTGATATCCTGAACTAACTGAGAATATGACATATTAACCAACAACGCCTTACTGGGGAAATGGGAATTGTTCACAGTGGAAAATATCATCTGCTGACAGGTAAACTTCTCCCGACCCTCATACAGTATTAAGTGACCCATTTCCTTTGCCTTCGTATATGGTAGGATATAATTTCAAGGGTTGTAATAGAGAAGAAAATGAAATCAGCTCTGTACTTAATTAGTTCAGAACATAAAAAGAAAACAGTTCTAGTAACACCATGGCTCTTGTTGAGATTACACGTCTGTTTCCGGGGGAAACAGTACAGAGCAGAGGTTGGGAGCCCTGGCTCTGAGTTCTGACACACATGGGACCAAGCCCCATGACTTCCCAGCTAGATGGCTTTGAGCCTTGTTAACTTTCAAGAACTGTGAAAGGTCTGAGATTTTACTGTATTTACAAGCTATCATGTTAGTTTGCTACAGTGTCATGTTTGCTTGGCAAAGACATTGAGACTCCTGGGTTAGAGAAAAAACGAATTTATTACTTACAGCAACCAGAGTATCAGCATTTGTGCAAGTTCGAGAGCTTCAATCCCTACTGACACGAAGAGGGTCAGATGACATCTGTACACACTGGGTAACACAACAGGGATCCTGAATTTAGGGAACCCAAATCTTTTAAGGTGCACGGTTAAGCCTGCCTGCACTTTGTCCAAGAGGGAGTGATTCTCTTTATTATACTGGACAATAAGCAAACCTGCATCTCCTCTGGATGGGATGGAGGCACGATGACTGTAATCCAAGTTTGGTCACTATATAAACATCTTTGTAAAGAGAGTTCGGAGAAAGGTAGTCAGTGTCTTTGCTCACAAGAAAATGTGGAAAGGTGAAACACTCAGGGAGGATTGTCTCCCACCACTCAGTCATTATTTCCTCAGCTATAAACTAGGAAAAATAGTTTCTAGTGCAGAGTTCCTCTTCACCTTCTGTTTAGAAAAATTCCTTTCTGCTGACTATTTCGGCTTCTTGCCTCCTCCACGATGGTTGTATAATTCCATGTGACTAAAAGCAGCTGCAGAAGTAAAAAGTGCCTTGAGAGTGGCCTCAGAATCCCAGATTTTGTCGCCCACCCATTAAACAAATATGTAATGAGCACCTACCACCTAACAAGGTTCCGAGCTGTATGCTGGATTACGCCCAGACTGTCTTGCTTAATCTAACTTCTTTTATTTGAGAGACATGCTAAATCTCTGAGGATTTTTCTCTCTAAAATAACAAACACTTTACTTTTTCCATATTGTTATTAAGACTGATAACAACTGAGAAACTACTTTTAAAATTATAAAGTGATGTATATGTTTACTTTTCCCCTAACATTCTTTTCAGCAAGAGCCTGGCGTATAACCCTCTGAAATTAGTATTGCTCAAATTTTATTAATTGACCAGCATAGTTTATAACGAACAAGGATGTAGAACAGTTTTATAACCAATATCAAACTGCATAAAGGATGAGAGAAAAGGAAGGTCATTTCATTGATAGTCCGCTCTTCGATCTCTAATTTCATAAAGTCTTTGCTGTGTCGGCTTCAACTGACTTTTCACAACTTTATTGAAACAGCAGAACAGTTGATTTCATAAGGTCATCTGAAAATCTTCTGTGGATTGCTTTGCTGATATGCTCAGTAGTTAAAAATATAGTTGGATATAATCCAAAAAGCTTTTAATTCTTTTTAGAGCTAGTAAGTCGCAAAATAACAAATCCCCTAAAGACCAGAGACAGCACTGATTTATCTATTTCTCTCCCTTACTTTCTAGGTTTAGGTAAAAGATGGATGGAAGTATCCACACATCGTTTTTCAACAATAAATTTTTGATCCTTGATCCTGAATAGAATTCACAAAACAAATTTCTCTTTTATTTTGAAATTACAGGTAACCAAGGGACTTTGAATGCATAATACGAGTAGTTTCTCAGTGACCCCTGGGAGAAGACTGAAATTTTATAAAATCTTAGGAAAGATTCACTTAAGTCTTCAGATACTTCACAGCAAAGCTCCATAAACTAAGTGTAATGGGTGCATCATGAAAGGAAAAGAGGCAAAAACAGATTACCTATGAGATAAGGAAGGAGAGGGACCAATATCATATTTCTCATCACAGCAGTAAATTCCAGAAGACAATGGAGTAAGGTCTTTCAAGTGCTAAGTAAAACTGTAAAATTGAGAAAGCTCTGAGGGGGAAAAATCTAGAACCCCAAACCAGTATTCAAGAGTAAGAATTAAACAAAGACATTTTCAGACACGTTAGAACTTAGAAAGTTTGCCACTGACAGACCACAACTGCGGGGGAAATTAGGATTGATGCCAGCATAACCCAAACAAATAAAAGAAGCAAAGAAATGGGAGAGACATACAAACAGAAGAATGAGTAAAAGAAAATAAATTGATAAATCTAAATAAGTACTGTAAAGAAAAACTCTGTGTGTGTGTGTGTGTGTGTGTGTGTAATAATAGGTTGAAGTAAAAATTCTAGAATCCATGGAATACTAGCTTGAGAGTTTCGTGTAGGTTCCAGGCTGGGAACATATAGGGAAACTAAAATGTCTTGTTTGGGAGGGCAAATACTGATTAACTTTTGCTAGAAAAATATTTAAGTGTGCTTGTCAATTATAAAAAAAGATAGGCAAAAAATAAAAATGGAATTCAGAGCTTCCAAACATTAAAAAAAAAAAAAAAGGAATAAAATTCAATCAATGCAGCATAAATCAGAAAATAAAAAACATAAAAAAAGAAAGATATAAGAAATAAGTCCAAATATTTCAATAGCCCTAATAAATATGAATTAAACTCATGTACTAAAAGTCAGATACTCAGATTTTTTTAAAAAATCATCTATGCATTAGGACAAAATAATTCTCTTTTACTTTTAAAGATCTGATCTCAAACCCTCTATAATAAATCATCACAATGCAATACAAACAGAAATAAAGACTTCGAGTCCCAAATATTTAAAAACTAAAATATATGTCTAAATAATTCATGCTTAGATCAGAAAGAAAAAAAAATATGCAATATTTAGAACTGAATTGTAATGAAAAAAGCCCAGTCTACATCAAAATGAGTGGGATAAGCTAAAGCAGTACTTAAATGTTTTTATTTTTTTAAAAAAGAGAAAGGAACTAAACATAAAGTAAGTGGTCAACTCAAAAAACTAGACAATGCCAAATGAAGTAAGAGGAAGGAAATGAAAGATAAAAAGAGAAGGTAAAATGGAAAAAAACCAACCAAACCCCTACAGAGTTGTTCAAAAAAGCTAATGTTGGTTCTATGAAAGTCTATTGAAATAAATGAATCTCTAGAAATAAGGAAAAAAGAGAGAAGGCAAAAATATTAATATTAAAAAGGAAGGGTATAACCATAGATGCTATAGTGATTTCAGAAATCATAAGAAAACACCATACACAATTTTAAGCCAATAAAAGTTAAACGTAGGAAATAAATATAAAGAAATGAATAACTGAAAGCTTCAACAGACCAGTGAATATAAAGACAATTGAACCAGTGGCCCAAGTTCACACAGAAGCCCCACCAGCTCCTGAGATTTTTTAGTGGAGGCTTTAAACTTCTACTCAAATAATTCCTCTTACAGTAACTGTTTTATATTGTTTCAAAAGATGTCCAGCCTGCCAACCTGACTCAAAAGGCTAGAAAACTATGAAACCAAAATCAAAGAAAAGAAACATAAGGAAAAAATACCAAACTTACTTATGAATTCAGACATAACTATAATCCTAATCAAGGCAGAAAGAGCATTTACTATAATTCAACACCTAATCATGAATAAATTTATAGCAAACTAGGAAAGAAGGAAAATTCCTAAGGCAATAAAACGGTACCTACTAAAAATGTACAGAAAACAACCTACTTAGCAGTTACATTTAAGATGTCTTCCAGTGAAAATCCAGAAATAGCTAAAAATAACTGTGGTCAGCATATACTCAACATATATGCAATACTGTACTAGAGTTTCCAGCTAACAAAGTGATTTTTTTTAAATTGGTAAAAGGTTTTAGGATTATAAAGAAAGGGACAATATTTTCATTATTTGAAGATAACGTACTAGTTAAGATAATCAGTGCGTAATTGGAATTTACATGAGCATTCAGCACTTGGCTAGTGATAAAATTAACATAGAAGACCCCAAATGCCACATTCTAACCAGTTAGAATATGTAAATAGAAAAATAGAGTCCCCTTTCAATAGTAAGAAAAACTATTAAATACCCTGGAATGAATCTAATAAAAAAAAGTATGTTATGAAGAAAGCATTCATGAGGAACCATATATGAAAATATGTAAAATGTTAACAGAGAGAAAAGGAAGTTAGCAGCATACTGTGTTCAGGGATGAGGACGATCACTTCTGTGAAAGGGACAATTCTCAGTGAAGTTTACTCAAATCCCAACCAAAATCTGAAGAAGACTTTTGCTGGCACTTGACAAAAATAAATTAAAATTATCTTAGGCTAGTAAATACGCACGAATAGCAATGGTGGTTTTTAAAAAATGAACTTTATATATAAAATTCCATATCAGTACCACATTTCAAGCACAAATGCCTGTACCTTGTGGTTTTCCCCAGCACCCATGCTGTCCCTCCTCCACTGAGCAGCTGCGCTGTGCTTTGGGGATTCATCCAGCACCAGGAGCGGCCTTGATTGGGTCTAGACTTGTCAAGTCCCACATGTGGTTTCATAAGTCAGGCCTCAGCAAATCAGAGTATGGCATTCCCAGGCCAACCACGGCTGGTTCGGCATGAGTTATATGACTTAACTCAGGCCCAGGAGACTGGAGAGGAAATTGCCTGGGTGCTTCTAGAAGCACCTCACTACCTAGAGAGTTAAAGGCAGTAATGCTTTCTCTTCCTTTGATATTTTCTAGCACAAGCAAACATACAGACAGACCTGAGCCGCTGTCTTGATATCACACTGACATGACACACTGACATGAGGCCTGTGCTGAGAGGAGAGCAGGGCAGAGACTATCACAGGGAAATAGTCACAACCACGGGTTAAGCCAACCCTAGGACCCTTTGTAACAATTTCTGAAATTTGTTAACTTGACAAAATTATCCTCCTGGATACAATCAGAGTTAAGTATTTATTGCAGGATGTCCCTAAAGAGCAATTTCTCATGGAATCTTTAGAACACAATACAATTTATATAAATTAAAGCATATACAATGAAGGAACATACATTGATACCAGTGTAGAGAAGGGCCTGGAGAGCAGAGGTCTACCATGAACCTCAGAGCTTCACTGCAAGTCAGGCCCTCAACTACTCACCTATATTATTTCTCTCCTCCACATTTGGAGCTTCTCTGCTCCTGAACACACTCTGCATTTTGTCACCTCCAAGCTTTTAAGAAATTTATACTATTGTATTGACTGGGAAGGCCCCCACCCCCTCTTCTCTCCAATTATCAAGTTACCCTCATCTTGAAAACCGCGCTGAGATTTGACCTGGTTTACAGCATTTCTCTGCTTTGTCCAGGCTAGCCGTCTCTTCCCTTTTTCCTCTTTCAGGCTGTCAGCACAAGGTTGGCAATTGAAGATGCACTGCCAGGTGGTCTCTTGTGCTATTGCTGAGACCTTTTGTTGCTGCTTAACTTTTCAAATATTTGTCTTCTTTCCAAATAGATTTCAAGGTATTTGGGAACAGGAAGTAAGTCATACCTTTATGGTCCCCCGCACTTTGACACCGTAAGCTGTCAGAGAATATTGTTCATTATATTGGTTTTGTGGGATCATGCATTTTGAACCATCTGCATTCTGATCAGATTTTTCTTGCCATTTAATATCTTCAGCCCTGACTCCACTCCTGGCTACCTTTAACTTAACTTCAAATTGTAAAATCTGCTCACCCGCCTTGGGTCAGTTAATTCAGAAGATGCAGCTGTGAATTTTGGCCAACCCCTGGAGAGCAGCAAGCAAGAGGCAGCAGCAAGAGGCCAGTTCAATCCCCATGTTTTCAGATCCTAAGACATCATCTGCACCCCAGGCACTGTTATGTCCATGGAGGAGAGGACATGACAATCTTTAGGCTGTCTTAATAGCTTAATCCTATTCGTCTCCTTTCCATGTCAGCAGAAACAGACTGCTTTTTTGCTTTGCACTTTTCTGTTCTGCCTATGACTTTGTTTACGAGAAAAAGTTCTAACATAATAAACCCCTTCCTCGCTCCTAAAACCTCACCTAGCATCTCAATGCTGGTTTTAATACTAGCAACTATCAGAGCTCCAAAGCTAATCCACGAAACTTTAAAAGACTATTTGGGATACCAAAGTATATTAATAACGCAGCTTTTTACCTTGAAATCTCCCTTTTCGAAATATTGTTTACACCACCCTCTGTGGCTACTTCTCACATCACATAGCAGAAAAATGCAGTTCATTTTCTACATATAAAATTGTAGCTACCAGTGGTTAGGAATTAACTTAAACCAGAGCTTAAAAAGACTAAAAGCTAGACTTAAGAAAGCTTACTAAATCACAACATACTCATCAGCAACCAGACATTCAAGGTGTGATTAAATGATTTAAAAGACTATTTTAAAGATTCATTCACAAAATCTCTCTATTGCGCGTTAAAATGTGGTTTATTGAGTATACAGATATTTGGTTATATTTTTATCAAAGGTTCACAAACTTTCTACTATAAGAAGCAAAAGGAATGGGCAAGAGGACTCATATTTCAAAAAGAAAAAAAGCTCTTATTTAGAGAGAAAATATTCATTAGAAACTTACTCAAAATTGTGTCTCCCTTCATTTACACTGAATGGAATTCCTTTCTATCTCGATTTCACCCCATTTTTCCCTGCCATTCTACTATTTATACAACCTATTGCTCTAAAACAGTGGTTCTCAGCTGGCAGCTATTCCACTGCCCCAGCCCTGCCCCCCAATCCTGGCATTTGTCAGTATCCGAAGGCAGTTTTGATTGTCATGATGGGAAGAAGGAGCTGCTAACTAGCATCTACTGGGTAAAGGCTAAAGATGTCACTAAACATTTCACAGTGCATAAGACAGCCCCCTCACCACCACCACCACCACCACCAACCTCCCCCCCCGCCCCCTGCACACAAACACGAACGAGTTATCCAGTCCAAATGTCAATAGTGCCAAGTTTGAGGAACCCTAACTGACACCTAAGAACAAAGAAAACCTCACTTAATATAAGCACTGAAGTTTAAATATATGTTCAAGATTAAGACCTAAGTATATAAAAAGAAGATCTTAAAATGAAAAGATTGATACATTTATCTATATGAAAATTGAAAGTAGTCTTTGTATCATAATAACATTAAACAATATGAGACAAATGTAGATAATCTATTTGTAACAAATGTTGGTAATACTGCACTGATTCCACCAACTACAAAGAGTGCTTACAAATCAATATGAAAAAGACTAACCCCTTCCCAAATAAAAAGAATGATGAGGAAATGAACAGTTGATTCATAAAACAAAGAAATATAAATAGCTGATGAACGTATTACAACAAGTCAACCTCAATAGGAATCTAACAGCTATAAGTGTTTTTCATTTAGCAAACTGGAAAGCCCTATAAAGATGATATTACTTAATGCTGGCTAGGGAATCATAAATAAGATAGATGATATGAGATCAAGTAGGTAGAATTTTTCTGCATAGCAATTTGCCAGTAGGAATCAAGAACTTTAAAAATGTACAAACCCTTTCATTCTGAAGTATCATTTCAGAGAACCTATTATGAAAGAATATTCAAAGATATGGTAAAGGCTTCTAATAACTGATATTTATAATAAACAACTGAAAACAGTCAATATGTCCAAAACAGTCAGCTAAAGAAATTATGCTACTACTTATAATAACATAAGGGAACAAAAGATGTTAGATGGGAACAAGAAAAAGGAAGATGTAAGATGGTATCCAGGAAAGGCTAGTTGAATACTCTTATATTATTAAGTCCATATACTATGAAGAAATAGTTTGTGAAAGAAGACACAAAGCATTAAGCATATTAATTAAAGTGTCAAAGATAGCCAATAAAGGAATCAAGGATGGGCCTCTAACTATATTAGGAAGAAGAGAATTTTAGAAAAGAGGGACTGGCATTTATAAAGACTAAGGAATGAAATGGTGGCAAAACCGAAGAACTGAAGTAAATTCCATATGACCAAAGCTTGGAATGAAAAAGAGGATATTATGAGGGGGAAAAAAAAACAGAGGTCACGCAATTTTCTAGTGTGGACATCAGGGGAGTTTATATTGACATTGATATCAAAAGCGCCTTTGTTTTAGGAAATGCAAACATTCAACAAACATCTATTGGATGTCTACTACATTTTAGGTACCAAGGAGCTTCAGCAGTGAACAAAACAGGCAAAACTCCAGTTTTCCTTGTGTTTATATTTTGGTCTGTAGAAGAGAAGATGGGAAAATAAATGAATACATATATGGTATGTAGTAAGCAGCCTTCTAAGATGACTCCCAATGATTTTCTACCGCTACAGAATAACAGTTCATGTCTTTTTGCAATCTACAAACCTTTGGTGTGGACTGGACTTAGTAACTTGCTTCTAACCCCAGAATTCGACAACAGTGATGGAATTTCACTTGAGACCCCATTTTAGAAGACTGTGGTTTCCATTTTGCTGGAACTCTCTCACTGTATCTTGCTTGCTCACTTTGATGACACCAGTGCCCATGTATTGGGCTGTCCCAGGGAGAGGCTGACATAGCAACGAACTGAAGGCAGCCTGTGGCCCACGGCCAGAGAGGAATTGAGGCCGTGCATCCAACAACCTCTAGGAAATGAATTCTGCTACCAGCCACGTGAATGATCTTGGAAGCAGAACCTGCTCCAACTTAACCTTGAGAGACTATGGCCCCATCAACACCTTGACGGCTGCCTTGTGCGAGATCCCCAGCCAGAGAGCCAAATCAAGCCGTGCCCAGACTCCTGACCCACAGAAGTCTTGCAATAATAAATGTTTGTTGTAAGTAGCTACGTTTTAGGGTAATTTGTAAAACAACAGTGGCTTCCCTGGTCATGGAGCTAGATCCAACATGCCACAACTAAGAGTTCACATGGCGCAAGTAAAGATCTCGTGTGCCGTAACTAAGACCTGATGCAGCTAAATAAATAAATATTAAAAAAAAAAAAAGTAGACAACTAAGACCATGTTCTAGATGTGAAGTTCTGTGGATAAGATTAGCATAAGGAGTTCAGTGGTTGCTGGAGTGGAAGTGGGGCTTCTATTCTACAAAGAGTGGTCAGTGAAGGCCTCACTGAGAAGGAGACACTTGCGGGTAGGACTGAGGACTGAAGAGAGTGTGGGTAGAGGCTATGCTCCTACCTGAAAGAAGTGCTTTCCAACAAGGGGGAACAGCAAGTGTAGAGGCCCGAGCCAGACACAGGCTCAAAATGGGCAGTTCTGCCACCAGTTGGTCTAAGACAAATCCAGAGCCCAAGTCATGGAAGTCAGGGAGTGGCCTTCTGGCTCTGACCCGCCCAATTCTCTCTGTGACTGGACCATGGGCCTGGCTTGTCTCATTGAGCTCAAGGTAAACAGTCCCTTCCTGGCAGAATTGGAATCCTCAAGAAAGTTAAAGTATCAGGCCAGATAAGGCACATATTCTTAAAGGTGTTGCTTTTCTGTGTTTAAAATGACCTGATATGGACAAGGGTAAGTAAAAATTGCTTCTTACCAGAAAACAAACTTAGCACCTAAGGTGAAGTTAGCATATAGTCAAAACTATCAACCATGCAGTATATTATAGATGATTTTGGGTATAACAACAATGTATAGTCATTCTTAAATACACTAAAACCTAAGAACCACTGAGTAAGGCAAAAGGGGTGTCTATACTCCAAAGTCTGGGCAAGCCTTTTGCAGTAATCACCAAATCCCATGGACAATAGAAATAAATGGAAAATTCTCAACTGTTCCTATTTACCTATTCAGTTTACTCTGTTCTGTTTTAGTTAAATATTAATGCAACCTTAGGTATGTTAGTTTCATGAGTTATATGTTAAACATTGGGCACTGCACCTTACCTCGCATGTAGTAGGCAGTCAATAAATGTTTCATAGGTTTGAATCTAAATCTTGCTTGAACAGACTCACTTTCATATTGTTATTCAAAAAGCTGTTGAGAAGAACAAGACCACCTTCCTCCTCTCATGCCATCAGCTGTCATGCTCACGTCCTTTGACGCTGCTCTCATGAACCATTATCTATTCATATGGGATGAATTATATTTGGCTTGTAATCTATGTGTTTTTCCCTCCCAGACTCCTTGGAGCAGAGAACATACTTACATATGCATTTCTAAAGCCCCTCCAATTGCTGGGCACATAATAGGATTTTATTAAATAGTTGCATAAATGAGTGAATTGATTCAAGATATGTTCCTAAAAGCCAAAGTTGAGAGTCATGTCTCTCTTAAATATAATGTTTAAGATGCAATTTGATTTGTATCTCAAGGATAAGAAAATTTCTCTATGCAATTTGGATATAAATACTCCTCTGAACCCTAAGTGCTATGGAAATATTTTTCTGGAAACACAATAGTGGCAGTCAAATGCTTCAGAGAATGGTTTTCATCTAAAAATGACTTCAATAATGTCACTTGTTCCTAAAGAAGAAGAGATGTTTGAAAATAACACTTAACAAATTAAAAAATGGAAAATAAAGACTGAGGGTAAATGAATTGGCCATAAAATAAAAAAGTGAAACTCAAAAGGATAATTCATTAATTAGAAAGAGGGCACAGCAACAACTTATTATCCACCTTGTCAATCAGAGCATCAATTTCCAGCTGCGGGTGAAGCAGGCCTTGGCACAAGAAGAAGAGGCAAAACCAGGAATTCAGAAAAGCATTGTCCTTGTCTTTTAGAGGGCTGTCATCCAAATAAAAAAACCACCCATCCATTCACTAAACATATATTAATTGAGTACCTACTCTAAGCAAGGAACTCGGCTGCCATTGAGAATTCAGAAGTAAGTAAATAAGATGATCTCTTTTCCTCTAGACTTTCCCATCTGGTTTGGGAGACTCGTGTGTAAACAAATAAGCAATGGTATTAAGGAGAAGACAGGGCTAACTGCCAAGAATTAACATTACTCAAAGCATGAAACTTGGAAGATGTACATATTTTCCTGAAAGTCACATTCAATACTGAGTTTTTGTCAAGCTCTCAAAGTGCAAGGCAAGTGCTGAGAATTGCGAATATCTTGATATGAAAAGAATACAGAAATAATTATCATAGAATTATGGGAAATGAGACTGTAAGAAGAAGAACATTTGGTTTTATTGTATTTCATTCTACTCCAGTAATTTACCCCATGAGGCAAGTACAAGACAACTATTATGACCTGAGAGTCATAGTACAGAAAAGGTCATCATACTTTCAAGATGGCAGAGGAAAGACATTACACACTTTACTTTTGAAAATTTTAAAAACAATACTAAGAAGAAATAGAGGACAATCTCCATCAACCTTCAAGCATCTACACTCCAAACTACAGAAATCAAGTGGAGGAAAGCCAAATGCACTTAGCAGAGAAGACAAGGTTGAAGCTAGGTGCTTTGGTTGAGAAGGTGGGATGCTAATGGTAGAAGCAAGCATTTAAGCTCATCAGAGCCCTCAGTAGCTTTAGGATTCAGAGGCACCATTTACAATGGAAGGAAGGGTGAGCCAGAAGTCTGGAAAGAGGACACTTTATTGACATCAGTAGAAAGCACTTTATTTAGCTAGCTTGCAATCCCCACTGAGTGTAGCCAAATGACAATTCTTCCTTAACCAGTGGAGAAGCCAGGTTGCCCACAGAAGAAACAGAAACTGAAACAAGATTTAATTTATAACTAAATCCTCAGAGACCTGAGAGAAGATATGACAGCCATGTTCTCTTTCTTAGAAAAGTACTAGAGGATGTGCTCCACCAAAACGAGAGAGTAAACTTACACAGAAAGAATATGGGATTCAGGAGAAACAGAGGTTGTAGCACCAGAGAAGGAAATAAAGGAAATTATTAGGATGACGACAAAATGAGAGCTACCTTAAAATGACAGCTTCAGAGTAGGCGTAAAGAAAAGCTGCCCAAGATCGACAGAGGTGGGAGGAATAGAGGAAAATAACAGCAACTGACCAACTGTCTGACCTGCTGGGCTCTGGGGGAAATTGTGTTGAGAGGTGTTTTAAGGAATTATGGGGCTCGTATGAAGACTTTTCCAGAAGGTCAACAAACAAACAAACAAACAAAAAGACCAAAGCAACTGTAAAAACAAAACAATTATTCAAGAAAGAACATGTAATCATAATGTGATACCCAGGTTAGCAAGGAATGATACTTACACCATCATCATAATAAAAACATTCTGTATGGATTTAACAAAAAGTTAAAATGTGATTAAAATCTGTCATAATAAAAAGTCCACAGATATCTAAAATTAGACAGATAAAAAAGACAGCAATTTATGGTTATTTTTTAAAATATATTTCTAAATAACAGAAGAAATAAGCCAAGTTAAATGCATTTGGCTCCAGGGAGCAGGCAAGGCAGGGAAAGGGAGGTAACAGACTTTGGTTTTTATATCATAAGCCTTTAGCACCATAAGGCTTTTTAAATTATTTGTAAGTAAAATTTCGGTTAAAAATAAAGTCAACAGCATCTTTTTCCAGACAAAGACTCACATAAGCCCCTCTTTTTGGCATGTGCCACCTCCACTCGTGATTAGAGATGACACATAGATACAGAGTGCCTTCACCACTGGAGCCCGGCAAGCCCTTGGCAATGTCCGAGGAGACTAGCAACATCATTCTGCCTTCTCCCTTGTATCTTCCCCCTCAGAGCCCAAAGGAGACCAACCCACTTCTTGATTCCGTTTACTCTTGCATGGTTGTGTTCTACTCCTGGCTTTTCTCCAACCCTATGTTTTCATCAGCACTCATCTACTGATCTTGTACTGTTAGACTGAAGTGACTGCACAGCACTGGTCTCCCCAAGGAGAAATATGTACAAACTGGCCTGTGTCTTGATTTCAGGCAGCAAGATTCTGATTCTTTGATTGTTTGTTTTTTACCAGACAGAAAGATGAGGATAGAAGTGGGAGAGAAAAAGGGTTTATTAGGAATATGAAATTTTATATTAAGGAGATACAATAGTCTTATGCAATGATAAATTACTGGAAGTGACCTTTCAGCAATGAATTAATTGTCCCTAGGATCAAAACAAAATTAAGTTCTAAGGTGTTTAAATATTAGTGATTTCAATGTATACGCATCATGATAGCTAATGTTTATATTATGCTTATAATGTGGCAGACATTGTCTTAAGCATTTTACATATATTAATTTAGGTAATCCTCACCTTTCCATCTACAATATAAGGACTGGAATTATACCCATTTTCACAGAGATCAGACACAGAGAAGTTACGAAACTTGCCTGAGGTCACACAGCTAGTGACAGCCAGAATTCTAACCAACTCAAAAAACACTGAACTCCATAGCTAAGAACCCCAAGGAATAGAGATGGGATTGAAGACATTTTATCTCCAAGATTGAAATGTATGCCAGAAGAAGCAGAATCTGAGAGATGGTTTCCAGAGGAGGTGAAATTAACAGTCAGACTGACATGAGTGTTCTTGGTAAGCAAGCATAAATCTGTGATTGTGGAAGGACTATCACTCCTTTTATTTTCCTCACTTTCTGGTATTTTTGTTTCTTTGTTTTTGTTTTGCTTGGGGTGGGCTGGGGTCAGTTTACTTTTCTCTAGTGCTTTCTTCTAAGGCTGATTAAAGGCAGATTAAGGAGGGTAGCCCACAGAGGTCCTTCTTAGGGTAAGCAGCTCTAATTCCAAAGAACAGAAAGGCCTAACATGAGAAACAATGCTGTCCAGACTGGCTCAAATTAGGTCATGGCTTTCAGGGCTCAGCCTTCTCTTTGTATAATCTCTTTCTCTTTGCCATGGTTAATCAATGGCCAAGAGCCAGTATTTGTCTCTAAGGTGAAGGGCTGGTCCCAACCATCTCTCAGGCCCGCTCAGCCCAGGGTGGAAGATTCTGGAACCACTGGTGGGGTGGCAGGACATCTTATTCACAGCACTCAGGATCAGTGTGACTCAAGAGGAGTTATCTTGCTTCTGTAATGTACTCCTCCCAATGCCACATGAGAAAACTCTGATAGAAAACCTAACTCCAGATTCCTTGCAGATATAGGGACCAATCCCTCCAGCCTGGGGACCACAGTCTTTCTCAAGGGAAAGTTATCGCCAAAACGTGTTTTTAAATAAATGTGCTCAAATGACAGTCGTAAGGTATTTATGATTTGAAAAATAACTTGCTATAAGTTTTAATGATTTACTACATACAGAATTTCACTTGCTGTTGAGAACGTCAAAAATTACCCATTAAAAAATGTCAAATCTTCAAAAAAAAATTCCAATTTCATTGCCAAAGAGTATATACACAGATTGAGGAAACCATGGAAGAGGTGGTTTGAGTTTTGAATTCTTGGAACTTTATCTTACTTGTTTTTTGCTTTTAGTGGATCATTATCTCTTCTCTTAGTAATTATTAGGATTTGAAGATTATAGAGTAATTTGTTTGGGGCCTGCTGCATAGCCTAGGAAATCAGTAGAGATAGGCTTGTGTGATCTCCTGTGTTTACTCAGTCCCTGCAGCCCAGGCCCAGCACAAGGTAATCAGTATAACAATACTGAGAGAAATCTGATTTCGCTTGTGTCTGGGCACTGCTTAATCTACTTTCTGATTAATTAAAACAAACAAACAAACCTGGCAAAAAAAAAAAAAAAAAAAAAAAGAGTATATACACAATTCTCATGCCTCTAATGGAAATTACATCACTAGCACCCTCACACATTAAAACAAAATAGTGTCCAATGGAACCTAAGAGTAAGGAGAGAGTAAAACAACCACACGAAGGGGGCAAGACTATATCCAGGAACATTAGACCGGGGTTCTTCACCCTTCTCACGCTTGACATTTGGGGCTGGATCATTTTTTCTTGTGGAGAGGTGTGCTATACACAGTATAAAGTGTTTAGCAACATCCCTGACCCTGACCCGCAGGATGCCAGAACTCCCTACCCACCCACCCTCAGTCCAAACAACCAAAATGTCTTTAGGAAACCATCCCCTTGGGGGCAAAACTGACCCTGGTCAAGAACCATTGCTGGAGACATAAGAATGTATCAGCTGTTATCAGGAAATTCTTAAATACCAATTTTAATTTTATAGAACAATTTACTCTGTATCTATAACATAATGATGACAGATTCATTCAGTAGTGAACAGGAAATAAGTTCCCAGAGCTCTGAGAAAACATAAGATAGAGTGCCTATTTATATGTAATTTTTACTTGCTTTGCTTCTTTTTTTCACTGAAGGTGACAAGAAAGAACAGGAAATATGACTTTGGTTGACTGGCAATTTCTTATAACTTTCAAAATTGCTCTGACAAGTTGATAGAAGAACATCGTGCAATACAAAGCAAAAAAGATTAAAAGAGAGGAAGGTGGCATTTCTTTGAGGAATGTGGTCTGCCTAAACAAACAAAGGCATAAAGAAACCCGACTAAGCATAAATACAAGCTCAGTAGATCCTTCTGTCTAGCAAAGAAGGCAAGGCTCTAGTTGATTTTTCTTTATTCTGTCTTCCTGAATCATGGCAGAACAAGTGCCTAATTAGCTACAAAGGGAGGATCTCATTAAAGCAGTTCAGGAATTTTTTTTTTAAAGAGAGACTTCACATATTCAGCCTATAAAAACATGCTTTGGCATCTTAGTCAGCTGGGGCTGCTGTAACGAAATACCGTAGACTGAGGGACGAAGACAACAGACAACTATTTCTCACAGTTCTGGAGGCTGGAAGTCCAAGATTAAGTTGTTGGCAGATTTGGTTCGTGGTTAAGAAGCCTCTTCCTGGCTTTCAGAAGGCCACCTTCTCACTGTGTCCTCACATGGCGGACTGGGGGGTGAGAGGAGGGAGAAGCACAATGGTCTCTCTCCCTCTTCTTACAAGGACACTAATCTCATTAAGGGGACTACACCCTCATGACCTCATCTAAACCTGATGACCTCCAAAGGCCCCATTTGCAAATACCATCACGTTGGGTTTAGGGCTCAAACATTCAGTCCATAATACTTGGGGAAAAAAGAATTAAAGCTGAGTTACTAAGCTATTTGTTTTCAGAGTGAAGCTTGTCTTTGGGAAAGCCAAAGCACTATAGAAGTAGCACTACCTTTACCCCAGTCCAGAGGAATTTTAAATTACAATCTTTATTTGTAATTCATGTAGCACTTGCAATCAGGGATGCTCAGAAAACTCTCAAGTAATTTTAAAAAAGTTGCAAGTTTTATGTTTTTAAGATATAACAAAGCATTTAATTATTTCCCAGATGGAGAGGCTACACAATCAGCATAGAGGGATACACAATTAGTTCTTTTTTTTTAAAATAAATTTATTTATTTATTTATTGGCTGTGTTGGGTCTTCGTTGCTGCACACAGGCTTTCTCTACTTTCAGCAAGAGGGGGCTACTCTTTGTTGCGGTGCGCGGGCTCCTCATTGCTGTGACTTCTCTTGTCTTGGAGCATGGGCTCTAGGCACCTGGGCTTCAGTAGTTGTGGCACACAGGCTCAATAGTTGTGGCCCATAAGCTTAGCTGCTCCGAGGCATGTGGGATCTTCCTGGAGCAGGAATCGAACCTATGTCCCCTGCATTCGCAGGCGGATTCTTAACCACTGTGCCACCTAGGAAGTCCCACAATTAGTTCTTGAATATACAGTGAGTCTGAACTTCAGGTTAGGCCTTGAACCTTACTACTCAGAGTGTAGTCTGCGGACTGGCAGCATCAGCATCCCCTGGGAGCTGATGCGAAATACAGAAGCTCAGGCTCTGCCCCCAGACCTATTTAATCAGAATCTGCATTTTTTTTCACATCATCCCCAGACAATAATTATGCTCATTAAAAGTTTGAGAAGCACTGCTCTAGAGAGTCCAATTTTGTCGTTTAAGACTACATTGTACAGACTCTTTCGTGGTAACAATGAGAAATGTTTTTTTGAAAATATACTTTTTAGAGCTTCTTGGAAAATATGAAAAAATATCTTTTAAAATGAACTCCTGATATTCCAGGAATAGCAGATTATATACAAAAAGTGACAACAGGAAACCAGATAAATAAAACTGGTATAACAATGACTAAGTTAAGCCTTCATTGTAGATGTTCTTCAAAGGAAGATATTTCTGGTTGAATATTTCACATGGGGCAGGAGAACTCTACTGAAAAGAAATGACAAGGGCCACAACTCAAGCTCAAAGTAAAACCACTCTCTGACCAGTTACTGTACCCAAGGTGAACACTGCCCAACATTTCTTTTTTTTTTTTTGGGGGGGGGTACACCAGATTCAATCATCTGTTTTTATACACATATCCCCGTACCATCATTTCTTCATAGTGATACATTCAGATCTTCCACAGAAACATTCAATATGCTATGTTAGCATTAACAAGTAGTTAACAAGTTAATTAATAAGTAATTAAAACCCTGATTGGGCTTGTGTTCTCCCTTTCCTTTCCTTTTTCTTTTTTTCCTCCCTCCCTCCCTCTCTCTCTCCCTCCCTCCCTCCCTCCCTCCCTCCCTTCCTTCCTTCCTTCCTTTCGCCTGCTGACAAGCTTATGTGGTCTGGGCAACAAGCTTATGTGGTCTGGGCATTTGTGATTTGGGACTATTGGGACAGAAGGGGAAAGTAGCTCTTTTTCCCCTTTCCTGTTTGCCCATTTCTGTTCCCCTCTAACCTTGAAAGAAAGTAATTATAGGAATGAGATCACTAGGCAATTTAAACTAACTCCTGACCTATGCTTATTAAGGCACACGATGCCTAACCACTTGATTCTTTTCCTAGATTAAAAGAAGTAAGAATGAAGAATTAAGTAGATGACTGGCTCCCTATCCCCAGAGCCCCCTTACCAATCCTGCAGGCAGATCTGCAGGCCAGATAACATCTGAAGAGAGAGTCAGCTAGTCTGCATGCAGTGGAGAATAAGACAGAATGCAACTTCCTGCCTTGATGAGTCACTAAGATCAACACCCTTGCCGCCCGCCCCTCCCCCCCCCTTATCCCTTTAAAACCTGTCCTGGCTGAACAGAATCTTGTTGGTCTCAGGACATGAGTCCACCTTCTCCCCAGATTGCTGGCTTTTCTGAATAAAGCAACTTTCCCATCTACTGACACTTGCCTATCAAATTACTGGCTTTTGAGTGGTGGGCAAAGGAACCTGAGTTCTGTAAGAAAGCTCTGTCAGGCCTTGTTAGCTCTCCTTGGACACCAACACCATGGGTTGAGATTTCTCTTATTTGAAAATAATGACTCAAAGATCAATGCACAAGGTTAAAGAGCATCAATAATTACTAGACAGGTAGCTCTACAAATGAAAAACAATGTCATGTAATTAAAAAGCAATTCTAAAAATCTTTTTTTAAAGTATAATAAAAATAGAGTCAGTCACACTGAATTGCAGAGAAAAACATTTCAGTTATATTGATTTTTTTTGTTCCTCTGCAGCCTTTTTTCCCCATGCGCAGGCCACAATAATACAGTAGCAGGAAATATATGAAAAAGTTGGGAGATTAGAAGCTTAAAGCCCAGAATCCCTGTGGTGGCAGCCAAAAACATAATTAAGGAAAAATACTCATTTAAGTTTCCCTTCCCTTCAAAACCTAATCCCATATTATTTTTAAAACCTTGGGGAGGAACAACAATTTGGGGTCAACCTTGGAACAATGTTAGGTGACTTCTAACTGGCCCCCGTGACCTGATTTAGAATGGAATTATGTCCCAACAGATTTCAGGAGGAAGAATTTTTAAAAAGGTGTTCTGCTCTCCCAAAGCGCCAAAATAATCCTTTCACATAAGAACGCCAGGAACACTCACTTATTGCCTCTAAATTTTGCTTTTCGAAATCTACTGAGTTTCCACAGGCAGGATACGAAATGCTCAGTTGTCAAGAAAACTCTTTTCCCTCAAAACCTCAGTTCACTTTGAACAAACACAATACACATAGTCTATCGCTCTTCCCTCCCCCTCCTGTAAACATCAGCTCTAACAAAAAAGGCGCATCTTTCCCATTTCTGGACCTATTCTGCCTTTTTAAAAGTGCAAGCATGAAGAACAAAACAAACAAACAAAAAACATGTCAAAGTGGTTGGTCAAGGCTCTGGGCAGTCAACGACCCTCACCTGTAACCAGTCAAACCAAATAGCAAGAGTGCTACTTTCAGGGTGAACTGGCAAAACTATTTCCCACCTTTATAAAAATGTATTTCCTCATTTGTCTCTTGGTTACCTTTATATTTTACTTCTTACAAAAATGCAAGACCTCTTACTAGCTCACTCGGAAATCATGGGGAATCTTTCCTGATCTCTTTGAATCTTGTTCTCATAGTTCATAAAGCCATTATTTACTGAGGGCTGCCTGTGTACCAGGCACTGAGCCACACAATTTATTTGCATTATCTCATTTATTTCTTCAGACAGTTCTGAAAAACAGGTAGTATTTTACCCATTTTTCAGATTTGGGAGATTGAGGGAAGGGAAAGGAACTGGAAGAAAAAGCTCCCTACTCAGGTTTTATACCCAAAATGTCAAAGCCTGAGGTCTACCCCTGGCATCCTACACGGTGTCTTTCTAGAAGACAGCCAAAAAGTATTTGTTGAACTGAACTGACTTGTAGACCAGGGTCTCCTTTGGCCACATAATGACCCGTGTCCTTTGAAGGAAATGCACCAGAAATAGGACCCAGTAGTCAAGTGCCCTTTTCTTTTCAAAAGAATGAAACCTCAAAGCCATAATCATTTATAAATTCCATGATCAATCACCTTAAATGATAATACTGGGAAGGAAATGCCTATAAACACACACCCTTGATTTCAAGGACTCGAAAATATTAGCCCTTAGCTTCCTGAGTGTTTCTGAGTTTCAGGAGGTGAAGGTCTGAGGAGCTGTCCATAGTCGTGGGGAGCAAAATGGAAATGAGGTGAAAGTAAAGGGAGGAAGAACAGATACCAAGAAGCTGCGTGAAGCAGGAACTCGGATCCCATGGCTACATGGCCTTTCTATAGATCCCATTAGTCTTCTTACGAGATGGACTAGAAATTCCACCTTGTATGAGAAGATAGGAAAAAACCCTTTACCTCCACTGCAAATATTTTACTTTTTGACAAACACAAAGATATCATGGCAGCCTTTCCCCCTCATACTGCCTAAAATATCAGATAATATTTGATTAGAACTCATGTCCTATGATAAATTCTATCGTTTTATTTTTTCACCTAGGTGACAAAACATTTAAGTAAAAGGACCATTTTCATAGTTAAGGTTTTTATAATTAAAGATCACTTTTGAAAAGAAAAAAAACAATGTTATTATTTCTGATGACATACTTATCATAGGATAATGTTTTTATCAGAACAACATTCCCCGTACTCCACTTACATTTTGATAGAAGTTTTTAACCTGGTCAATATACTGCCAACTCCCACTTTTACCCCACCACTACAGTGTTCTTTCTTATGTGTTTCTTGCAGGTGGTAGATGAAATTATACCCAGGTCTTAGGAAAACTATAAAGGCTACATTTTGTAAGCAATGAAATCACTGCTTTTCTGTACTCAAGCCACCGTGTGATTGTTAGACAAAGTTAACATCGGTGACATCTCTCTGTCTTAAAAGATAAATTAAAAAATATGAACTTCCGTATTCAACAAAGAGTTACTGTGACATTCTGGTGAGTGAGGGAGCTAGCAGATTCTAGGAGGATTTGTGACAAGTAAGAAAGACGAGGCTGCTATCCTCCTGAAGGTCACGTCAAACAGGCACTTATATGTGAGGACTGACAAATGCCACCACAGAGCACACATGGGCTGCTATGGAAGCTCAGACATGGGGCAGGAGGTGGGGGAGATGGGAGCAGGTGGTTAGGAAAGGATTCCCTGGGGAAGCGAAGTCTAATCTGGAAAATTAACAACCAGTGCCAGTAAGCCAGCACAGCCTGTGCCTGAGGTGGGAAGACACAGCTGGGGCGGGGGCAAGGATGCAGGCCCAGCATGAAAGGTCAGCATGTGAGCAGCTGGAGCCGAGACAGCATGACTTCATGGAAGCTCTAAATGGCTGGCACAAGATGGACAGGAGGTGATGAGAGATGAGGCAGATGAGGTGAGTGAAGGCTAGCTGACTGAGGGGTTGAAGATATAATAAAATGATAAGATTTGCACCTTGGAAGGAAGCACTGTGGAGACCAGATGAGCGAAGAGCCAGTTAGAAGACTGTGTCGGTCATCCCGAGAAGAGACGATGGAACTTGGATGAGGCAGTGTTAGAAGCTAGAGACAAGGGGATTATTGTGAGGATGTAGGAGGTGAGTGACATGGGGCATAGAGACTGCTTGGGTATATCATGAGGGACACCAAGAGCTTAAGAAGAAGGAAAGAATCAAGAATTGTTTCTAAGCTTCTGGCTTGAACAACTACAGAGAAGGTGGGCTGGGTCAAGGGGACACAGGTGAAGGAGCAGGTGACCAGCTAAGTTCAGTCCAGGATGTACTAAACTGTGGGTGCTGGTGGAATATTGAAGTACAGGTGTCCAAACAAGTTGTTCAATACTCAGGTCCAAAACTAGGCGTGGGGGAAGATCTGGGCTGAAGACAAAGCCTTCATCAACCTAGAGGTGGCAAATGAAGACAAAGAAGCAGTGAGATAGCCCAGGGAAGGTGGGAGGAGGTGAGGTTCCTGAGGGTCACTGACCTTCAAGGGTGGGCAGAGGAAAAAAGGCCCATGAAGGAGATGAAGAAGGAGGAACCAGGAAGGGAGGAGCAACAGTGGGAGTGGGCGTGGTGCTCCTCTCTGGACTTCCCTAAGTCATCGGAGAAGCACTTCCAAAATAATGGCCAAGAACAGTGTGAAATGACTTCTAGAAGCCTAGCAAGGACTTGCCCATTGAATCTGGTGACTTTGGAATAAACAGGTTCAATGGATTGATTAGGGTAGAAGCCAAATTTGATGCGGTGGAGGAGTGGAAGGGATGTGAAGAAGTGGATTCAGAAAGTATAGACCAGCACTTCGCAAACTTTTGGACCCCAGGACTCCTTTATACTCTCAAACATTATTGAGGACCTTCAAAAACTTTAGTTTATGTTGCCTATATCTGTCAATATCTAATGTGCTATAAATTACAACTGAGAAATTATCCAAATATTTATTAAATCATTTACGAACAATAACTTTATCTATACATAAAATTTTTATAAAACATAATTGTATTTTCCAAAAGAATGTGGTGAGAAGAATACCAACTTTTTACATGTTTGCAGGTAGATCTCTTTAATATACTCTTTACTAGATGACAACGGGTCTCTCCTATCTGCTCCTAGATGCAATACAAAGAGTTTGCCACTGCCAGAGACAGGAGAAGGAATGTCTTTCCCGTTGTAACAAGGGCAAGCAGGTGGTGTTAGGTGTGGATATGAGTAAATGAATAGGTCTGGAGGTAGGAGGTTGAGACTTTTCATCTAGCAGATTCTACCTGCCCTGCAAAACCAGATTCTGAGGCAAGAGCAGGGAGGGAATCAGAAATTTTAAAAGCATAGGGAATATTTGAGCAGAAATAATCAAGTCATCTTTTCTTAATTAAGAAATCCAAGGAATGAAGTCATCTCTGATAAATACACATGAAACATCAAGAAAGGTATCTGTGGTATTAGAGAATTTGTGAGGCCTTCTGTAAAACTGAAATCCACGCTGAAAGATTTTGGAAGGAATAACAGAAGAAATGCAACACCTTTGGCCTTTCTAGAGAAAAGTCAAAGAAGTGGTGGCTATTTGCAGCTATTTGGAAGCCAGCAGTAATGGTATTATCGGAGGATGCAGCAGGAGACTAACATGGTTATGTCTGGTTCAACAGCAGTGTTCTCCGCAGATCTCAACCTTGTCACATGGAAACAAATACTGTTTACAAAGAGAAACTCTGATGGATGCCTGAGTTGTCAACTGGCCCTGGAATAACCCACAGTCACCCAATCTTTGCTCTGCCCTGTGCCAGCCAGAAGTCCACAAGCTTTCTCCATGGTGATTATAAAAGCGGAGTCAGTGACTAAGAGGGCAGCAGAGGCAAGGGCACGTGAAACCATCCTTTCAGCCTCTCTGAAGTGTCTCTGATTTGCGGAACGTGTTACTCCAGAAGAGGCTCTTAATCTTCTCCACTCCATGAGCCCCTCTGACAACCTAATGAAGCCTGTGGTCTCCTTCTTAGAGCAATGTTTTTACATGCATAAAGCAGAATACATAGAAGGACAAAGGAAACCAATTATACTGCAATATACTTATCAACATATTTTAAAAACCAAATTTCTAATAGAGAAATATGTGTGTTTCTTAGTTAATACATGAAATACAAAGATCTAACACTATTTTGAAGTCCTACTACCGTTACAGATGTCCAGGATGGTGGCAACTATTGGCAATAGTTTACAGGCTAATGGGAAGGCAGACCTATAAAGAAATCAGTTGAAGAGGTTGAGGAAACATTAAATATTAGAGTATGCACGCATACTATAGGAGACAGAAGAGGGTCTCTTAGCATAGAAATGGCTTCCTGGAGGAGATGTTATCTGAGCTGAGGCTTCAAGACATGAAGATGTTAGTTATCCTTATCTAGAAATTAAGAAAAACTTTTCAATTAAGTAGGCATAGTCTCTGGATGACTAAGGAAAGACATTATGCAAAAATGGCAAAACTTTTTCTGAAAAACCATTCTTTGGTGTTCATAAAAAGAAGGATTTAATGTATGATATTAATGTACAATGTTAATGTACGATGGTAGCGATCAGCTTTGTAAAAGAGCCAAAGGAAAAGTCCAGCATAACAAGAACACAGAGCAAGTATCTCTCATTTTAAACAAGCCATAAGAAATAAACATTTTATTTCTTCTTTGCCCACAAGGGAGACAAACCAACTTTCTTTGTATGTTCCATCTCCAAAGGGGCAAAAAGGGTAAATAAAAGAGAGCCATAAGACACCAATTAAAATATTCTCTGACCATATAGATCCTTTCTTTGAAAATCAGAATTCAGAACTGTGTCCCATGAAAAAAAGGCAGAGAGACAGAAAGAGACAGAAAAAGAGAAAGAGAGAAGGGACCAGAAGCAAGGCAAGGGGAGGAAGAGGGGAGAGGAGAGGGGAGCGGAAAGGAGAGGAAGGGAGAGGGAGGAAGACATTCAGAACAGAAGAGATGCTCAGTAAATGTTATCACCTACTAATAATAAGGCTGCTTTTGGTATTTCAGCATTTTACAGAAGATGGATTATTCTTTCCCTTTAAAATTATACATGCTGCCCAAAGCTCTATAAGTTTCCTTATATTTTTATGAAGATTTGTAGATAATCAGCAAACTTCCTGAAAGCTCAGTCTCTGAGGGCAATTGTGAATAATGCTTACATACCATGATGATGAAATGATCAGAATCACAGTAAACAGGAGTGTTAGAAAACATCCTTCAAAGTGAAAGACCAAACTATTTTCAGCACATAATGACCAGCATTCCTCTAAATTCTGACCACTGTAAAGAGCAGCTTTTGCTACCTGAGCAATCAACCAGGAAGACTCTGGATATATCGACACACAACACTAGGAGTTACACACAACACTAGGAGTTAAGAGTCAAACACAATGTAGGAAAAAGTTAATCTCAAATACTGAATAATATTTATAATCATATTATGTAAATCGCAGCTGGATGCTACTCATAAAATTTTAGGATCAACCTTAGTAATCAACCTTATCTCCCTTATAATTGTAGTCAAAACTAAAAACAAGAAATAGAAAATTCTAAAGTCACATTTCACCTACTTCATAATTTTTCTCCTTAATAGCCCAACTAGTTTGATTTTATTTAGTTCCCAAAGAGAGAATCTTGAGCTGCTATTGTCTGGTAGCCAATTACTCCCTCTGAGGGCACAAAACATATCCCTCTTTTTGCCTAAATTCCAGCACTGGTAGTGTCTGCTGAGGGGGGAAGATTAAGAGCAACACTGTCTTGTTAAAATATTACCTGAAAATATTAAAAATACCATGCAGGTTAAATAAAAAGGTGGGCTGGGAGGGGTCAGAGGGGTGTTAGAGGAATTCTGGTACAAAATCCTTTAATCAGATTTTCTCCAAATACGTTAATTTAATCAGATTGTTTTGTTCACACTAAGAACTAAAGAAATGAGAGTTTTCAATTGAGGAGGAGAGAATGGATGGAGAAGGTGAAGGCTGCAGGGTTCCGAGCTATCTCAATAAAACCAGAATATATAACCCAGCAATATTATTTATCCAGAGCAACTTTGGCCATCTGGAAATGCTCAGTAGGGCTGTACTTGTAATGAAGATTCCCTTATTCTCAGGATTCATGTGTGTCCACAATAACTCCAATGGGAGACACACCACCTGAGCATCAGTCTGCTGTTTAAATAGAACACAGGTAAACCCCAAATCAGATGTGTCATCTAGAATGGCTTACATGGAAAACTGGGGGCAACCAATGCATTCAGAATGCTTCTCCCAGGCCCTCAACACCTTCTGCATCTTTGCAGTGCTCACCACCTAAATAAAGTGACTAGTAGCACCCTGATATTTAGACAATTTCCGTCATGATGTCATCTAAGGGACCACCAGAAGGACTACACAATCCCATTCTTCCAGAGAAGACAAACTCTACCACTTAGCAGGGAAGCTTTCAATACAATCTGGTACCCATGTGTGGAAACAGAACTATGAAGTCAGATAGACCTGTGTCTGAAGAACTCAAAAGTCCCTTTAGTCTTGTCACCAATTGGGAAAATGATTTCATCTCTTTGTAGTCTGGGGAAAGATGTAGTGATATGTAAAGCAACACCACAAAGATCAAAACAGAGTGAGTTCTCAACACATGTCAGATCTTCTCCCTGTACTGGAGTTTCTCCTTCATTATTTTCAGGTTCCCACTTCCCTAAAGACCCACCCTATGATGAAGGTTTTCAGGGCCTCTATATACTGATGGCTCTCCAACACCTGACATAAACAGGACCTTTGGTTCCAGAATTCGCAAGTCCTTTCCTAATCAGGAAATATAAATATATGTCCCATGAATTTCCATGCTGACAAAGTATTTTCAAGATGATATTATGAATTTAGAGAGATCAAGGTACAAATGAATCAATTGAGGCTAAGAAACAACATTTTCACTTCATAAAAGGCTTTTTAAATAGTTCAAATATTTGCCATAAATAAAATTGAGTTTCATGATGAGTCAATGATATACCTTTTGATTTGTAATCTGCCAAAAGTAGGCCAACCGAAAATTCAAAAACAGTCAGATGAAAGTTATATCGATAGGAATGTGTTAATAGATCCCAACGTGTTGTGTGGGGAGGACTAGTGAGGACCCCTCTGATTTACCAAGTGGGGACATTAAGGTGGAAGGTAAAAGCAACACATTAAATTAAGACTAAGTATTTTTGAAACAAATCTTTGTGGCAATAACTTCTTAATTCCTTTTCACTAAGCCAAGATATATGTATATAAAACTACTGAAACCCTTATTTATAGTCACACAGACCAACGTTGATGTAACAAAGTCATCATCTTACAAACAGTAAATCCATAGCCCTATAGGCTTTAATTAAAAGATATTTATCATCCAGACACTAAATGAATTTGAAGGAAATAGAAGACAAAAATATCACCTTTTAGACTGCTGATGATTCTGGAGTGCTGTGGTTGGGAGAGCTGAACAACTCCCAAAATAGCACCAGATTTTAAAAAACAACCCTCCAGGCTTCCATGGTAGCACAGTGGGTAGGAATACGCCTGCCAATGCAGGGTACACGGGTTCGATCCGGGGTCAGGGAAGATCCAAAATGCCGCGGGGCAACGAAGCCCGTGAGCCACAACTACTGAGCCTGCACTCTAGAGCCTGTGAGCCACAACTACTGAGCCCACATGCCACAATTACTGAGTCCACATGCCACAACTACTGAAGCCCACACGCCTAGAGCCTGTGCTCCACAACAAGAGAAGCCTGCATACCACGTTGAAGAGTAGCCCCCACTCACCGCAACTAGAGAAAGCCCACACACAGTAACGAAGACCCAACACAGCCAATAAATAAAAATAAATAAATAAATAAATAAATTTAAAAAAATCCAAGTGGTTTAATTAGTGGGCACACCTGGTCCTCAAAAATAAGAGTCTGTTCATTTAAAAGCTGGCATGCAATGTTCCAGGGGCCAAGTCATAACTGCAATAGTCTGTATAACACATTCCCCACATTTGACCAGACATTTTGTTTGGTAAAAGTAACTAAATTTACAGATGCCTAGGTAACCTTTTCTGTATCAGATCAGAGTCTCCAACTAATACAAAAAATCTGTACACTCCTTTGCTTATTAGTTCATGTGGCATTTATGTGGTGTAGCTAGAGTGTGAGCTCTGAAACCAGACTCACTATGTAGGTTGGAACCCCAACCTCTGCCACCTCCTTCTTACTTCTGTGTTTCAATTTCCTTGTCTACAAAATAAATATAATAATAGTATCTCACTCATAGGGTTGATACTAGTATTTGTCTTAGTTTGGGTTTATCCAAGAGCAGACAGCAAGAGAAAGATTCTAGTGCAGGGGTGGGGAAACTATACAGGGAGGAGAAAGCAGCCAATAAAGACTGTACTATCCAGCCAGCTACCACAGTGGAATAGAGCTTAATCCTGCCAGGAAACTCTGGGAATGGTGTGAAATTCACATCTCTGAAACAACCCATATGAGGGGCAAGGGAGCTGGGGTATTTATACACCAACACTTTTCAGTTATTTTTAAAGTGCTCCCAGACAAAAGTACAGCAGCAAAAACAGTTCCAGAAAAATTCCTCAGCCACAAAGATGTAGATACTGGCTGCTGGAAGGCTTCTAGTGCACAATGATGTGGGCGGGGCTAGATGAATTAATCTACATAAAGTGCGGAGAGCAGTGCAAAGCACATGGAAAGAGTTAAATGTGTCATTTACTATTACTATCAGTATTATTACTATCACTATGCACGGAGGCATCAGCCAATGTCACCCATGTTTATGTCAATGCCCTGCCACCAGGACACCGCTCCCAGCAAAGCAGCTATTCCGTAACATTTGATGATCATCATGATGATTCAGACCCAACCAAAAAGGCTCAGAAAGAGATATCAGGGATTATTTGCATTTGCACGCTATGTTTCTATGAGATGAAATGCAAACCAATGACAACTCTAAACACAAATTCCTCTTCCAAGAACCGCTGAGTCTTTACCTGCATAAAATCCACTGCCTATCCCTTGGCTGCCATTATTAGGCATGACCTAAGAATCTTAAAACAGGCTGCAGCTGAGTTTATAGAACCTGAATGCTATAGAAATGACCCAGAACTGATGCCCACCAGACATGGCTTAAAAGTTTCCCAAAGGAGATAAGCAAACCCTAATAACTTCCTCTTCTCAAGCTGCTGCATTTATGAAATTCTTCGTGGACTCAAAGAGGGAGCCTCAGACACCAAATCAGTTGGAAGCAGCAACCACTTATTGAGTCCACAGAAACCAGATGACATAGAATCTATGTATGGAGCTTTTATTGTGTGGAAGCTAACTGCAGTGGAATAGGTGATGGGGTGGGAGAAGTGACTAAGATGTAAAAGACAGATCTGCCTCACAGAACCTGGAGACTCGTTAGGGAGAAGTGGCTTAGCCACATTAAATACCAATTATTATAGACCTGTGCTTACTTTTGAATCACATATAATGACAAGGACAAAGTCTTAAGATTTGTTACAAAGCATGGCACATGGAATTGTCATATGATTGGAATTAGGCTGAAGTGGGATGTGAATCAGATTGCACGGGAACTGAGCCTTTCAAAAGGATGTTGTGAAGAGACACTTAGTTGATTACTCACCATCCATTCTCTCCTTCTTCCCCAATATAAACAGCCTAATTTGCTCCCAGGAGACAAACTTGCCCAGGTAAGAATGTAGTTCCCAGCCAGCCTCCCTTCAAGTTAGGGGTGCCCGATGAGTTGCAGATCCTTTGTCTTTTCGTCCTCTTTGACTTCCTCCCTATCTGATGTCTGGAGCTTACAGCTCATCTTGGCCCCTATAGGGGCCTTGACAATGGAAGCCATGTGCTAAGGATGCAATGGCAAACATGCAAAGGAGCTCAGCTCTCTGATGGTCTATGGAGCCACCAAATGGAATCTTGAGTACCTGCTTCTGGAATCATTTTATACAAGATGCACATTTTCTATACTTTAACATCTTTAAAATTGGGATGAGACTTACAATTGATGGTGTTTTAAGTTGTTCTCTACCAAGCAACAGCTGTTTGCTTTGAAGATGTGTGGACAATATACTCATTGCTATTTATATGGGCTTCGCTTCAACTGAATTATGTCTAGTGCTGATATCACTCATGTTAAGCTTAAATCCCACTTAAAATGTCTTCCAAAAGGTTATACTATGATTCAATATTGAAATGGAAAGTTACTGGTACATAGAAAGGCATGGGAACAGAGCAGCAAATCATGAAATTGATATTAGAAAAGAAAATATTAATTATTGAAGAAGTGAACACATTTTCACATTTTCTAGCAAAATGACAAATGCTTTCAGTAAAGGAAAATACCCACACAAGTAGACAAAGCTGTTAGAGTGTGCTACTAAGAAACGCAGAAAACTATTGCCTATCCCAGGCCAACCAAGTAAAATTCAAGCTTCAAAATGTGCAGAGTGGGTGTTAGGAATTTGGAAGAAAATCCCAGAGACAAAAAGTGGGGATTCCTAAGAAATGCCACATCACCAACACTATTGATGTCACAAGACAATGCTGTATGAACCAGCGCGAGGATCAGTGATTTTGGAGTCAAAAAGACATTCCTAAGTGGCTATGAATGTTAGGTTCAGAAATGCCCTAACCAATTTATTTCATGTATATATTTCTCTTCATGTATGTTCTAGAGTAATACATGGTCAAAACTCTAAGCCTAGGAGAGACAAGGAAACAGAAAAGACAACTCAGAGACCACTTCTGTAAGATGAAAAGGGCCTGATAAAAGTAATAAGGAAGGAAGGCAACTACTGAAACCTTTACATTTAAAGTGGTATTTGCTAGAGGTAACTGTCTCAGTGAAACTATAAGCTAAATAGCCTTTAGCAAGAGTTGGGGATTAAGAAAAGAAATTTTTCTTTCACCAGGGTTAAAAGTAAGAGCATTTTAGGGGATTGTGGGCATGATCAGTTTTGAAGGACCTGAAATTGACATTTCAGCTGCTATTCGCAGCTAGCAGCTTTTTCTTTCATTACACTTTTATAACTCAATCATAAAAGGGGGCAAAGGTAGAACTGTAAGTTTCTGGTGTAAAGTGGTTACATCTTGAAAACCAAGTTTGCTGCATACCAAGGAGCATTATGTGGCAATTAGAGAGAGAGAAAAAAAAAACCGATTAGAAGTACACAGAGCAACATGGATGGATCTTAAAATTCCAGGGCTCAGAAGAAACACACACAAGGATACATAATACTCAATAAAATTTATGCACATCGAAATGAATGTATATAAAACAATGATACTCATTTGCAAAAACAAATGCATACAAATCGATCTACACTAAAGTCAGTAGAATAATTACCTGGGTATGTAAATAGGAGGAGCACAAGGGATAAGGAAATGAACAAGTTGATCATTCAGCCAGTGATGATAATGGGTCAGAAACTGAAAAATACTGAACTCAATCTGATGCCCCCCCATGAAAAAAGCTTCAGCATAAATTGGAAGTTTACATAAGCTTCCATAAATAAGACATTTTAAAGCCCTGTTATTCTAAAATTCAGGAGAGAAAATGGGTACTATTCACATACTGAGCAACTATTTTATACTTAAGAAAAAAGATAAATGATTAGTGAACACCAATGAACTTAATAAGCACCTTTTAGAATTACTAAAAAATGTACCACTATTCAAAGGTGATACTAATAAGCAAGTTTCCTCCCAAAACACTAACTGAAATATTATACTGAGTGATTTTTGCTAAATGTGGTTTTCATTTCAGGGAACGATTCCTTTATTAAAAATGGAAAAACAGCAAACAATGTAATTGAATTTATTTTTAAATCTTTAATATTTGACCACTAAAATATTCTTCTGTTTCATTAACATGTGTTTACCTAAATTTCATTTCTTTCGCTAACTTATTTTAGCATGTTAAATTCTGCAGTAACCTCCTAGAGGTAAATTTTGGCAATATGATCTGCATTTCCTATTTCCCTGCATCACTCTATTCTAATTTCAACTTGAGAACCCCCCTCAGAGCTCTGCTGTCTTCAATAAATGGAAAGATTCATATACCCCTCATTTACACAAAACTCAGTCTCTAAAGTAGGGGTGTGGGGCACACAAAGAGAAATAGTTAAGCAAATGGGAAAAGCACATCCCTGTTGGCTGGAAAAAAAGGAAAACTGCATCAACACAACAAATACCCATCTGCTTTACTATCTACCAGGGTTTCTCAACCTTGACCCTATTGATGTTGCAGGTCAGAGGGCTGTCCTGCACACTGATGGATGTTTATCAGCATCCTTGGCCTCTACCCACTGGATGCCAGAAGCAACCACCCCTACCACCCCTCCTCCCCCATGCAAAGAGGGCAAAATCACTGGTTGAGAAGCAGTGCTCTACAGGAATGAAAGCGACATACTGAAATCTACTGGAGAGCAAGGATTGTGACTTACTGGTTTTGCCAGTGTTCAGGAAAGGTTCACTGATGACAAGTGGCTTGAGCATCCACTGTGTGCCTTGTACCATGGGGAGTACTTTTTTAGGTTATCTCATTACAAAGCTGTTTAATAAGAATAACAACAGAAACAGCAACAACTAGCTATCAATAACCTATTGCTGCCTCTTGGCCTTTCTTCTAGTAAGGGTCTTCTAATCTTTTGTCTTGGAGAAAAACTCTTCCCCATCAGTCACAAAGAGGGTGAGTGAGGCTTGCCCATCAAGGTGCCCCACTCACTTCTAAACAAGAAGTGGATAATCTCTCTCTGTCTGAAGCAAAAGAGAGAAAAAGGTCATTCATCCTTTGAAGAATCCTTGAAAAGCCCGCCTCTCTTACTGCTTCTGGGACCTAGTAAGCTGCCCTTTTGTTTTTCCTTTCTGATACTTATCTTCTTTGAATTCTTGGAGTGCCTTCATCTTTTTCACATAATGTCCTATTTTGGCTAAATTAGTCAGCTTGGGTTTTTGTGGTTTGCCATCCAAGGACCACAAATGGTCAACAACCATTTACTGTGCTCAAGTATGGACCAGACACTGTGCTCAAGCTGTGTCACATGTTTCCTAAGTCACACTCGGTAGCTAGTAATCCAGTGCCCAGCATGTCATAGGCTCTCTTCTTGTTATAGGAAACAGAAGCGAGGTTGTGGGGCGCACATTCTCCATTCAGGAGGCCAGAGCATCATCTAGAAAACTTTTTCAAAAAGCAAGTGCTTAGGTCTCACCCCCAGAAATTTTGATTCAATTGGCCATCACAGTTTTTTTCAACAAAGTGCTATCGAAAATGTACTATGTACAAGGCAGTGTCCTTAATTTGAAATCAGGAGCAGAAAAATAAAAGGAATTATATTTTCAGTTAAAAGAAAACTCAAAATTAGATGTGATATTATGATTGTTTTTTAAAAGCTCTGAGGGGACACCAATATGTAGCCAGGGTTGAGTCCCACTATTCTAGAGTACAGATTGGTCAACTAGGACCTGGGGATGCCAAATTTGCTCTGCTCCCTGCATTTACAAACACAGTTTTATTGGAATGCAGCCACAGCCATTCATTTGTTTGTAGCTACTTTGGTCCTACAGCAAAACTATAATAGCTGTGACAGAGACTGTATGGTCGACAAAGCCAAAAATATATACTTTGTGGCCCTTCACAGAAAAAGTCTGACATGAGAATTTTCTTGTTTCATCCTTATAACAGCCCCACGAGTGACAATAATAATAACTAATGCATATTGAGTGATTATGTGCCAGGAGTTATGTACACTGCCTTAAGTACATTATTTCATTCACTGCCTTCAACAATTACCCTAATAGGGAGATACTATTGAAATGCTCATTCTAGAGGTAGGGAAACTGAGGCGAGATGAAGTAACTTCCCCATATCTACAAAGCTCATAGTTGGTAGAACTAGTACTGGAATTCACGTCATTTGCCTCTGGAGCTCAAGCTCTGTGGTAAATTGCATGCTGCTTTGTATAATACAATTGAAGTATTGATACCATATTTGGTCACTTTCAAGCTATGGTAGTGCAAAAAATTTATAACAAGAAAACTCAATTAAATAGATTTGGGAGATCAGAAGCAGGAGCTCTCCCTTCCTGGCAAGAGCTCAGTCAATGAGAGACTGTCAGAACTCAGCCAATGGAAAGCCATGGTCTCCTTGTTTACTCTAGCCTCCCAACTTCCTTTCCCCTCTTTAAAAGAGTTCTCTTCTCCACTTTTGCAGGAGACGTGCACAGGGCTCACCATGGTTGCAAAACTGCAATTCTTTGCTGATCCTGAATAAACTCATTTTTGCTGGAGAAAAAAACAGGCTGTCTATTGGTTTCAGGTCAACAGCAGACAAAACACAGGCACCCAAAGATGTCCATGTCCTAATTTCCAAGCTTGTAAATATGTTACTTCATATGGCAGAAGGAACTCCACAGATGAAATTAAGGATTTTGAGACTGAAAAATAATCCTAGATTATCCAAGTGGGTCCAATGAAATCACAAGATCCTGATAAGTAAAAGAAGAAGCAGGAGAGACAGAGTTAGAGAAGGAGATGTGATGAGGGAAGCAGAGGTCAGAGTGATTTTGGGCCCAAAGGCAAGGAATGCGGACTGCCTCTAGGAGGATCTGGGAAAGGCAAGGAAATGGATTCTCCCCTGGAGCCTGCAGAAGGAACCAGCCCTGCTAACACTTCGATTTTAGCTCAGAGAAATCCACTTTGGATTTCTAACCTCCAGCACAGCAAAATGATAAATGTGAGTAGTTTCAAGTCAATAAGTGTGTGGGAATTTGTTATAGCAGCCATAGGATACTCATACACAGGCCATATTTTACTTACTTGGGCCACACGTTCATAGACACACAGAGGCAGCAACAGAGAGAGTGATTATAATTCAAGCTAATGGCTGAAGCTTCAGGGAACAAAATAATGCAGTTAGGTGGGGTTTCAGTTGAGAAATCGCCTCTGGACTAAGTAATTACCTGGAAACTCAAGAGGAAGAACTCTGAGACTGATTGCTGCCCATACTGACTGCACTGGGTTCAGCATATCTTCCCTAAAGGCAGATACTAACCAGCTCTGCAGGGGAGAGAGATCTAGAGAGACCTAGAGAGCTGTATTACCCCAAGGGCAAGAGAGGATTTTTTTTTTAAAATAAGAGCAGGCTTTCCTGTAATCTGAGTTGTTTTTTCCCTCTAGTATGCAAAAATCAGTTTTTAGATTTCCATATGTTAATGACACCACCCTCTATTCTGTTAAAAGATATCACTGTGACTTCAGAGATTATTAAAAATTTGACCTATGGGAATGATTATATAAGTACTCCTTCAAATACCAGTCATAAATTTCCCTGAAAAGCTGTGTGTGTCTGCATACATTAGCATAATCTAGGGTTTCTCAGCCTTGGTGCTATTGATATTTAGGGCCAGATAATTCTTTGTTGTGGGGGCTGCGATGTGTATTGTACAATTTTTAGCAGCCTCTCTGTCCCCTACCCACTAGATGTCAGTGTCACCTCTACCTCAATCATGACAAAATGTCTCCTGACATTGCCAAATGTCCCCTGAGGAGCAAAACTGCCCCTGGTTGAGAACTACTAGCATAATCAAAGACAAACTTTACTTTTATACTTCCATCACGCTATTATGAATTTCTACTCTCCTCATCCCCACCCAGAAGGTCACCCCACCCTGCCCATCAAAAATAAATAAATGAAAGAACCAGTGGCATAGGGGAAATGATGTTGAGAGAATGGATTCTGGGCAAGCATATAAAACTGCCCCATTGTCTCTACAGTGTTCCTCAGATTGTTATCTCAGCTTTTTTCCCCCCTCAGATTTTTGTTTCCAGTTCCTAAAAAAACTGAAATTTAAGTAAATATAATTTAAGTACTCATTTGCCTTTAGTCACTGATATATTAATTCCAAAAGCGTAAGATAATGACAACGTGCAAATAAACAAAGGCTCCTGGGCACAGGTTTTAAGTCTCCGTTACACTCCTGATTTCACACTAATGAGGGAGACAGGACTTTGCAGCAATTTGACTAGAGATTAATAGTGCCTTTGTGCCAATCAAAACCTGTTCAAAATTCAAGGATGGCTCCAATGTCACTCTCTAGGGAAACTTTTACTGATGCCTTCCTCCATCGCTCTTTCTATGGGCTCCTCCTTGTTCTTCTATAACATTTATTTTCCTCTGTCTTCTATTAGATTTAGTTGTTCACATGCCCATATACTTCACCTTGGGAACACCTTGTGTCTAGCGGGGATACATCCATTTAAAACCGTGGTTCTCAATGGTAGCTGCACATCAATACCATTTGGAGAGCTGTTAAAAATACCAACACAGAAAGAGTAACTCTCACTGATTGCTGGTGGGAATGCAAAATAGTACAGCACTTCAGAAAACAAGATGTTGGTATCTTACAAAACTAATGATATTCTCACCATATGATCCAGTTCCTGGGTATTTACCCAGAGGAGTTGAAGACTTAGTCCATACAAAAACCTACATGGGATGTTTATAGCAGCTTTATTCATAATTGCTAAAACTTGGAAGCAACCAAGATGTCTCACAGGTGAGTGGATACAACAGTGGTACATCCAGACAATGGAATACTACTCAGCACTAAAATAAGTTAGCCATCAAGCCATGAAAAGACATGGAAGAATATTAAATGCATGTTACTAAGTGAGAGAAGTTGATCTGAAAAAGCTACACACTGTATGATTCCAACTACGTGACATCCTGGAAAAGGCAAAAACTATGCAGGCAGTAAACAGATGAGAGCTTTCCAGAGGTTGGGGGGAAGAGGGAGAGATAAAACAGCAGAGCACAGAGGATTTTTAGGGCAGTGAAACTGCTCTCTATGATGCTATAGTGGTAGATACATGTCATTATACATTTGTCCAAACCTGTAGAATGGTCAACACCAAGAGTGAACGGGAATGTTGTCATGTAAACCATGTACCACGGGCTATTACGAGGTGTCAATGCAGGTTCACCAACAGTAACCAAGGTACCACTGTAGTGGGGGATGCTGATATCAGGGGAGGCTATGCATTAGGGTAGGGGGTAGGGGGTATATGGGAAATCTCTGTATCTTCCTCTTAATCTTGCTGTGAAGCTTAAACTGGTCTTTAAAAATGAAGTTTCAATAAATAAAAAGCAAACAAAACAAAACCAATGCTGAGGTCCTACATCTAAAGATGATGATTTAATTGCTTTGGGGTGGGACCAGAGCATTAGTATTTCTAAAAACTCCCCAAGAGATGCAAATTACCTCGGTTGAGAACCACTGGGCATACTGTAGTAGTCAGGCCAAATCCAGCAGCCGCCTACCTCTGTGAATAAAGTTTTACTGGAACACGGAGATATTCACTTGTTTACATATTCTCTGTAGCTGTTTCCATGATACAACAGCAGCGTTGAATAGTTGCATCAGGGACTGTCCGGCTGGCAAAGTCAAAATTATTTTCTGTCTCATTCTTTATAGAAACAGTTTTCAAACCTGATTTAAACTGTTGATGCTAACAGAGGAATAGCTTTTTTTAAAAAAATTATATTGACCCCCCGACAGATTATTGGCTGGTTGTAAGAAGAAACACATAGAGTACAACAGAAGGACCAAGCTTCCATCACCCGCACCCAATGGTAAAACAAAGAGAAATAATGTTAACCCAAACGTAATATAAGAAGTAACACCAACATCACACTTGAGGGAAACTTTCCCAAAAGGTTGATTTGATTTGGACTTTACTCAGCCCTTTGATTGTAACTTCCAATAACAAATTATAGGTGATTAAAGAAAAATTTTAAACTACAACAAAGCAATTAGACAAATCCAGAAGTTGAGATATTCCACAGGACCTGACTCCTTCAACAAGTCATTGGCATTAAAGAAAAGGCAGGCAGCTAGCCTAAAATAAAAGAGATTCTAGAAATGTGGGCCATTTATGAATCCTGGTTTTGGACAGTTATCTTGGGGACGACTGGGATAGTTTGAATATGGAGTGGGTATTACATGGTTTGAAGGCACTGTCAATTCACATAGGTGTGAGAATGCTGTTGAGTATGTATAATAAAATATATTTCTCAAAATTGCAGGCTGAAGTACTTACTGTATATAATCATGATTTCTGCAATTTGCTTTAAAAGACTTCCTCCAAATACAATGCAAATATGGCAAAACTATAATGATTGCTAAATCTACGTGACTGGTTGATGAGACGGGCATATAGATGTCGTTATACTATTCTCTATGCCCTTTTATATGTTTCAAAATGTTCATAATGAATAGTCTGAAAAAGTTCACACTTGGCCACACCAACAAGACAAACAGTGTTAGGCTGAGGGCAGAAGCTGGTGAATGCTTCCTGAACTCACAAGAGAAACACAGCCCCAGAGGGGCCAGGTTATGAGCCAGTGGAAGGGAACATGTATCAAGACAGGAACAAGAGGAAGCTTGAAGCTCCCAGAAGGTCAAGGCCAAGGCATGGCCAGGGGAGAGCAGAAAGGATCCATTCAGCAGGACAGCCATGCGGTCGTCGTGCTGGTGGCGAATTCCAAGCAACCTGTGTTACTCACAGATTCTGAGGTGCTGGGGGAGACAGTGACTAACAAGACCTGCAGGACTCTCAGGGAGATTCCATCCTTAGGAGCAGGAGAGGGGAGAGCAGGTGAAGAACAAGCAAACCTATAAATGAGAATGGCTTCTGTGCTGAAAGCCATCAGGAAACCAAAGGAGGGCAACAGGATAGAGCTGATGGAGTAGGAAGAGGGGCTGACTTCAGATGGAGTGGCCAGACATTCTGGCATTTTCCAGAAGCCCTGAACAACGAGGTCTGAGGGAAGAAGCATTCAGAGAAGAGGAGACAGAAATTCAATGACTCCAAGGCAGGAATAAACTTGATGTGACACAAAATAAAGAGGCCCATGTGCCACAAGCAGAAGGGGGTGTGAAGAGTGGTCCCAGAGGAGACATGAAAGGTAGGCAGGGGACAGAGGAGGACAGACATATAGGCAGAGCTGACGACTTGAGAGTGGATTCTCGGGGCGGTGGGAAGACCCTGGTGCCTTATAAGCAGGGGCAGGCCCGTGATCTGAGTTGTGTTTTTGAAAGTCCTTTCTGGTTGGTCCATAAAAAATGAACTGAAAGGCGGAAGAGTTGAAGCACGAATAGCCATAAAGAAGCAGCTCAAGTCCTCCAGGGGAATGATAATGGTGGCCCTTGGTTACGAGTGCTATTGATTAAATCAAAGCGGCCGATTCCAGAATCTTGGTGATGGATAGGACATGGGAAGAGAGGCGAGGGGGAGAGGAAGCAAGGATGACTCCCTGAGGCTTGGTCTGAGTGTCTGCCGTGGTGCAATGTAGGGAGATGGGGAAATCCTCTGGATCTTATAAGCAGAGTCTTTTGTTTCTGGAACAGGTGAAGCTTATTCCTACCTCAGGGTCTTTGGATTTCTATCCCGTCTTTGTGGAACATTTCTTCCCTCAGTTCTTACTAGTCAGGTCTCATCAGAGACACCATTTTCACAGAGAATTCAGTCCTGCCCACTCTATCGACGTTCTTGGGATGGGGCAGGATAGGAGAGTGTGGAGAAACACCCGGCTTTGTCAGACAGAGCCAGGCTTATGAAGGACTTGAAAGACGGCACTGGGCCCTTGTAGCCAAAGGTGGTGTCCCATTGGCAAAACGCTGGTTGTACTCAGCCCAGCCAGCCTCCTCCTCCTCTTCTTCTTCCTGTTCCTGTTCCTCTTGTTCCTCCTCTTGGCCACCTTGGAAGTCTGATCTCTCATTTCCCCAGCAGAGGCCAGGGAGCCAGGGGCTTTGCCTGCACTCATGCAAGCTGGCTGCTAACAGAATGCACAGGGTCTCCAGCCTGCATCGGCCCAGGGAAGACACAGCCTCACCCTCCACGACCCTGCCTGCCTGAAGCATGACTTGACCTTCCAGTACAAACTGGGCATCTATGGTCACCTCCCCACTTACTGTTAGGCAACTTGAGGACAACAGCTCTGACTGATTCACGTTTGTCTCAGACAGCATCTAGTACAATACTCTGTAAATAAAGAAACAACCACCACTTTGCACTACTTTGCAAATAGACTAATTTGTGGAATGGGAGAATCTGAACATTGGGGCCACCAGCCCTCAGATTTATTATAGTATCACATAAGTCATTACAGTATCTAAGAAATATCCATGTGATAATATATCTAGAGGCCAACTGACCGTCTGTATAAAACCAGTATTTTCTAATGATCCCTCTGTCCCAATTTAACTAACATATTCAACTTATGTTAGATATTTACTTCTCTTTTCTTGTTTCTACATTTATCTCTGGCACATTTGGTCCTTCCAAAGACGGTTAGAGTGCTGCGGAATAAGAATAGCAAGGAAAATCTGCAACAGGATGAAGAGCAGAAATGGGGAGCAACAGAAGCCAAAAACCCTTAGAAGCAACTGTCCTCAGACTGTCCTCACTCAACCTGCCACGAGCCATGGAAATAAGCAGCGTCCACATAAACAATTTCATTTGCATAGAAGCAGAATTATATTCTCCACTGAGGGAGAAAGAGATGGAGATTAACTCGCTTTTCAAGTCTCATCAAGATAGAAGGATATAAGATCAACTGACAAATGAATTTAAACTATATTTAAGTTGTCCATTTTCTCTAGGAAAAATAAATACAAGAACATGGAACCTGAAGAGTAAATTTCCTTCCAATGACAGATTTTCTTCAGCTGAGATCTGCTTTAAGCTAAGGGACATGCAATTTAATTATATTCTAACAAAATATGAGAATTAACTCTTTCTATGAGACCCGCAAAATGGAATTATGAGATTTTTAGTTTCGGGGTTGTGTGTGCATGTGTTTCTTTTAATTGTTAATCATGACATTAGTTCCAAGTGTTCTCTTCAAATCAGTATGATCACAAAATCTTTCATGACCTTAAACTATCAAAACAGAAACATTAACAAAACAAACCTTAATCAAACAAAATGAAATTCTTTTGTGATCTTGATACTTGGCCTGAACTTGTTTAATAACCAAACTGGAAATCAAATTAAAAGGGCATAAAAGTCATAGAAGGTAAACTGGCAGTTTGGCATCCATCCCCGGTCAAAAGGGCCCTGATAATCTCAGGTGTAGGGGTAGAAAATTCAAGAAAGGAATGCTACCAAAATCACATTTTATAATCATGAAATGAGAGTTAATGTCCTTTTCCTTTAAACCAAATGAACTTGATTCACATATGTCATGGTGTTTGCTACATTCAAACATGTAGTGACATCCAAGGTGTGTGTGTCGGGGGGGACGGACACGGACCCATTAGAATTAATACTCCTCCAATACTTTTAGGCTTTGCACACTGACAGTTGGCATCATCTCTCTGCTTTGGGCAGATTTCCCAAAAGGATACAGCGGTTGCCCACTTTCTAATCAAAAAGCCATCCTGGTAAATTAAATATGACAACTATGAAGAAGCAGATGGTTCAACTTACTTTCTAAAAATGTCATTGAAGGTTAATGTTAATAATTATTATACATGGACTCATTTCACCTCAATATTGGGGGCACTGCCGTGCAGCCCTCTCAAGAAAATGAGTTTATTAGCCAATGGAGTATGGGCAGTATGCCTGCGTCACTTGCTTCTGATTCCTCAGAATCTGATTCCTCAGAAGCAAGTGTAAATATTTACAGTGAGCTCCCTCCAAGGCTATTTGGCCACAGCACACCTTCCAGATGAGGGCTTGAGAAAGTGATGTGGGCCAGCATTATGAAATGTAAGGAACACCCCAGAGAGCATGCGGTCAAAGCGGAATGAATGCTGCAGCATAAATGTTTAGCAGAAAACTTCAGTGTCCATAGTGTTTTCACATTTTGTGGCTTTCAGGAACTTGAAAGCTGCCTTTATTTTTCAAATATATATATCTCAGATATCTACAACTGTATCTGCATCTCTAACTCCCCACCCCCACCCACATCCATACCTTCATTTACACATATATCCACACATCTATATAGAACCTACTAAGTCCTAGGAACCATTCCAAGTACTAAACACGTATCAGTGGACCAGGTAGACAATATGGCAGTTTCTCAAAAAACTACAAAAAGAAGCTCCATATGACCCAGCAATTTCACTCATGATACATGCGCCCCAACGTTCACAGAAGCATTATTTACAACTGTCAAGATATGGAAACAACCTAAGTGTCCATCAACAGATGAATGGGTAAAGATGACGTGATATACACACACACAAACATATGCATATATACACACATATATACAAACATGATGGGATACTACTTGGCCATAAAAAAGAATGAAATTTTGCCATTTACAACAACATAGATGGACTTTGGAGGGTATGATGCTAAGTGAAGTAAGTCAGAGAAGGACAAATACTATATGCTACGATTTATATGTGGAATCTAAAACAATAAAAGAAACTAGTCAATATCACAAAAAGGCAAAAGACTCACAGAACAAACTAGTGGTTACCAGTGGGGAGAGCAGAGCAGAGGAGCAAGATAGGGGTAGGGGAATAAGAGGTACGAACTACTATGTATAAAATAAGTAAGATACAAGGATATGTTGTACACTACAGGTAATATAGCCAATATTTTATAATAACTATAAATGGAGTATAACTTTTAAAAATTGTGAATCACTATTTATAATAATATTGTACAGCATCTATATCTCAATAAAAAAGGACTCTAGAGCCTTAAATAAAGTCCTAAGGGAAATTATGTCAAAGAAGAGTAGACAGATGAAAATTGATATATTCCAGGTGATGTGAATGAAACACCTGTTAAAAACATCCACATACTCATTTAAAATTTATCGAATTCATCCTTTATTAAATGAGTAACTGGAAACAAGTATGCCCATTAAGTTTGTGAAAACTTTGCTAGTTTACAAATAAAACATAATTCATATCACCATCTTTGCAGGAAAAAGCCCCAACAAGTAAGGGGCAAAGTTAATGGCTTTTATATCCACAAAGAAAGTTCTGTTCATTCTCCAGCCACCCTATGGGACGGGCTGGGTGGAAGCCTACATGCCTCATAGCCCACAACCTCCCTGTTTCCCAGAGAAGCCTCCTGGGACTAATTAATCTACTGGTATGCTTGTCAATAGAGGTTAGCTTATTCTGCATTATGCCTCACACTAGCAGTTGGAGGCTATAATTGTTATTGGTCAGTGCCCAACACCTATACCAACAGATGTCAGTTAAATTTGTCAACACAGCCAGATAAGCAGCGAATTTCATGCTTCAGATGTGGCAAGCTGGATCCAGGCTTCTCTGAATCCTGGAAACGCCAACCTACAATATGCTGGAAGCACACAAACTGCCCCAACATTTCAGTCATCTCTACCCCAGCACTTGTGAAACGATACAAATTCTGTGTGCAACGTTCCCCACCCGAAACTTTATAAAGCTCTTTTCTGCACTGTGTATCTGCCACAGACCAGCATTTTGAGTCAGAACACAAATAAATCCAAACATGGGGGTGAAAACAACAAATGCACTGCAATTCTTTCACGTTCTTCCCTGTTATAGTTGATCAATAAAGCAAAGGACTTTTTGACTGCCATGTCAGAGGAAGGAAAAAGAGAAGAAGACAGGGAGGGAGGGAGGAAGAAAGGGAGAGGACAGCGAGAGAGACAGATAGAGGATTAGTGCTGACACCCAGCGTTTGTCCACAGCATAATCCTTCAGCTGTGAGCAGGCCAACAAGAAGGCTAAATTTATTCCCTCGGAAAGGTTAGCGAACAACAGTACCTCTTCAAAACATTTATTAGGAAGTATATTTTTAATCTGGTTTTGAAATGCAATAAAATAATACCTAAATGAGAGGGGAAAAGATCATGCAAGGTCAAAAGGGTCATCGGGTAAAGGGCAAAACAAACTGTATTTGTCAATTTGATCTTGAAAAGGAGCCATCATTCTGTCTCACCATCCTAAATACTTATTTTAAATTCCCTCATTTCACCATCTCTCAGATTCAGCATGGAGATTTATGGTACTTTCTCACCCTGAAATTCTAGGATTCCACTGTGCTTCTGTCCTCTCTAAATGCTTGTGACTTTTAGTTACGAAAGCCATCACTCAGTGATAGCAAAATGGGTAAGTCATGACAATTCCACATCAAAACTATTGCGTATTCTTATTATCACGCACATACAGTGAATTCACTTACAGTTTTACAGAATGGCTACAGGTTCCCATCTTGCATAAACACTCAAGTGTGTAAGATTTTGTTTAAAACCTCTGATTTTTAAAAATGCGTCTGGTAGATCTATAGGGAAATATTTTATTACCTTGCATTCTCTTAGGGGTAAAAATGCTGTCTTAACAAATGGATTACTTGAGAAAAATGTATGTGCAAATTTCCAATCTTCTTGGAGACAGACATTAGTCAAAAGGTAATATCATCTTCTGTAATTTTCCTGACAAGGTTGGTGCTGTTTGTTCTAAAAACAGCAACAATAAACTAATGCTCTTGCTTTAAAAAGAAAAATAGATCAATGGTTTGGTTATTTTAAAATGGGGCCTCTTGGGACTTCCTAGGTGGCGCAGTGGTAAACAATCCGCCTGCCAATGCAGGGGACACGCGTTCGTGCCCTACTCTGGGAAGATTCCACATGCCACGGAGCAACTAAGCCCGTGCGCCACAACTATTGAGCCTGTGCTCTAGAGCCCATGTGCCGCAACTATTGAAGCCCACGTGCCTAGGGCCCGTGCTCCACAACAAGAGAAGCCACTACAATGAGGAGCCTGCGCACCACAATGAAGAGTAGCCCCCGCTCTCAGCAATTAGAGAAAGCCTAGAGAAAGTCCATGTGCAGCAATGAAGACCCAACGCAGCCTATAAATAAATAAATAAATCTATAAAAAAAAAAGGGGCCTCTTCAGCTCAATACCTACTTAATTGTCTTCCAGACCAGAGGGCAAGATAGGACAAGCCTTTCCTAATTTAGATTAATCATGTGTCTTTTTAAAACTTACCTCTATGGTCAAGAAAACAGAAATGCAAATGAACAAAAAGATGATGAAAAGTGGTATAAGAACATTTTCCAGTTTTTTTCTTCCTTTCTCTTGAAGCAACAGAAATAAATAAAAAGAGAGAATTGATGTTTAAAAAACACAGATTAATAGGGTTGCCAAATAAAATACAGGATACCCAGTAAACTTTAAGTTCAGATAAACTTGCTATCTGTTCTTGATTTTTATTTGTGAAATCTACCAAATTCTACTGGTGAGCCTTTGTTTCTCCTTAAGAACTAGGGAAGTCAAGGCACAGACCGACTGACAGATAAGACACAGAGAAGATAGTTTCAAATTGAATTTACAGTCTTTGCCTTCAGAACACTGGTGCATCCTGTTCACATCTTAGATATGAAATTTTAAGCCTGTTACCTTCGAAAATGAAGTAAGTATACCCTGAGTTGGAACCAAAAATTATTATTTTAAATCTTTTACTTTATCTAGACTTAATTTAGATTAAATTGAATGGACTTATCTCCAGGACATGGGAAGCTGAAAGAAAATCATGTTGACACTTAGAACTGAGTTGAAAATTCCTAGACAGAGGAAGCAAGGGAATGTGTCCAAGATGGTAGCCATTAGTTACATGTGGCTCCTTAAATTTTGATTCATTAAAATAAAATAAAATAAAATAAAATAAAATAAAATAAAATAAAATAAAATAAAATAATTAGTTGCTCAGTTGCACAACTCTATTGATTTCAAGCACTCAACAGACACGTGTGGCTGTCAGCACAGATCTCCACCCTCATAGAAAGCTTCATTAGACAGGGCTGACCTGCAGTATCCTAAGAGCCTACCTGGCACACAGTTGTGTGATTCCAGGTCGCTGGGACAGTAATAGGAATAAGTGCTCAGGACACACCAAGCCTCAAGGTAATCCTCCTGCAGCCAGAAGTTTTCTTTCTGCGGTTCTCTAACAGGTGGGGCCCCTGTGCTCCCACTCTACCCAGATGCTCCTTATCCCTGAGGAGCTCATCTGGGAGGTTCATGCCGCAGATTTTCAGCATGGAGCAGGGTGATATCAAAGAGGACAGAGCCCTGTTGCAGGAGTCAGAGAACCTGGCTTCCCAGGAAGCTCTCTACCAGTTAGCAACTCACCTTCCCTGTTTGTCCCTCAGTTTCCTTATTTTTAAAATGAGGACCAGACAGTGGATGATTTCTAAAGCCTCCTTTGGCTTTCAAATGCTATGATTCTGAGTGAGCAGCACTGACAGAATAGAGTCCCAGGGAGCATGAGCAAATTTAGATACTAGAAGGATCCTTTCCTGATTTGCTTCCAGTCATCACAGAACCCGGATGAGTTCTGCAAGGACGGTTCATCATCCCGTGGACTCATTATTCATAGATGTCTAGTCTAGCAATAATTCCTGTCCAGGACATGACCCCTGGAGGAGCTCTTTCTCTCTTTCTTGACAATGAAGAGACTGTAAATGTCAGGAGTCTGTATGTGTTATTCTCCTTTCCTCACCCCCATTTCAATGACATGAATAAGCAGGCGGGATCAATTGGAAGCATCATTCCCTTTGGGAAAAATTTCCTTCTTAAAAGAACTCAAAGTTTTTGTCTTAAGAAGCATTCTGTGAGAAGTTTATGATTCTAAGCTTCAGAGGGTATCACCTGAAGATAAGGGGTTTGGACTGAGCATCAGTTTAGGCCTTCTGTTCCAAAGAACTGACTCTATGTGGTACTGATACGTTTTTCCATGCTGGTATGGAAACCTCAGAGATTACTGACCCACAGTAAAGTCTTTGAGACATAATGGAGAATGAATAGATGATTTCTATCAACACTCTCTTGATTACATTTTAAAGTACCTCTTGAGCCACTACACTGAAATCCGAAATGTGTGAGAAGGCAGCAAAGAGGGGAGGATTTCTAAAAGATATATAAGACTTTTCTCTTGGCTCCTCGAAACTCAATGTCACTTAGAGTGACTCACTGCAGACCCAGAAAAAGGTGATAAACACCATAAGCAATGCATTTCAGCCTTTGCCTCATCACCCCTGAGTAGCACAGCTGTAAGCAAAGTACTGCGTTTTCGGAGGCACCAATTTCCAGGCTTCTCTGAAATGAGGAGGGCCCAAATGTGATTGCTAGGGACCCAGTCCCACCCACCATTCTGCCATTCTAGGGTGATGAACAAAAGGACTCTTAAACTGGACATATTTTGTTGCAATATCTAGGTATATCAAACATTCTAGAGAACATAAGTAATGCAGATTAAACACTGAGCAAAAATCTACATTCTTACTAAAAGGTAAAGAGTTGACAACAAAGTGATCATCTCCCAAACAAAATCTGGTATAAACTAGAGCTGTGGCGAAACCTACACAAAGGTAGAAAGGGATCATGACCAAGTGAAGAGAAAAACTTCACCTCTTGAATACAAATTACTTAATTCATATTTCATGGAGTTGTCCTTTCTTTTCTCTCTCTCTCTTTTTTCTGTTTTGTTTTGTTTTATTTTTTGGTTTTTGTTTTGTTTTGTTTTGTTTCTTCACACTCCCTTTCATGCCATTGGCAGGCTCTGTCCTCAGAATGAAAAAATAAAACTGCAGTGGCCCTGGGTTTTGGTAAGCTACCTTTGATTCCCTACACAACTTTATTCTTCCATCACAAAGCTGAAGTTTAATACTGTAGCCTGGTACTTACATTAGCTGCACTAGAAATACTCTAGAAAGACTAGAAACTACAACCATAAAAGCTAGTAAACTATCACACTCCATTTTCAATTTGACTTCTACTGCAGTCACAATTTCATTAACTCCTCTGATGGAGTCAGATGAATCTGGGGTTAAATCTTGGCACAGTCATGCTTAGTAGCTGCAGGACAGCAAATGATGAACTATTCTTGGTGGCAAATTATAAAATAGGAATAAGACTGCTTATCCTGCAAGACTTCATGAGAAATGAAGAAACACATGTGAACTGTTTAGCAAGTCTCTGGTAGCATGATTAATTATACAAAATAATAGTATATTCAAAATTCAGAGATCCTTCCTTGCTTAAAAAGTAAACTTTTCTATACGTTCACTAGAATGTGTCTTGCATCTAAATGTGTAAAAAGCTTTTGTTAACTTATTTTATTGAAGTCTAACATATATCATAAAGTACATAAATCTGAAGTGTATAGCTCAAGTATGTTTACATCCATGTAACCAACACTTATGCCAAGACACAGACCATATCCAGCACCCAGAAGGTTCCCTCGTACACCTTCCCAGTCAATATCCAACTGGCCTCCAAAGGAACCATTATTCTGACTTTATCACCATAGATTAGCTGTGCTTGTTCTTATTCCTCATATAAATAGAATCATGCAATATACATACTTAGATCTGGCTTCTTTTGCTCAAACCTTATGTCTGCATAGTTTATTCTTTGCATTGTTGACTACTGGGGGGGGGGGGGGAGCAGAGATTTCTATACTCTAGAAGTAACATAAAGCTAGCAATAGGAGAGTTGTCACAATGGTAACCAAGGTGACCAATAGGTGGCTACACCACTGATGTACACAGACACTGGCTATCAGACATACAAGACAGATCTATCAGATGCATGAGGAAGAAGGGAAGGAGAGAGAAGGGACAGGAAATACTTGATGATCTCAGTTCGTTTTATATCACACTGTACTGCTCATCTAGCCTTCAGAGACTCATATTATAAAAAAAAAAGTTTCTGAAAAGATACAAGTACATCAATTAGGAACTGTCACATTATTAATATGATTTGTATTAAATCTCAAACAAGAGAGATTTTCAGCAAGTTGCTGATCCATGATTAATTCATTTTAATTATGTTTTTCTTATTTACCTGATTTAAACTTCTCTCTTCAATCATGACACCTTATTAAAGAGCTATCTTCATAGACATAACTTTCCTTCCACAATCTTCCTGCCTGAGTGAGATTCATTTCACTTTCTAATCAATAAGCCTCATGCTCCTCTGTGCATCTTTCAGCTGGCTGTTTTCACATTATTTAATCTGTCTTAGAATTTCCTAGAGGCTTAAATTTAATGCCATAAAATAGAAATGAGCAGCCTTTAATCACCAGGTTTGCCTGAAATGGTATTAACCTAAGTTTAATGTACCTGAGCCCCCAGGGATGTTTGCAGGATTTGAAACAGTGAAAAATATTTATCAAGGTTTCATTTCCAAATTTTGTTACTAAAACGCTTGCTTATATCATTAGACATTCCTCTCAGAGACAAAGGAAAGATGGCTTCCCTATTGTTTTATGATTCTTAACCTGTAATTAAAAGAATAGTACAGGGCTTCCTAGGTGGTGTAGTGGTTAAGAATCCGCCTGCCAATGCAGGGGACATAGGTTCGATCCCTGTTCCAGGAAGATCCCACATGCCACGGAGCAACTAAGCCCGTGCGCCACAAAAAATAAAAATAAAAAATAGTACAACCCCATGAACACACAGTTAAAACCAAATACAGTACAGAAAAAGAGCCTTCAATAGAATTAAAAAGTTTTCCTTTATGTCTTGCTTGCCAATAATTGCATGTTTTGATTCATTCCTAGTGTAACTGCTGAATGTTAAGCAAATGTTTTTCTCCTGAAATGGATAATTAGCACAAAACCCAAATTGTCCATAATGATCTTTAGGGTAAGCCTCCCCCCATAAGAAGAGCTATATCTCTTCATTACAACTTCCTTTTTTGGCAATCATTTCTCACCATCTCCATTTAGTACTCTTGATGAAAAGCCTTTGTCCTTTGAGCTGCACTCCTTTCTTTGATTCTCCACTGTGGGCCCCTTTGTAACCTGTGACATATTAGGTCAACATACAAAAGTGGCCGAGGCATTTTCATGTGAAGATGATGAGTTGGCTACAGTAAAACAAGCAGAGAAACAGGTAATTCACTCAGGTTCGATTTATTTCCTCAAAACAAACTGAATAGGTGAAGGGGGTACATACTGAACAAACCTCAGCCAGCTCAGAGAGGATTCGGTAAACCCCAGAATGCTTTGAGAAGTCCATCTATCAAACACAAGGCAGAGCCCCGAGAATTAGAAGTCCCCCCAGATCAATCCATCCACACATGCTCATTCTTGGCTGCTCAAAACTCCCTCCTTTCACTCGCTGCATGAACCATTTAGTCTATATTTGGGTGCCAAGTCTCCCAAGCTTTTCTGCCTCACATATTTTCCAAGGAAATGGGCTGTTGCTTCATACTTCAACATTTGATAGGGTTATTTCACTTGGTGGCAATTTCAGCTGTGCTGATCTCCTTCCAGATGTTATAAGCATTAACGCCAAAAACCTGGCTTAACTCTGGAGGGATTTGTTTCCAATCATAAGGCAGATATCTGTGTTCATGTGATTTCCTAAGTAAGGTTTGATGCCAGTGTGCTTGAAAGTCATGAAGTTTAATGAAGAGAAGCAAGAGGTGAGTGCCCTCAAAGCTCACCTGAAAGCAAAGGGTCCTTCTTATGTGTGTTTACCTGTGCACTTTCCCAATTTCTGAAAGGATGGTCAATGGAATGGTTTTAGAGTCCTTGGGTTACACATTAAGAGGAAACTTGGGAGAAAGACAAGGCACCAGTTTAAACTCCTTGGGACAGCTTTTCCAAAGGATACTTTCTCCTCTTTGGACTACTTTTCTTGTAGGTAAAGTGTGGATTTTTATCTATCATTTGGCTCAGTGCAAATCAAGATTATTCTTAGAAATTCTGTGGTTCTCCTTTTTTTTCATTGTTGTTAATTACACGCTAATATATTTTCCTTAAAATTCACCAAAGGCTCTTGTGGTAAACATATTTGTGAAATATGCTTTTCTTTACACATTCCACTTCCCTGTAAGACTCGACATGTAAAGGGCTACAAGGTGTTGGTGTTCTTTCCCATGAGGGCATAGTTTTATTAGAAATTCAACTCAATTTAAATAGTGACCTCATGACAATTACACAAGTAATTTAACGACTGGCTGAGTTCCTCGATATTACAGAATAAGGTCTGTATTCTTAACGTCAGGCAGCAGATCAGAAAGTGAACTGGCCTCTCTACACTAAGCTGTCCCAGGTTGCACTGTATAGAGTGAATGGAAGACACGGAAGTTCTTAGTACGTTCTTTAAACAAATTAGCTGTACTGTCTGCTCTGATCACACTGAAATTCTGCACAGATCACCGCTCAGGTCATGTCTGATTTCACTGATAACCAATAAGATGTAAGCTGACTTGCCAAGGCAACATCCTCTGACTTTGAGCCCAGTCTTTCTGCTCTACGATGCTTCAGTACCTATTTCTGCAAGACTGGTAACAGGAAGGACTCAAACCTTGGCTTGTGATTGGGAAACTTACCATGAGAAATAGAATATACCTATTCAAACTCGTTTGAATAGCTTTTTCAAAAAGACCAGGGGTTGGGGGGGGGGACACGACGACATTGGCCTTTCAAAAGTCTATCTAAAACTCCCCCTGAAACCTAAGCAGTCTTGCCACTTTTCTATCAATTAAAAATCCTGGAAGAAGTAGTAGTGAATTTTCCAAATATATTCAGAGGAATGCTGGTGGGTAACCGAAGTGATCTCCGAATGAATAAATTTTCGGGGAGCCATGAATTAGAGCTCTCTCTTGGAGAGGTATACCACACAGGAAAAGTTCTAAACTGTCCTTTGGCAAACATGATTATTTTTGTTTACTCTTGCATTTTCTAAATTTATCCGACCATGTAACCCTGTTTTCCTGTAACATCCTTTGCAACTAACATACCAATTTAGGCAATGTTCCTCTAGTGAAGAAGAGCACACAGTAGACAGTTCCAGTGCCCCTTTCTGTGACTCTGGATAAAGCTCCCGATCTCTGCACTCCCCAGTGCCTTTCTTTCCAGAATCCAGGGGTTTAGCAGCTGGTTACTGAGATTTTCTCCAGCCCTATCAGCCCATTATTTATACTCTATATTAATGATGGTGGTGCCAAGCATATTAGTGTCTGGTCAAATTCTACAATACTGTAAAGATATCATTTTCCTCTGTTACAGTCAATACTACATCGGGGTTGTGCCTCATGGAGTCATCACAAACAGTCAGCTGTGCCAGCTTTTTCGGGCAGATAAAATGGGGACAGCTGAGCATGATGAAAACATACTGCGAACAACAGTCGGAAACAGCTCTAGTCCTGGTTCTGCCATTTACCCACGAGACCTTAGGCGAGTCATTTACCTCCCTTTGACTGGATGGCTTCACTGGGAATTTAAGACGTTGAAGCGAATGACCTCCCGGGTCTGCTTTGGGGCTAATATTATGATGCAGAGCCCCAGGGCCTTCTTAAGTAAAGACAAGAATGTGTGGCTGCCATGTCTCTGCTTTTATAATCTGACATTGACCGTATTGATTATTTCATGTCAAGGCCTTGGTTGGAAATGCAGTTTCTATTTATCATGTTGTTCCAAAGAGGATACTGGAGCATCTCTTCTGGCATCATTAATATTTATTCATCCATCAATTCAACGGTCACTTATTAAAAGGCAACATATGCCAGGCGTTATGCTGACCCACGGGGGGACAAGCATGAGGAAGACAAACCACTGCCACCCAGAAGCAGAGCTTAATGGTAAGTACAGACAAACAATAAAAATTGTTCTATAACAATGTAATAAGGGTTTTGTTTTGCCTCAGGGTTTCTCAACCTCAGGGCTACTGACATTTGGGGCCGGATGACTCTCTGTGGGGGGCTGTCCTGTACACTGTAGGATGTGTACCAATGTCCCTGGCTTTTACCCGCTAGATGCCAGTAGCACCCCCACCCCACCGACATGACAACAAAAATGTCTCCAGGCATTTCCAAGTACATCCTGGGGAGGAGGTGGCAAAATCATCCTAGTTTGAGAACCACTGATTTCAAGACATTCTTTTATTGTTAGAGAATTTTCTATCTAGGTGCTAATGCCCCAGATGAGTCTGACTGTAAATTTTCAAGCATAGCAGCTATATGCTATTTTTTGGTATAATTTCAATTTTCTAAATATTAAGTATGTCCACACATTTAAGGTGCTATCCTATTCACTGGGTTTTTTAAAAATTAGTATGATACTTCACCATTCTCAAAGGTTTAAAATCTTGTTCTGGAGCACAGAATACAAGTAATACCAGTCAGGTGGAAAAGTTCCAGAAGGGGTTATAAACAAAAGAGTTAGCAGGAGGTCATTCATGGAATACACATTTCCTATTATGTTAAAGGCACTATGCTGGGCTCTGGGGAGAAGGCAGCGAGCAAGACAGATCTTTGCGACCGGGACGGAGGCGCCATTCAAGTGTTTAACCAACACTGGAAACCTATAGCATGTCATGTGGTGGACGGTGCCTCTGATGCAGAGAAGGCCAGAGGGCGGGACAAGGTGGGGCACCGGGCACAACTTTAAAAGCAGATGAGGGCTACTCATTGCCCACACTCTCCAGTAATCAATCCCAAGGATGGCCTGACAGAGGACAAGGGGCCATAGCATGTAAGCGGCACCAGCACAAAGTCTGAGTTTTGTTAGGCAAGCAAAGATTGAGGACTACCCTCTGCTGGGTGGGTCCCCAGGTGTGCTGAGAAAAGCGCCAGCCTCCCTGGATCACGGCTTCTCAAGTGCATAATCCACACCGGGTTCTCAAGACTCAATCCTTTGACAGTCCCCTGAGCCGTCCCCATTTGCCAACTCTTCCAGCTTCACATGCCTCTGCTGGGCTGGTCCTTCGGATCTCTGCCCTCTATTTGTGGGTCATCCCCTCTTCCCTACCCCTGCTTAGCTCTGAGCTACTTTACTCAGTACCTGTGATCGAGGGGAAAAGAGAGCCCTTTCTCTCTTCCCCATTTCCCCCAAGTGCCTCTTGTAGCTCTTCTTGCAGCCTTTAAAACCAACCAATTAGGGACATTTATGTTCTGCTCTCAGAAATTTCCTTGCATCACAGAAGCTTTTTCACTGAGGAACGCAAAATACCGCATTCCCTGCCAGCCTTCTTGCTTCTGTCCTATCAAAACCCGCATCTGTCTGGGTCCTCTGGGCTCCTTCAACCTCCACCAGATCTTGTCCTTCTCTAGTTCTCTGGTCTCTTCTTCTCTGAAAGCCTTCAGGACTGGTCCACTCTCCCCAGTGGCTCTGTTTGCAAGGCAGCCTCCCTTTCAGCTTGGTTCCCTCACTCATTCAAATTCAGGTCCAGCATGTGAGAGCACCACTGGGTGCCAGGCCATGGGCTAAGACCTTCTTATGGATTATTTTACCTAATCCCCTGGTATAGTTACTCCATTTTGCACACATTCCTCTTAGGAGCCATCCGCCCAGAGGCTACCTCTGGATTACTGTATCAATAGTGCATTTTCAATCTGAAAATTTTCTTATCTTGTAACTTGGATACAATTTATTCCAAAATAAGCACTTAACTGAGTAGAGCGGAGTCTATGAGTGTGTGACAACACCTTTCCAAATTCCTTAATCATCTTCATTCAACTTTGAGCAAGCTTAGCCTATCTAAAAGCTAGAATTCTAAAGGAAATGTATGACTCACTTTTATGGTTCCTACAACAAGGGAGAGAAAGCATATCAACTCTCTCTTCAACAGTTTTCAGGGAGGGTCAAAGTTTTTCAGGTCTAAACACGGGAGAAGTCATATGCCCCATAGCTTTCCACACTGGTTGTAAAGACCTCCAGTGAGAGTGGCTAATTCTGAGACCCCAGTTTTGCAGCCCACAGGCATGTCCTTCATTGCTGTCATTCCAGTTGGTCATCGCAGATGATGGACAGGTCATTGGAATCCCATAACCACACATTGTTGGGATGGGGTCCATGAAGTTCAGTTAGAACATGTGCCTCTTGGGCATTGAGAGCTGGCTGGTAGGGTAACGGGGTCTTTAGACACAAAGTCCTCAGACCCATCCACGGAGCTCATCCTGGCTCACTCCCTAGATATGCGTCAGTGTTTTTCTGAATCATCTTGGATTAACTGCTTTCCCTCTCTGTCCCCCTGTCATCTCAACTGTAAATTGGAGATAGTACGAGCTCTCTATTTCCCTGGGGTGTTCTGATAATTAGATAATGTCCCCCAAACACTCTGAGCTCTTCAGAAAAGGCTGCTCTGTAAATACAAGATATCACAACTGCTTTGACAGAGCAGTCTAGGAAGTAAATCAAGCACAGACATTCCTAACTTCCAGTGCCATGGACTCTGCTCGGCTGCTTTAACAAGCCAGGCCAGGCTGGACCCTCAAAGAAATAATTGCAGCAACTTTCAGTGCCCGTGGGATTTTGGACACCTTTCTTCAACAGACCAGATGCTTGCTATAGTTCAAGCAAAATAGTCCACACAACGAAAAGTCAACTGCTCATCCAAATTAGCTGAAACATTCTGGAATATAGACCCTGCTTACTTTCCCTACTTTCTACTGTTACAGAGCTGCACAGGTGCTAACTAAAGGTATTAAGATAATAAAATTTAAATTTCAATAGAAAACGAAGGAAAACTAGTTTGAATCCTTGTATGCTATGCCTTTCCAGGTTGCTCTTTTATAACCTCCATACTTGTTAATCAAAACTGTATTTCTGAAAATTGAGAACTTACCTTTCATAATGTATTTGCTATGCACTTTGATATTTTACTATAAAATATTCCATAGCATTATATGGAATATTTAAAACTTTAAAAACTCACCAGAAAAGTATCTGGAAAAACCTAATTGGAACCTTTATTACAAAATTAAACAGATAAACCAAAAAAATGGTAAACATACTTTTGTAGGTTAAAAATTAAGAGGTGTCTACCATCAATCAAAATTGTTTTTCCTATCAAGGTACCATAGAGTCGATCCCTGTATCAGCATGGACTCCATTAGAAGCTACTGCTTCTGATACCAATTTTCCCCAAAGATTTTGCATCTCTTTCTCTAAATCTTTGCCCTTGTTCGCATCCTCTCATCCTCAGATCAGATGCACAGCTTTTGGCATGGGAACACCGATCTACACATCATACCATGATGAATCCGGGTAATCACCGGCATTGTTTCTCAAGTGCAATGCCATTGGGTGATGCCTGCCAGGGCATCCCTTTTCTTTATGAGAACCCATATTTATGTGCCTTATGTGCCAAGTATGTTTTACTCTATTCTAAGTCTTATCTTTTTAAAAAATATTTATTTATTTATTTGGTAGCTCTGGGTCTTAGCTCTGGCATGCGAATTTAGCTGCGGCATGCATGTGGGATCTAGTACCCTGACCAGCGATGGAACCTGTGTACCCTGCATTGGAAGGTGGATTCTTAACCACTAGATCACCAGGAAAGTCCCTCTAAGTCTTATCAACTCTGCTGCTGACAAACTGCATTGCTCCCAATCTTCTGGAAGATATGTACACATGTGTGTATACATATATGCATATATATATATACACACGTATATGGTTATATATTAATTAATAATACTGATATATATAATGAATATATAGTGGGTATAATATATATCACAAATTGTCTACATGTGTTTATTTGAGTGCTAACTGAAACAAATATTCAGTTGTATGATAAAAGAAAATAGCCCCAAAGATCTAAAGAGCAGCAGATTTATTATAAAATTGCAAGTTATATGAACAGTCTGTTAGAAAAAAAGGACTCACATTGTCCACATGCCCACATAACTGCATTTCAGCTCCCTGAAGACAAATACAATACCTAATTTAATTAAAAATCTATCCTTCTATTTTTAATGTCACTTGTAAAAGAGCTCAGAGACTTGGACAGGAGATTTACTAGGCATGAGCTAAGTTTACAGTCGCAAAATTCATCAATAACTTGCAGAGAACACACAATACCAAGAGACACTGCTTGCTTCAGAGAGTTTTAAGATAAAGCCAACACATGGAACAATGATTTACAAAAGACGGCCCTAAATTTCATTAAGCAGATGACATGTTCTAACTTAGAACTTCACCCTCTCGGCAATATGCTCCCCAACAGCAACTACATATGCTTTTAGAAAGGAACCTAAGGGAAATGTTACATTTCTCAGGCTTTTTGTAACACTAAAAGCCATTTCTTATTAGATTTTGGAAAAACAAACAGAACCACTACTTTCTAATAAATTAACCACTACTAACTAACAAACACCAAGTGAATTTTCAAGATGAGATTTCACCGGAAAGAAAACAGACAAAGCAAATAGTGTATGCCATCAATTTCTGGGGTCAGAACTCTTCTTTCCATCAGGACTGGCCCTGAGAACACTCTGCCTCAGGGCCAGCAGTCCCATACAGCTCTGGGTACTTGGGGACAAGAAGAGTCATCATCGTGCATAAAAGTAACTTCTGGACCATACTATACTATCAGTCAGCAGCAAATAAAAATCTCTCTCCTTCTTCTCCTGAACCACTGGCCAAGAAAATCTAAGGAACCTATGATCCCACATAAAGTGAAACGTAACTCCCTCTTCCCCCGTGCAATCTCCCCTCAGCCCAGAGGGGCCTCCACACAGCACACATTGCACACTTTACCTTTAAATTACCGGATTCTGTCAACGGTCCTTCCTACTCTATCCAGCAGGAATACAAGATGATGCGAGCTCTTCACCCCCAAGTGGCATTTGACTCCACTGCATGCAACCACTCAATGCAGTATGGATGAACGGGCCAAGTTCAGGTTCACTGCCCTACAGTGGCTTTATTCCTCACAGCACATGACCAGGGAGCAAGTGAGAGCCGCTGCCGCTGCTGCTCAGCTCCCGTGGAAACTAATGGAAAAAGCATGTTGCCAAACACGCTACACGCTCGCTCTCCTCACCCTTGCTGTGACAACGATAAAACTGCAGCCTCGATAAAGAACAAAAGCAAAAGGCAATACAAACTGCCTCTCCAGAGGAGTTTTCTGTTCCAGCAAAACATGATCCGTGCCATGCTCGGGGACAACAGGTGAAGCCATGTAGGAAGCTTTGAACTCTATGGCCCACAAGAGCCCAGGTAAAACTGCCTGGGTGCCTGAGCAGTGCAGGCATCAGGCGCCCCAGCGGTGCCTGTTTGCAACTTGCCTTGGGTGTGCAGGAGGCCAGCAAATAAACATCCCATAAACAACAGAGAACACGGCCGACAGCTTAACCTTGCTCCTGCCTTCAGAGATGCCAGACTGTTCTGTTTGCTCGGGACTCTCCTTTTACCAACATTCAATTTGAGTGAGCTGGTGCAAACGCACTGCTCATCTGCTCCCAAGAACGGGATGCATTTATGTGAAACACGAGGAGAATGCCTAATGCCCAGGCATCCTCTGCATTCCCAGGAGCTTGTATTACACGGCCAGCTTACATTTCACTGCCTGCCTGAACCCCCGCCAGCACGCACTGCACTTCTGCGAGCATCGCAACTTCAAGCCAACATCACACACACACACACACACACACACACACACACACACACACACACACACACCCCTGAAACACTGTGATGCCTCCTGCTAAGAGAAGCACCTTTTGCAAGCTCCCATCTGCCCCCGGCAACATGCCGGGTGCCGGTGATGTGGAGTGAGCTGACTCTGCCAGGCTTCTCTTTTCTCTTTCAATCAGCAACTTTCAAGACTGGGAAAGATGAGCGCCAGATGCACTGTGGTGTGTCAGCTTTAGGCTGAGAAGTGACTGCTCTGTGGGCCCTTATTAGAGATGAGTTCACGAAAACAGGCTGCCATAGCTTTAATTCATCTTTGATATTTAACATTAAATACAAGCTTAATAACAACCCACTGTCCAAAAAGCGCATGATGTTATGTGACACAATAAGTGTGCCTACCAGGCCACCGCTTAAGGTCCTTTCTGATTACAATGACCTGTGACCAGCAGTGAAGGAAAGCAGGTCTCTGGGCGCATTTCATCTTACATTTTCCCCTCACATGCAGCCCTGAGTTGATTCAGTTCCAAAGAAAATATTGTTAAAGTGTTTATTTTTCTTCTGTAAAATTGCCCCAACTGTCTAGCATGGTCTGGGAATTTCATTTGCATGGCCGGGTTAGACAGAATCTTGGTGTGGCTGGCAGCGGTGACTGAGTGTGGTTTCTTTGCATTTGGATACAGCAGAGAGATTTCTTGAAGACTTCCGCTCAGGGAGTGAGATGACTGAGGCTGTCAGAGAACGTATGCTTAGCAAGCACCCCACTAGAAGGAAGTACCTGGGAACCTCATCAGAAGTATTTCTTTGGGAAAAGCAGCATGTTGTCACCGGGGTCCAAGAAATTCTGCTCTAAACTGTACCCAAGGCTTATGCAGATCTCTGGTGAGTCACACTAACCACACTGACAAGAGAGTGAGGTATAAACCAAATTACAACTTCTAAATTATTATTCACCTCGAAAATAATGTATGACAAAGGAAATATCTTTTACGAGACCAGAAGTTTTTCATCCACCAACTTATCTTGACACAGCTCTACACCTTTTTTCCTGGATTCAGGTACTGAGGTAGTGAGTGGCTTACTATTACTGTTGTTTTGAATTTCAAGTGCACAGAATGACATTTTTTAAAAACAGAAAGAAAATATCAAGCAATCAATCTAGTAAAAACCCCGTAGAGCACTGCTGGGTAACATTACCTCCTATGAGTGTCTCTTTGAAAATGCAGGCAATTTGTCCTCCATGGTCTAAGAAACTGAGTGTAAAAGAGTGAGAGAGAGAGAGTTTGTGTGTGTGTGTGTGCGTGTCTGTGTGTGTGTGTGTGTCTGTGTGTACGCATTGACAGCATGGGAATAAATATCAAGTTATGTAAATCTCATCCTAGAAGTTAATGGGAAATTTAAAGTATGGTTACAAGATTTTACAAATGGCTGATAAATCAACAAGTCAAAATAAAATCTAGTAGATTCTTAGACTCAACAACAGACCCCAGTACATAAATTCAATTTGTAACCCTAGCATAGTCATTTGAAGCCATTAGTGAGAGATGGGGAAGCATGAGTGGTGATGGGAAGGAGAAACAGATGCATATGTTGGCACTGACGATTAGGAAAGAAATTTTTTAGGCAAACGTTCCATCTAGCTAACTCTCAGAAGCTATTTATGACTACGACTGCTCACAGATAGCTTGGACAATTGGAGTATGCCTTCCAGCATTTCGGGGAATATGGAAACAGCTGGGAGAAAATGGTGACTATAAATATCAGTTCAAAAATTCCTAATAGAAGATGCTCAGGATGGATGGATTCATTTATCCATTCATTTCTTCAAACAAGCATGTCCACAGTGCCTCCCATGGGCCATGCTCCATGCTGCCCAGTGGGGGACACTGAAATAATAGATCATACCTCCTGACCACATGGGGCTCACGGTTTTGGGGCTCAGATGCTTTTCTTCATTTCCCCAAGAAATACATCTGCCGATCCCAAAAACTGACAACGTAGGATTCTACAGGAGGGATTTCAGATTCATAAAGAATATCCCTGGGGTTCTAAACAGCTGACCCTGATCTTCCCAAATACCTTGGGAGAGAGAAGCCAAGAAAACACCAAGGACGGTTGGCACCAGCAGGAACTACAAATGATCCTCTGTTTCCCTTGACCTTCACCTTCTGGTGTCAGCCCATGGTTTTCTTAGATGGCAAAAGAGGGCTTGCAACTGTAACCAAAGTTATAAATCGGCTGACGTGAAAATGAGGAGATTCTCCTGGATCATGTGAGTGGGCCCAGTGTTCTCACATGAGCCCCTAGAGGCAGGAAAAGCAGGTAGCAGGGGAAGTTACAGCGCCTCGGAGCCTGAGAAGGACTCCATGTGTCTCTGCTTTCTTGAAGACGAAGGGGGCACATGGCAGGACAATGCAGACCTCGGTTCTACAACTGCCAGGAACCAAACTCTGCCAACAAACAGGGAGCTGGGAGGAGTGCCCAGCCTCTAGAAGCTGACAGCCACAGCCCTGATACCCTGATTTTAGCCAGGTAAAGCCCAAAGAAAGAATCCAGACATGCGTTGCCGGACTTTTGACTTACAAAAATTGTGAGATAGTAAACGGGGCTCTTTAAGTCACTAAGGTAGTGGTAATTTGTTATGCAGCAAGAGATGACTAATAAACCAGGGATGCCCATGGCCAAGGTCAGTGATCATCCACAGACTAACCATCCTGGTCTGCAGACAGTCTCCATTCGCTTGGCTCATCCTGGGAAGGGTGACCCCTACCAGGGCCACAGATGTCACTGGATGGACATGCCAAGCCTAGAAAGACACTAGGTCAGGACTGAGACACCCAGAGGCTAGGAATGGCGGAGCAGAGGGGGAGGCATATTACCAGTAAGTGCCAGACACTTGCCAGGTCCTGGGGATTCAGAGGCAAGGGTCTTGTCTTCCAGAGTGTTAACAACAGAATGAAGGCAACACGGCAACTAACTAGAAGGCAAAGTAGAACTAAGTGAGATGCCAGGAGCACACGGTAAAGCCATTCTTTCCATTTGGAGGTCGAGGGGAGCGGTCCCTTTGGAGCCACAGGGATGTGAACCCAAGCTGCCAGCTGCATGTATACCATCCCCCAAGAAAAACCAACCCCAAGAAAAACTATCATAATATCAACATTTTATATAATAACTGGCTCCAATCCTGTACTTGCATACCCTACCTCACTACCCTCACCGTGAGCTCACCCCTGTTTGATCCTATCTTCACTTAAAACGTTCATATTTTGTTCATGTTGGATGTTCTGCAGCCACTTTGATTTTTTTGAAATATTGTGTTAAGATATTATTTAGCTCGACTGCGGAATTTTGGGACACCCTCTTACATTTTGCTCCTTGGAAGACTGCCTCACTCACCTTACCCTGGGATGAAGCAGCGCAGAGCAGACTGGGCAGTGAGGGACCAGGTGGGGCAGGAGTTAGTCTGAGCTCAACATGGATAATTCTGGAATGGATCACCGAAAAAAGTGTTTGGATTTTAACTTAGGCTTTCTAATTCGGGGACTAGAGGACATTCTCTCTCACTTCATCCTAGTCTTAAAATTCAGAGTCTAAGATTGTATAGATAATGTTGCATCTTTATGAAAGGGCAGCCTTATTCCAAAAGCTATCAACGCTTCCTAGGCTGCATAAAGCTGCATCAATGCTCAGCTTTATTTTAAGTCTGTTCAAAGTATTAATCTACTTTACTGTTAAATTAGAGTGATTTCACTCCAGAAAATCTGCAGAGCTCCCATTCTGAACATTGAGCTCACCTATAAAGGTGAACAGAATTTAAGGTTTTGGTGAAATTCAAGGAGAGCTAAGTCAGAGTTGGAAGTTTTTCTGTATTATTCGTATAATGAGGTCAAACTACGTCTGCAACTCCATGCAGGTGGTGATGCAGCGTGCCAGAAGCGCCGGCTGACCTGTGTGATGCAGGTTACCAGTGATCACAGACCCTCTGTTCCTCCTTTGAAAGACTGTCGCCTTTGTGGGCTTCAATTTCTGTTCTAATAAAAGGAACACTGGTGTCCAAAATGGTGCTCAAAGGGAACACTGAGCTTCCCAGTGGCTGACTTCATATTTAATTGGATCATTTTTAGAATGAGGAGGATTCTTTTCCCCTCAAGTTCTAAAAATAGCAGGAGACCACACAGTTTTGCCTTTGAATTATTGACAGGACAATTTGTCCCATTGGCTTTTTGGCTTTGTTTAGTTGGGAGATAATATTATTCTATTGTCAGATTGATGCTGGTTCCTTCTAGCTGTGAGTGGGTTTAACACAAAAGGCGTTCTCAGGGCCAATTTAAACCAGCAGGTAGAAATGGTTACACATCTGAATCAAAATAGAGAGGAAAAGTATATGGCACTTGCTTTGCTAAACTCCCACCATTTATTATCTGAGACTGAGATTTTTAAAAGCAAACACTTTGTAGAGTTTAAGCAATCAGCATCTGATTATTACTTAATGACTAAACTCTCTTAAACGCTCCATAATAATTAAAATGCAAAAAAGGCAACAAAATGTCATCTGAGAATTTGAATTAACACCCAGGTTAAAGCAAGGGAAATGTAATAGTCTCTCTGCAAAATGAATAATTTCTTTTCCACTAAGCAATCAGTCAGAATTCTAATAGTTCAACAGAACATACAGAGCAAAGTGGGTACACATCAACCTGCCCGGAGAAAACATGCAGTCGCGCATATGGTGATTTTGCACTTGACTTTACAAATCCAGGGCTAAGCTATGCAAGGTTTTTGCACTTTGTACCTAACAAAGACCAAAATATAATGAAACTGTTCTGTCACTCTAGAATTATCTGATGAGGCAGCAGGAAGAGAGAACTCTGCAGGGCTGTTCCACAAAGTTCTAAAAGACGTCTCCCTTACACCACAGCACCAGGAGGCCAGGGGTCCATTGGCTCCCAGCCTCTTCCAGGGACCAGTCCCAGAAAGATGGTGTCAGGGCCTGTGGTGCTACAGGACTAATGTCTTTATTTCATCAGTTGTGGGCATTTCCATCACTCAGAGCTCACTCTTCTTCTGTGATAAGGTGCCTCAAACCTAAGTGAAGGGGAGGCCAGTTCTGTAAGCATGTGACAAAAAGAGAAAAGGCCATGTCATCTTCCTAGGAGTCTTTTAGAATTTCATTAACCATTTCCGGGCCCAAGTTACAGAAGCCACAGCAAAAGGCAATGGCCTGGCCTAGACAGACTGCCATGAGAACCCAACATGCTGGGTCCTTGCAGCTTTAGCAAGAATCCAACTCAGCTACTTTGGAATGGGAGGGGATGCTGACGGCAGAGATGGCCACAGGCAGGATAGAATACAAGGAAGACCACTCCAACAGGGGCGAGGAACGGCTGACGTCACCGTGCTTCAGCTGAGCCTTCAGAGGACCTGTACACCTAAGTGGTGGCTCTCATCCCAGGTGGTGCATTGGAACCATGAGGGAAGCATTAAACAGACTCATGCCTGGTCCTACCCCAGGGACTCAGACATCATTGTTCTAGGCTGGGACCTGGGCATCAGGACTTTTAAAAGATCCTCAGGTGATGTTCACATTCAACCAAGGTCAGGAAGCACCAAACTAAGGCAGGCAGGTTTCTGGGAGCTTCCAGAAGGTAGCACGTGTCAAACACAGGGAGACTACACGTGACTGAACTTAACCAGACTGTAGAGACAAGAAATCCAAATCAAGTCAAGAAATTCTGATGCAGCCCAGGTGAGGGTCAGCACCCAAGATGCTGAGTGAGTAAGTCTTCTCCACAGAGGAGACGTGGTTTCTGGAAGTCCTTCAGCATTTATCATGGGCCACTGTTCCGTATTTGTTCTTATTTTAGATCACTTGATAAAACACAGAATGCCCAGCTACAAGTGAATTTCTGATAAACAACAAGTAATTTTTACTCCAATATCACAAGGGTCAGTAATTTTTAGGATAAACATGTTCCAAATGCTGCATGAGATAATACTCCTTAGCATAAGTATATGCAAAATACTGCTCGGGCCATACTTGCTCTAAAGCTATGTGTTGTTTACCTGAAATGCAGTCTAACTGTGCATCCTATATTTGTATTCACTGCATCGGACCACTCTACTCATACTTAGTCTTCATTGTTACCATATGCATATATATTGATCTCCTGTGCAGCCACGGTGCTAAGCATTCACTCTCTCGGCCTTGCGTGCTCCTGCCTTGCAAGAGTAAGCGAGGGTAAGTTGTTGCGGGCAGACCTAGGTGTGCACACTCGACTCAACCACTTTCCGTGGGCCTAGGGGCAAATGATTTAGCTTCAGTTCCCCTCCAGGTAACAGGGGGCTTCTTAAGGAATGTAAGGAGAATTAAGTAGTATGAGTCTACAGAGCACAAAGTCCAGTGCCTGGAGTATAATAAGACTCCTTAAATGTTTACAATCATTATTGACTGTCCTGACTTCCTAACAAGTTGATTTCAATGACATACTCATACTAAAATGAAGACAAAAGAAACTCTTAATATAAGAATTTCAGGTTCAGTTCTTTAAGTTATGAGTAAATTAGTTTTGAAAATAACATTTAATTAGGGACATTTCTCCCCAACTCCCCAGGCTTTTTTTTCCCTTTACTTCTTTCTCTTCTTGACATTCTACCTGCCTCTAGAACACCTTGGCCCACCATAATTCTCAGATGTGATCATGCCCAGATGATCTGGCTGTGACGAGGTGGCAAGAGGAGATATTCATCAGGCTATGCTATATAGGTAACTAATTCCTTATTGTGTATTTTTTTTTCAAATCTACATGTTATGTGGATGACTCATACAAAGAAGCACAGATACTAAAAAGAAAAACCTCTAAAACAGGTATAAAAAGTACAAAATTCAAGTAGCGAAGGGGATGAGATAGTTTTACAAGAAAATCTAGGCTAAAAACAGCAATGGCAATCTAGTGTAAAACCTAAGTACACGTTTCCCAGCAGGCAAGGCAAAAAGGGAAACACAGTCTATTACTGGGTTTCCTGTCTAGTAATAAGAAACACACTATCAGGTGGGACAAATTTCCCCGGCAATAAGATTACTACATCACCTAGCTCCCTAGACAACAGAGTGGACTGGGTCTATTTTTATATTTTACTAAAGATACAGAAACATCCTGGATTCCAATTATTCTTAAGGATAAAATCCCTGAGCACAAAGCCATCAAGAAGCAAATATTAAAAATAAGTTTACGGCTTCCCTGGTGGCACAGTGGTTAAGAATCCGCCTGCCAATGCAGGGGACACGGGTTCGAGCCCTGTGCCAGAAAGATCCCATATGCTGCAGAGCAACTAAGCCCATATGCCACAACTACTGAGCCTGTGCTTTAGAGACTGTGAGCCATAACTACTGAGCCCACAAGCCACAACTACTGAAGCCCACTCACCTAGAGCCCGTGCTCCACAACAAGAGAAGCCACTGCAATGAGAAGCCCCCGCACCGCAGCAAAGAGTAGCCCCTGCTCACCAGAAATAGAGAAAGCCCGTGCACAGCAACAAAGACCCAACACAGCCAAAAATAAATAAATAATAAAATAAATCTTTTTTAAAAAATTTTTTAAAAAATAAAAATATGTTTAAGGAAGAAGGTTTGTGTTCTAGCAATTTTAGAAACGACCAGGTATCTGGCTGAGGGCAACTGAAAGAATTATTACAATTACAGCCTATGATTCGTCAGAGCCTTTCTTTATTCTTACCTCATACCTTTGTCTTTAGAACACTTGAAACATTTTGCAAGCATCTTCCAGAATCCTTGCCTTTCCGCGTGACTAGATTTTCATAGCATGTGGGATGGGTCCTGGAGAGAGACGTTGCCCTGGGGCTGCGCAGGGCTGTTACAGCCCAGCCGCCTGTGCAGCTCACTCTACTGCCCTCAGCAAGGGATCCGAGAGCCACATGGCCAAGTCCAAGGGCAGAGGGTCGCCGCCTTACCAGAGAGGACTGACTTGAGCCTCCCAGGAGAAATGGCTAGAAAAACTCCCAATCCATGCAGCTTTTGCTTTTTGTTACTTTTCTTCATCTGCTTTCCCATTTCAAAACCTCTGAATGAAACGACCAATTTGAAGCAAATTCCCTGTGGACATTCTCTTGGTGAATCATGTTAGTTATCGAACAGCATAGATTTTCTTTTTTTAAAAATGGGAACATTACAGGACTGAAAGAGTGCTTGCTCAATATTAGAAAATGTTTTCAACACACCGAAGTTGAGGCTGGTCAAAAAGAGAGCCGTTACTCTTACAGAGGTAGCAAAAATTACACACAGACACATATATCTATGCCATGTATAAAACATATTATCCATATTTACGTATAATAAAGGAGGAAAATCAGTACTCTGAATTGATGATTTCCTTTACGAACTGTGACTAAGTCCAAACTCTTTAGTACAGGAAGAAGGCCTGTCTAAATTTGGCCTTGCCCTCCTTCACTCATGTACCCTTGTACTACATCAAACTAAATCCATCATACACTTCGGGGCCCTTCTTCATAACAAAGGTTTCCACTGACTATGAGACTCTCATTATTTCTCTCCAACTACTGAACTCCTATGAATCTCCAAGACCCAGATTAAACACCACCTACTCCATGAAGCCTTCCCAGAATGGCTCAGGCATGGTAATTAGCCACCACAGCATTTTATAGAGACCTATGACACTTCTCACACCGGATAACTATGCGTTTGAAACTGTTTCCCACTCTACACTACACGACTCCCATTCTGACTTACATAATATGTAATAAAAGCTATACATTAACACTAAATTCACAAAAAGCATATGATAAATTCGGACCTAATTTAAATGCTTTTGTGTCTCTGGTGCTGAGACAGTATCGAGCCCAAGTAAATGTGTATTGAATTGAATTCAAAATCAATTCAGCCAGTAAAGTTGCAGGATACAAAATTAACACACAGAAATCTCTTGCATTTCTATACACTAACAATGAAAGATCAGGAAGAGAAATTAAGGAAACAATCCCATTCACCATTGCAACAAAAAGAATAAAAGACCTAGGAATAAACCTAACCAAGGAGGTAAAAGATCTGTACTCAGAAAACTAGAAGACACTCATGAAAGAAATCAAAGACAATACAAACAGATGGAGGGACATACCATGTTCTTGGATTGGAAGAATCAACATTGTGAAAATAACTATGCTACCCAAAGCAATTTACAGATTCAATGCAATCACCATCAAATTACCAATGGCATGTTTCACAGAACTAAAACAAGACATTTTACGATTTGTATGGAAAGGCAAAAGACCCCGAATAGCCAAAGCAATCTTGAGAAAGAAAGGTGGAATTGGTGGAATCAGGCTTCCCGACTTCAGACTATACTACAAGGCTACAGTGATCAAGACAGTACGGTACTGAAACAAAAACAGAAATATAGATCAATGGAACAGGATAGAAAGCTCAGAGATAAACTACGGTCAACTAATCTATGACAAAGGAGGCAAGGATATACAATGGAGAAAAGGCAGCCTCTTCAATAAGTGGTGCTGGGAAAACTGGGACAGCTACATGGAAAAGAATGAGATTAGAACACTTCCTAACACCATACACAAAAATAAACTCCAAATGGATTAAAGACCTAAATGTAAGGCCAGAGAGTATACAACTGCTAGAGGAAAACACAGGAAGAACACTCTTCGATGTAAATAACAGCAAGATCTTTTTTGATCCACCCCCTAGAATAATAGAAATAGAAACAAAAATAAATAAGTGGGACCTAATGAAACTTCAAAGCTTCTGCACAGCAAAGGAAACTATAAGCAAGATGAAAAGACAACCCTCAGAATGGGAGAAAATATTTGCAAACAAATCAGCAGACAAAGGATTAATCTCCAAAATATATAAACAGTTTATCCAGCTCAATATCAAAAAAACAAGCAACCCAATCAAAAAATGGGCAGAAGACCTGAATAGGCATTTCTCCAAAGAAGACATACGGATGGCCAAGAGGCACAGGAAAAGCTGCTCAACATCACTAATTATTAGAGAAATGCAAATCAAAATGACAATGAGGTATCAACTCACACAGGTTAGAATGGGCATCATCAGAAAATCTACAAACAGTAAATGCTGGAGGGGGTGTGGAGAAAAAGGAATGCTCTTGCACTGTTGGTGGGAATGTAAATTGATACAGTGTGGGAAGACATTCAGGAGTCTTTCTGAAACCTTGAAAATGTTAAAGTATGTGGGCCGAGCGATGGGATTCAGAATGTCCTGCTTGAGCAGTGGAGGAGCTGAGGGTGCGGGGCGTGGAGACTATGGGGGCATAGGCAGAGGGTTGGCCCTCTCTGGGGGTGCAGCCCCTTTCTCACTGCACACCTCATATCACCCTGTTTGGCCCTGAAGGATGGCTGGTTAGCCAGAGACGGGTAAGATTCCTCAAGGGAGGAACAACCTAAGACAGGCACAGTCGCAGAGGGGCCAACAGGGGTGGGGCACAGACCCTTAATCCTACTGAGAGAGGTCTCCTGCCCCCAGGGCTGCTTTGCTCTCCACGCCCAGCTCAAATCGCACCCTGCTCAGATCCACACCTGCTCAAATCGGGCCCAGGAGGCAAACAAAGATCATTGCCCCAGTCATGTGAAGCCTATGATTGTTTATGGGATTAACCTGGGAGTGTTAGACCCTTAGGCCATGCAGAGAACTCTATAAAAGCAACGTGGAATCAATAAAAAAGGCTCTTGATCCTAGAGGTCTTGAGTCCCCCAGTCCCATCTTTCTCTTCAGTCTGTGTCTGTGTTTTCTTCAAGCTTGCGGCACCCGTCACTCACCTCGAGTCGCCGAGCTGGTCTCGGCAATACAGCCACTATGGAGAACAGTATGGAGGTTCCTTGCAAAACTAAAAATAGAACTACCATATGACCCAGCAATCCCACTACTGGGCATATACCCAGAGAACACCATAATTCAAAAAGACATATGCATTCCAATGTTCATTGCAGCACTATTTACAATAGCCAGGACATGGAAGCAACCTAAATGTCCATCAACAGATGAATGGATAAAGAAGATATGGTACATACATACAATGGAATATTACTCAGCTGTAAAAAGCAATGAAACTGGGACATCTTTAGAGACACGGATGGACTTGGAGACTGTCATACAGAGTGAAGTGAGTCAGAAAGAGAAAAACAAATATTGTATATTAACACATATATGTGGACTATAGAAAAATGGTACAGATCAATCGGTTTGCAAGGCAGAAATAGAGACCCAGATGTAGAGAACAAACATATGGACACCAAGTGGGGAAAGTGGGGAGGGTTGGGGGGGATGAATTGGGAGATTGGGACACCAAATTGTACACTCTAAATATATGCAGTTTATTGTAAAAAATAAAAAAATAAAAAGTTAAAAAAAAAATCAATTCAGCCAAAAAGATGGCCTGGGTTAACTAAAAAATACACCCATGCTCTAAAATACCATTTGTTAAACTTGATTTGGAGACAAACCAGTGTGATTCCAAATACTTGCATGGTTTCATAAATTTTTAAAGAATTCTCCAAATGAAAAGAAGTTAGAATTTAACTTGAAAATGTCATTGACCAGACTGCCCCTTGAAAAAGAGGGTGTCGCCAAATCAGAGAATGCAAACCCAATAAAATTCCACAAAGTTCTATTTTGGGGGGCTACTTTCTAAAGAGAGAGGAAGAGTGGGAGAGAGAGAAAGAAGGAAAGGCAGAAAGCAGTTAAATTAGGTCCGAATTTAAATTGGTGTTAACGTATAGCTTTTACTACATATTATGTTGTCTTTAGATAACAGGTCATATTTAAATGTTTTAAATCTGTTGAATTGCAAAAAAAAAAAAAAAGGCAAAGAGCAAAAAGTGTACCGCGTGTTCCCTGGCCGGGTGGTGATCTGCAACCCAGACCTCTGGCTTCCCCTTCCCTCCTCCGTGGAGCACCAGCCTCACTCTACTGGAAGGACTAGGGCGGGACTAATTTGTATCAGCTGGTTTTGCTAACTTCAGCGGTACCTTGCATTCAGCCTCTTTCTTTCTCGCCCCTAAAGTCAGTTCTTGAACACTCATCTCTAGCTACAAGTAAAGGCCAAAGCACCAGGCTGCAAGGTCCTGTGGTTTTCTATACCTCACTCCATGAGTGCCTGTCCTGGAGGGCTGTGGGGAGGAAACCGAGGCTCAGCGCTGTGCCCAGGTGGTGGGCCCCTGGGGCCAGCTCTCATCCATGCTCTCCTCATCTCCCTCAGGGCTCAGGAGCAAGGCTTCCACTGGCCTGGATGCACGGTTAATGCAACTCAGCCCCCTTTGGCTCTCAGCCCTCCCTGAAGGCCTGCCTCGGTCCAGTGCCCTGGGGTGTGCCCCTAAATTTCCTGGAGGTTTCCATCAAAGCCACTGGCACGCTCCACTGAGCCGAGTGCCCGTCGGGTCCCATGCCCCACTCCTATGAGGCTGTGCAACCATCAGAGAGAGACTGTGTCACTTTGGCTGGGTGTCATACTCCTCAAGCTGGCACGCAGTCTGGCCCATGGGGAAACTGAGTGGGTGGGTTCACATCCAGTGCCTGCATCATTGCTGCTAAATGAACAGACGCATCAAGATCACTAGCACTGTGGTTAATTTATGTCTTTTTTCTCTCTCTCTCCCAGACAATTGCCACAACCTCCCACCTCAACCCTGGAACTAGTCTCTGAGCACTCCACTGCAGCCTCTGCACGGCCACCAAGGCTGGGCATCACCGAGGTAATCCTGTCCCATCCTCTGACACCCCTGCTCCATCCCATCAGATGCCCACGGCCCGCAGGATACGTCTCCAGTCCCGGATTATGGTGAAGGGTTCTTCATCATCCAGTCTTACCTGTGCCTAAGCTTCCCATGGCTTCCAGGTCCCACGCTAGGTCCACCTTCTGCTCCATCTCTTATAAGGCTAGCCATAGTCTTTGCCTTGATTGAAATGTCCTCAGCACTTCTTGGCCCGGCAAACTCCTTTGTGTCCTGCAGACCCAGCTCCACAGGTACTTGCACTGATGTTACCCTGAATCCTGGGGCCTCGTTACTAACGTCCTGCCCTAAGTTCCTACAACTCTCTATCCCAGCCCTACCATAAGGCAAAACCCCCAGGAAGACCACTACTTATTTAGCTGTTTGTTGCAAATCTGAGCTTCTGAGGGCAGGACCGTCCTTATTATCTGTCTACCTCCAGTGCCAGGCACAGAGCTTGACACGGGAATTACTGAATGAATGAATGAGCAAATGAACAAATGGAAGAACAGGAATGACTCAAGGAGGAGAAATATAGCAGAAAAGGAGAAAATGAAGCAGAGAATAATGTAGCAGAAGATAAGAAGGGGCAAGGGAGAGAGGAACAAGGTGGAAAGCTCAAGAGAAGACACAGCGTGACTCCTCGCACTGTGCTCCCTGCTCCTGGCAGCTCCCACCGCCGCCCGCCCCTCTCCCCGATGGGAGATGAAGCTCTCCTCCCTGGAAGGGCCCCCTGGAGTCAAGGCAGGTCGGTTCTGAGGGGTGGAGGAGAAGGAAGACACGTATACGCCAGGGAATTGTGGGACGATCGAACGAGGCCTGTTCCCAAAGAGCCAGGCCTGGATGGAGGACAGCAGGAGGGCCCCGAACCTGGCGCGCAGCGCAACGGAGCAGAGCAGCAGTGGCAGCAAAGAGGGAGCCACGGGTGGTCAAGCTCAGGCCACTGCTTGTCAACTGCCTGTCCCACAGGCCTGGGCAGGAAGCACAGCCAAGGAAGACATGGATAGAGCACTGTCTCATCAGCAAAGCCATTTCCCAGACCATCTTGTCGACCCTTCCAACAGAAGCCACTGCCTCGCAGCTTCAGAGCTGCGAAACCACAGCCAAGAGGCATCTCTTTCCCAAGTTCCCACAGAACAAGCTGCAGGGCCTTCTGTCTCAAATGTCAGGATCTTTTGTACCCCCTTCACTCCCACAATGACCTTTCACACTGGAAAGCAGGTAAGTTTGCCAGTATCTTCAGGTTTCTGCTTCCTGTCTACCCTCTTGAGCTTGGACTGTTTTCACACGGGCGGTTTGCAAAGATACAGAATCACAATAAGGCCCACGCCACAGCACAAAACCTGCTGGATGCAGCAGCCTCCAGTCCAGGACATGCAGACAGGAGAACAGGAGCTGAAAGCCTGCCCCATGTACCACTACCAAGTCTGGAGGGAGGGAGGAATCAGCCAATCAACAAGCGTTTCACTATTTCAGGTAGTCTCCTACCAAGGAAAGCTATGTGAACCTCACCAAGTGAGTCTCCACAGCTTGTGACTGGGACTGCAAAGATCCAAATTGGCTTCTAGCTTTTGGAAAAGCTCTTCTAACAACATCACAAATGTGTGTGTGTGTGTGTGTGTGCGCGCGTATTAACCATGTTTCTAACTTCTGTCAACGTGGTGCTTGAACATCTGTCCTACAGGCCATATACCAGATACTTCTAGTCTGGACAACCGAAGAATATACCCCAGTCACCTTTGCCTTGGCCTCTTGCAACCCTCATCATCTGCATCCCACCTACGGAGGAGTCCTCCTCCAGGAAGCATGCTTTTCAACTACAAGCCAACCCATCCAGGCCCACACCCCTAACCACCTCCTTTACTGGGTTCTCACACTCCAGGCCATGGTTCCCCTGCCCTAATCACCCCAGGGCCATCCTCTATGCCCCAGAGCCCGATGAAATTATGCAAACTAGTGAATCCTAAACCCACTTGCCATGCCTTACCTGTTCCTTCCTACAAAAACTACAATAAGGGCTCTTGCCACAGTTCCCCTGCTCCTTCTGCCTCCTGACTGACCCTGGTGCTGCCCTATGTGGCCCCTGAGGGCACAGCATGCCCCTCTTATAAGTGAGTATAACTATGAGTAATAAACTATGTTTTCAATGGCAATCATCTCCTGATCTGTTGGCCTTACTATATCTCAAACTTTCTATTAATATACTGTATTTTAGAACCACGCGCGTGCGCGTGTGTGTTGGCATGGGTGTGGGTGGAGGATCTGATTCTCTAGTTTTCTTCAGAGAAAATGGAAGGTTCATTTTTCCCTTGATATGGAAACATTTAAGTTTCCAACATCTCATAGATTGTAAACATAAATAAGTGAAGCTTCCTCAATATTGTAAACGAACTCGCTGCACAGATGTTTGAATGGGACATAGAAGTTTGCTGACCTCCTCCTAAAGTGCTCTCTGTCACCTAATATGCTCTCCTGCTTCTAACCACATGGAGCTAATGCCTGGGGCATCACCTTCCTCTCCATTTGCAAGATGCCACTCTCTAGGCTGTCATGCTGACAACTTGTCACGGCACCCTCTAAAGAGGCTGTCAAATGCTTCTTTAAAAAACACACATGCCACAACAACGGAATGAACCCCCTCACAGTGACTCAAACTTCAAGTGTCTGAATTGTTTCATGTGCCAGATGACAGCAGAGGCAGACACCCACAATTGCATCTGGTTGGCACTCCGGCTGTTGGAATGCCTGCCACCTACCCAAGGACCTGAGCCCAGTGGTTGAGCTATTAAGACGAACACAGTCTGAGACGTGGTCGCTGCTGATTTCTAGGCCCTCGGAGTCCTGCATGTCCCAGGACTCCAAGAGAAATGGAAACATTTAGCTGATACTTGGCACGCTGCCTGTGGAACCGTATCATTCCAATGAGGCAAGTATTTTGAAAGAATAAAATATCCTGTTAGTAGGAATGTAATTTAGAATTGCAAGTTGCTATAGGGTAGAATAAAGAAAGTTTCTGGATGATGGGCTTTCCCTCCTAATATTTTCAGAGCCCAAGAGAAGGTTAAGATTGCCTACATGAGCTAGAAGAAAAGCAATGGAAAGATTTCTATGAAATACTAATTTAACTGAGTCTCCTTTGCTATCTGTACTGGACTGAATTGTGACCCCCAACAAGATATGTCCAAGTCCTAACATCCTGTACCTGTGAATGCGACCATATTTGGAAACAGGGTCTTTGCAGATATACTTAAATTAAGGCTCTAGAGATTAGATCATTCCGGATAACTGTTTGGGCCCTAAATTCAACAAGTGCCCTTATAAAAAGAGAGAAGACAGACAAGAAAAAACACACAGGAGAAGACCATGTGAAGACAGAGGTAGAGGCTGAGGTCAAGCTGCTATGTGCAAAAAAAATACCTGGAGCCCCCAGAAGTTGGATGAGACAAGAAAAGATTCTCCCCTAGTCTTCTGAGGGAGTGTGACGCCGACAATACATTGATTTTGGACTTCTAACCTCCAGAACTGTGGCAGAAGACCATTCCGTTGTTTTCAGCCAACACTTTGCTACAGCAACTTCAGGGCAAAAATATCCTGTCATGTGTACATTCAAAGTCCAAAAGGCACAAATAATAATGCAAAAATGCATCCTTGCCTCAAAACATTTGAAAATCACTGTGTTTAACTATTGCATCTAGCTCCTTCCCTCGCAAGTATGAAAGGTTAAATGATCAAATCTTACGTGTCACCAAACAGAAAGACAGGCTCGTTGTCCCAGCAAAGCTGGAGGTTCATCTGCCTGCTCTCCTGCATTATGGTAAGCCTGCTCCTGTGATTTCTAAATTATCACAGAGAGGTGACGTCAAGATCAGCCTGGAATCTTTCAAGAGTTGGCAAACCCATTATTCCCCTTGACAATTTTCTTTTATTGCTTATGCGTTCTATAGAGAAGATCTCCTTAATATTCCAACTGAACTTTCATTGCTCTATTTGTAAAAGTCACCTCTTAACCAACACATAAATATTCTTCAAAATGTACCTTACACATTTGATTCAGAAAAATGCAACATCAGGATCGCAACGGTCTGACATCATTCAAGAAAGAGCTGATTTGCATTATTTTGTAAGACGAGGCCATTAAACTCAACTATTCCATTGCATTGGCTCTTAGTTTTTTCCAAGAAACTCCATCTTCCCACTCTGAGCTGACAAAATAAGAGTAATTTTGAGTGACTTCTGTGATCATTCTCTAAACCTCAGAGCTCCACTGAGGTCTGCAGAGTTCAGAATACTTACTAGTTTCTTCCTACGTGACATGAGATTTTAGAACAAGAGCCAGGGGGCTTCCCTGGCAGTCCAGTGGTTAAGACCTCACCTTCCAATGCAGGGGGTGTGGGTTCAATCCCTGATGGGGGAGCTAAGCTCTCACATGCCTCGTGGCCAAAAAACGAAAACATAAAACAGAAGCAGTACTGTAACAAATTCAATAAAGACTTTAAAAATGCTCCACATCAAAAGAAGAAGAAAAAGAAAGAAAAAAAAATAGAGCAACAAAACACAAAAAAAGCCACACATATCCCTGTTTCCCTCAAATGGTTAGAAAAAGAAATGAACAAACAAAGCAGAACTGTTTAACTGTTAGAAAAACAAAAACCAGTATTGCCTGAGCACAAACTAACTCTTAAATATGCTTATTTCTTGAAATAGTTTTCCAAATATGTAGTCACACTCTCCATGGAGGAACACGTCGCATGAACTAAGTATCTTCAAAACAACCAGTTCTGAGTAGTAAAGAAATGTCAGGAATTAGCCAGAGCGTGATGACAATACAGTCCTTGTGGGAAGATGAAGAGGCACTGCATCAGCTGGCCAGCGTGAATGCGCTCCACCCCACCCCCCACCTTTATTGACATGTAATTGACAAATGTGACTACTCCTAATGACACAGAATACTGGTGACCAATAGTGACTCACACTTGTTCAGAATTGGAAATTGTGTAAATGACAAAGGAATCATTCTTTTCCTTCATTTTTTTCCTACATGTTTAGTTTTCATATATAAAATGAAGCATCAGGCTTGCAAATGTACATACGTGGACAATAACCTCCATTAAACCATCCCCAATGAACTATATATTTTTTTCAGCTCAGATCACTGAGTAGGTCAATCTTTTGCAACATTTTGCAGTTATTGGAATTTGGTGTCAATGCCCCTTAATCCCAATTGGACTCAGAAGAGAATAACACGAACCTATTCACACTTGAGGCATCATTGGCTGATACAATTTAATTAGGGATATATCTAAAATATCCAAGTCCTTTAAAGGTCAGGAGCTAGTGGTAAGGTTCACACTTAGACTGCTATTTTTTTCAACATTCAACCTGATAAGCCTGCCAGAAGAACAAAAATAAAAGCACTTTGAACAATCATAGTCCATTACTGAAATATAGAAAAGTAGCATTAAGTTTAAACTTCAATCTCAGAAGGGGCAGCCTCAACAAGCTAGATCCAGCCTTTGGCCTGAAAGGGCTATTGTGATCAGCACCAGATGAAACGGGGACTTCCAAGTCATGTAAGGAGCGATGGGGTCTGCAGATGAACTATGATATTACCAATTGCATAAGCTTGAGAAGGACAAGAAGAAACCTCCACCCGCCCCCATGCACTGCCCTCCAACACAGGTTCTTTGTAAACAAACAAACAAACAAAAGGGTGGAAAGATGGAAGTAATGAGCTCTACAAGATTTCTTATTTCCTATCAGATGAACTTGAAAGTAAAATTGACATCTGAACTGGCTGACAAAGAAAATACTAATTACATATACTATGCCCCTCACACACAATATACCAAATATTCATAAGAAAAAAACTGTTAAGTGGGAAATATGCTCTGGGTTTCCTTTATCTTCTTCATTTTATTCATCTCTATTTTCATAGCTTCTTCAACAAATTCAAGGTCAAAAATCAACTCTGGGCTATTAATAGATCCATCAGCAATCATATTTACAGCATCATGGAAACACACGTCACATTCTCTCCATCTAGCATTGATGATAGCTTCCAGCATCCTGTACCCTTGCTTAAATTTTTTTTAAAAAGGCAATTATTCCCTCCAGGGCAAGCTTTGTGGCACATTTTACAATGTTGTTGAAGTGAGAGAGGTAATGTCTATCTGGAAATCCAGTTAAAAGTCATTATTCAGAGGGACACATTTGAAGAGGCAAAAATCAAATTATAAAAAACAGAGCAAGCAAGAGACACCTGCATTCTGAACATTTTTAGTAGACGCTCCCTGGCCTGTTTTTTTCAGACAACCAGCACAGAATTTCTGAAACAGTCCCTTTTGTGCTTTGAGAACTACAACTGAATTCTCTTTCTCTATGTTTCACAATTTTGTCTCCTTAAATTAAAATTAGGGTAAGTAAAGACTTCTCTCAGAGGTTCCCATTGACTGAACTCTAAAATTAATTATCAAAGGAGGGCATTTAGAAAGGGTGAGTAAAACACAACTTTAAGAACTGAGATTCTGGTGAAGGAGGGGGTGTGGAGAAAAGGGAGCCTCCTACACTTCTGGTGGGAATGTAAGTTGCTGCAGCCACCAAGAAAAACAGTATGGAGGTTCCTCAGAAAACTAAAAATAGAATTACTAGGTGATCTAGCAATCCCACTCCTGGGCATATATCAGGACAAAACTATAATTCGAAAAGATACATGCACCCCTATATTCATTGCAGCACAACTCACAATAGCCAGGACATGGAAGCAACCTAAATGTCCATTGACAGAGGAATGGATAAAGAAGATGTGGTACCTATATACAATGGAATGCTACTCAGCCATAAAAAAATAATGCCATTTGTGGCAACATGGATGGACCTAGAGATTACCATACTAAGCGAAGTAAGTCAGACAGAGAAAGACAAATATGATATCTCTCATATGTGGAATCTAAAAAAATGATGCCAATGAATTTGTTTACAAAACAGAAAGACTCACAGACATAGTAAACAATCTTACGGTTACCAAAGGGGAAAGGAGTGGGAAAGGGATAAATTAAGAGTTGGGGATTCACAGATACACACCAATATATATAAAAGAGATAATCAACAAGGACCTATTGTCTAGCACAGGGAACTATATTCAATAATCTGGGATAAACCATAATGGAAAAGAACATTAAAAAGAATGTATATATGTAACTGAGTCGTTTTGTTGTACAGCAGAAATTAACACAACACTGTAAACCAACTATACTTCAATTAAAAAAATAAATTAAAAGGAAATGAGATTGTGTGGCCTTCAGGCAGATTTATAAATTCCAAGGAAATGACAAGTCACAAGACTGGCAGGATGAGTGCCTTTACCGTGCAATCCTGTAAATGGAAACATGAAGCCACCAATTTGGGAACCACCATATTTCCTCTGTCACCAAACAGCACTGAATAACATATAACATAAGATAGTCAATGTTCCAAAAGCATAAACCTTTGGATCTTAGCATTCAAGAGCACTGACTTTTACTCATAAGTCATTTTCTCCAGGCAGAAGGTATTTCTGCTGGCCTTAAGGTCTCAACGTATTCCTTGTCTATATACGGGACATGCAGGCACACAGAGAGGCTTGTGAGGAAAATAATAAGTTGTGTTGTGTGTAGACTGCATAATTTGGGAAAAAACTAGTAAGTTACAATAAAAATCACAGCAAGAAAGACAAATATCATATGATATTGCTTATATATGGAATTTAAAAAAAAGAAACAAACTTATTTACAAAGAAGAAACAGACCCACAGATATAGAAAAGAAACTTATGGTTACCAAAGGGGAAAGGAGGGCAATAAATTAGGAGGTTGGGATTAACATACACAAACTACTATATATAGAATAGATATGCAACAAGGACCTACTATATAGCACAGGGAACTATACTCGGTAATAACCTATAAGGGAAAAGAATCTGAAAAAGAATATATCACTGTGCTGTACACCTGAAATTAACATGACATTGTAAATCAACTATACCTCAATTTAGAAAAAAGGAAAAACATCACAGCAATATTATCACTTGTAGCCAAAGAAGTGGAACCAACACACATATTCATAAACCGGAGAACGAATCAACAAACTGATATATCCATTCAATGGAATGCAATTCAGCAATAAAAAAGAACAAAGAGCTGATAGATGCTATAGCACAGATGAACCTCAAAAACATCATGCTAAGTGAAAGAAGGCAGTCGCTAAAGGCAACATCGTGTGCGAGTCCATTTATACGAAATGTTCAGAAAAGACAAATCTATAGACACAGAAAGTAGAGTAGTGGTTGCCAGGGGCTAGAGATGGGAACAGGGACTAACTGTAAATGGGCACAAAGGATGTTTGCACAACTCAGTAAATTTATTAAAAACACTGGCTTACACTTAAAGCAGGTGAGCTGCACAGTATGTAAATTATACCTCAATAAAGAGGTTCAGAAAAAAAAAAAATCAAAGAGCAAGGCTCCAAAGGCCTACAACAGGCTAACTGTGCCTCTGGAAAGCCTTCCTCCCTGAGACTTGGTCTTCTGGGTTCCAGTTTCTCACACCTGGTGCTGGAGTGTATGTTTTCATTCTATGCTCGCAATTCTGTGAGACAGTGAAATGTGGACACCTGGGTAGCTTCCACCTTTTGACTATTGTGAATAATGTTGCTATGAACATAGCTGTGCAAATATCTGCTCTAGTCCCCGCTTTCAATCTTTTGGGGTATATATAACCAGAAGTGGAATTGCTGGATCACAGGGCAAATTCTACACTTTTTTAGGAATCATCATACCATGTTCCACAGTGGTTGCATCACTTCACATTCCCACCAACAATGCATAAGAGTTCTAATTTCTCCACATCTTCACCAACTCTTTTCTGGTGTTTTATTTTAATAATAATCAATATAAGGGGTATGAAGTGGTATCTAATGGATGTGAAGTATGGTTTTGATTTGCATTTCCCTAATGTTGGTGATGCTGAACATTTCATATGCTTTTTGGCTATTTTATATCTTCTTTGGGGAAATGCCTATTCAGGTCCTTGGCTCAGGCTTTAATCAGGTTGTTTGGGATTTTGTTATTGATTTGTAAGTGATCTTTATATATTCTGGATTTAAATCTGTTTTGTAGGTTAAGAAAACTGAATTAATTTTTTCTTTAAAATTAAAAGTTATTTTAGTTTTTCCTTTGAAATTGAAGATAGTCATGAAAATAACAAGTAATGTACCTTTTATTTGCATAGCAAATGAGTCTATTAAGGTCTAATGGCTTTCATATAAGACACCTGTTGCTGGCTTCATTTCTGCTTTAGGATGTGCGAAAAGAACAAGTGACTTACTGGATGTCACACAGCACAGACGTAGCTCATACTCAAATGTAACGACTCTCAGGCCCATAATCTTTCCTCTGTGCCACTTTTCTAAAGCGGCTTTGATTTTGTCACTTAATACGCTGAACACACAGAACTAATGTGAAAGTCACAAATTCCTTCCTAACAGAGGGAAACTATGGTCCTATTCTAAAAGAAAACTAGAGAAGAAGAATCAAATACTTCACCTACCACATTTACCTTGAAAATATGTCTCTCATTCGGGAGGAAGAAAATTCACTCATTTATTCCACTTTCCACAGGTTCCCAGCATAAAAAAGTTTGCATTTTATGACATGTTTATTAAAACTTAAAACCCACTTTGAAATCTGTAAAATATGCTTTAAACACATATGGAAGTGTTTGCAGGTGTATTTACAGGAGTGTCTCACTAGTACTGCAACACTGCAGATGCAAATCTCAGTGCAAAAAACATATCCGTAATGTGCTAAGCAGATACTGAATTACCAGGTAGGAAAAATTATTACATTACCTCTCATTTAGAGGAAACATATCATACTACTCATACTATACGTTTTCCAAATAGCTTTTTCTTTCATATACATCAAATCCAGGTGTTTTATATCAAGGAAAAGCAAAGCTTAGAAGCTCATCACATACAGAAATTGCACATACTAAAGTGAGATTTGGTATTATTCTCTCCAACCATCTTTAATCTCACGACATTTTAATCCCTGTTCCTTCAGTACGGAGAGAAAAAAGGCAATGACATCTGACTCTGTTAGTTGAAATCAGTGGCTAGATTTTACAGTTCTGGTCAGAATTCTTTCGGATCATTTCATGTGATCTTCAGCAGAAAGATTTATATTAGTGATCATACAGCTACCTGAAAACAAGATCACAGTACACTAAATTTTCTAAAGGCCTAAACTATCAGAAGCAGTATCTGATTTGGATCTAAAAACCCAGGAAAGTTTTTCATTAGGTAGCAAAGGAATAAGGTTTTGGCCCAAACCCAAAGCTCAAGATTAACTCTATAGTGTCCGATGATATAACATCTTTGAATAAAGTAGGAAAGACAGTTGAATCCAAGGAAATGACTTCAGCTTGGTTCAGGCTTTCATGTAGCCGTTATTTCCATCCTTGTCAGGATTTGTAGGTTGCCCTTGAGGTCAGCTGAGTTGGAGGCAAAGTATGGAATTGACACAGCATCAGGCTGCAAGCCAGTCTCCCACTCCTCAGGGACAGCCCCTTCAGAGGAGTCTGAAGCCTGACAGGCAGGTATTCCGGGCCAGCTGTTCTTATGCTTTGTCCTCCACGTGAAAATGGCTGATGACTACATGGGAACAAACTGCCTTTTGCGGGGACTCATCAGAGAACATGGGCTGGATGAGATGAACTTGGGTTAGAAACAACTCTTTCCCAACCCAGAATACACCTGTTAGGCAAGTGAATTTGTGTTATGTTTTGAGTGGGTTTGAGATACAGAATTAATTAAACATTTTAATAGTTAGTTATTAGAAAAAGCAAAGCGTGCTGGCAATACTACTTTGTAGAAACATGACCTTGGCAAGTTATTTGAACCCCTCTGAGGTTCAATTCCTTCCTCTGAAAGGTGAGGGTAATAATAGCATCTTTGTCTTAGATGAGACATGAATGTTCAATGAAATCCTGTTGAGACCAGCCCCAGCGCAAAATGAGCGCTCCATGAGTACTGGCCGCTGGCCACATTAACCAAAAACCACTTCGCAACTAATTGCAGCATTCCATTGCTGAGAACTGTTCGTCTGTTTGAACTCCCAATCCTCGTCCAAAGCCTCCCCCCAAAACAACAACAATAACAAACAAACAAGATGCAAGACATCCAAAGTCAGATGCCTCCCCAGGTTTTGTGGGACCTGAAGTTTATACAAAATGGGGTGGGATTGCTTTAAGAGCAAGAATACCAAATTACGAATACAAAATTAGGTACAGAGCCTCTTAAAGGGCCTGTGTGTGTGAAGAGCTCTAAAGCTTAAGGGTCATTAGCTTCACGGCAAATTTTTCTCTACACAACTGTCTGATGAGCAGCCCAAATACTTTGAGCTTCAGCTGGTAAGTGCAGCATGGTTGATTTCTAGCCTTCCACAAGGCAGAAGTCATTCTGCCGGGAGGTCTGTCTAGTGGATGAAGAAAAGTGTGAAGCCAAAGCAGTGCAGTGACGAGCTAATATGGAGCAACCCCACGCAGAAAGGGAAAAGTGCTTGTGGGATGAAAACAGCCTCTAGAATCAGCTAGAGCCATTGCCTCTAAAAGCCACTCGGTGGACTGGTGCCTGTCAGTGGTCAAGGGCAGGCACTCTCCCGGAGGCAGCGGCATCTGAGACATGTCGCTGTCTAGGCCCAGCAGGCCCAGGTCAGAGCAGCGTCTCCCCTGAGCCCACACCCTGAGGAACGGGCCTGGTGGACGTCACTTTCTCAGGTCCTGACTAGCCAGCCAACCCACACTTTCTTCCTGGCCTTGCCAAGGGCCTCAGGCATATGTGCTTCTCTTAGTCTGGCCAGAATATTCTAGATTTGGAGAACCATTTTTAATTATGAATGTAATAACAATGGAAACACCAGAACAGAGTGGATACCCAGGTGTCACTACTTGAGTTTATGTTGAACTACGTAACTAAATCCCCCAATTTGGGACTTCCCTGGTGGTCCTGTGGTTAGGACTCCACACTTCCACTGTAGGAGGCGCAGGTTCGATCTCTGGTTGGATAACCAAGATTCTACATGCCACATGGCATAGCAAAAATAACTCCAAAAAACAAAAGAAAACTTTAACACAGGTATGTCAAGGCAACAATGATGATCCATGTTACATGGTAAAAGGAAATTTTGAGGTTGTCATTTTTCATTGCTCGTATCTTCAATATGTGTGTTTAAAAATTTGCAGGTCAACAAAAATTGCCAACTGTTCTCTTTGAGAAAGGATTACATCTTCTTCTGCATTTACATTCTCTAATTCTGCTGTTAAAATGCCTTCTATGGAAATCCAACCAAAACTCACAATGGGGTACCAGTACGAACCCATTAGAATGACTGCAATGAAAAAGATACACAATGACAAAGGTTGGGGAGAGATGGAAAAGTGACTCTCATATACTGCTGGTGGGAGTAGAAATTGGTGCAAACATGTTGGAAAACTGGTAGTGGCCATTAAAGCTGAGCTTACAAAAAATTCCTTTTGGCCCAACAATTAGACTCCTAGATATGTATTCACATAAATATACAGATATAGTCACCAAGCGGCAGGAAGTAGAATGTTGACTGACATTGACACTGTTTGTAATAGCTGAGAGCTGGAAATTACTCAAATGTTCATCAACAACTGAATGGCTAAGTAATTTGTGGTATATTCACTCAATGGAACTTATAAAACTGAGAATGAATGAACACAGCAATACGTGAAGTCAAGTCACAAACATAATGTTGAGTGAAAGAAACTAGATAAAAAAGAACACATGCCGTACGACTCCATTAATATAAAGTTTAAAAACAGGCAACACTAATCCGTGTTGTTTGAAGTCAGGATAGAAGTTAACACCTGGGCTGGGGAGTAGTCCCAAGGAGGCATAAGCGGCTTCCGGTGGGTGGAACTGTTCCCTTTCTTGCTGTAGGTGCTACTGCACACGTGTGCTTACTTTGTGAAAATTCTTTGCATTGTCCACTTATGAATTATGCATTTTTCTCTCTGTGTTACACTTTAACAAAAAGTTTACTTTCGAATGGTCCTTCTTTCTTGTAACAATGGAGACTATCACTATGGTAATTCCTCAATTAAAAGAAAAATGTATGAGACTGTGAGATTCCCAAGGCTGGGAACTGCTTGTCTAGAGGCCACTGAGAAACTCACGCATAAAGACCTAGGTTGTATGTTCCTCTGTTTTTAAGGGGGACTCATGCCAATCGAGCAATGAAAGAAGTCACCAGAAAAGGGGTTAGAAATAGCAGTAATGTCTACAAACTTCTGAAGTCTCCACACACAGTGCTCTCTGGAAAGAACTGTAGCAGAATCACACACTATAGGCAAACGTGTTGACTCCAAATATTTTTTTCACTTCTTGCCATCTTCTACTTTTGGCACATCTTGCTCTGTCATGATGTACCCTCTTTTGAAGGGTTTAATCAAGAGCTTTAAGAAGTCTCATTCTGGAAGAACTTTCCATGAACTTTTCCTACCCAGATTTTCCTTGCTCATCTCCAGTTTTCATTTCCTGTCTCTTGACCTGTTTTTAACTTATTACAAAGTTAATCTGAAATGTCTGAACTGTTTCAACATACAGTTCTTACCAAGGTAGTTTTAATCAAAATCAGCTTGAAAATTTAATTAAACATGAGAGAGTTTATCTCGGCCCACTACTGTAGTTCCAAAACAACTTTCCTTTTCCATTAAGATATAGTCACAATGACCAAGGCAGATGTGGGGCTCGATAAACAATGCTCACATATGAATTTGCTGCTGCATCTTCTGAAATCTCACAAACAGGCCAGAAGTTTTGCACTTAAAGAACGATACAACCATTAAGGCAAATCTGAAATGTGAAGACAAAAAAATTAGTCTCTACTCATTTTTTTAAATTATAAAATAAAACAAGTCCAAGATATGAGAATCTAAAATGAAAAATCAAAACCTATAGAACAGAGGAGATAAGGAACAAAAGGAAAAGACTCTCTTGGACTTCCTAGGTGGCGCAGTGGTTAAGAATCCACCTGCCAATGCAGGGCACACGAGTTTGAGCCCTGCTCTGGGAAGACTCCACGTGCCACGGAGCAACTAAGCCCATGTGCCACAACTATTGAGCCTGTGCTCTAGAGCCCATGATCCACAACTATTGAGCCCGTGTGCCGCAACTATTGAAGCCCACGCACCTAGAGCCTGTGCTCCACAACAAGAGAAGCCACTACAATGAGGAGCCCATGCACCACAATGAAGAGTAGCCCCCGCTCTCAGCAACTAGAGAAAGCCCGTGTGCAGCAATGAAGACCCAACACAGCCAATAAATAAATAAAATAAATAAATTTATTAAAAAAAATAAAAAGGAAAAGACTCCCTCACACTGCATCAACAGTATCTCGCTATATGCTGTGTTCCTTGTGTTTTGCTCCTGACAATTTGGATGTATTAGAGTCAATTTTTCAGATGTCCTGTGGTTACCTTTCTAAGTGTTTTATATGCCCATACATCTGTTTCATGCATTACTAACTTCATACAGGGACTATTAACGATCGACTTTAAGAGAAATAAATGCACGTATGTTTCCCCCTAATTCCTTTCATGCTCCACTTGAAAATTTTGATTTGTTACATTGTGCTTTAAGTTCCTTTACTGGTTATCTTTGTACTTTCAAGCAATACTTATAATTTAAGCCTTGGCTGCTTAATGTATTCATTTTAATTCATTTTAAGCAGTGTCTTTTTTACTGCTGGCTATGAAGCAAGAGGAAATCCACATCCCTAAACTCCCACACCCTCTCCTGCTAGGACTTTTCGTTAACTGTGTTAGATAAATTATATTATTAATGATCCATTAGGAAACATCAAACATTTGCATTCTTTTCTGTAATCCTAATTCCCACAATTGTTTAGACTTTTATATTGAAAAGGACATAATACTCATTTCTGCATCTCTATTAAATTCCTGGTTAGAGAAATCTCAAAATCAAGTCTGGTTTCCAGAAGAGCTCACAGATGTCACACTCATTTGCATGGTCAAAGATGTCTCTCTTTTGCCTCTATGTCTGAGATTCTCTGCTCCCACTGTCGACTTCCTATGCATTGCAGATACAAGGCTACTGCAGGCCTGAGCTGAGCTGTGGAAAATTCTGGAGGCGGCCTTACTGCTGACCTGATCCCCACCCCTTCCAGGTGTCTTGCTTTTGATTGCACCAGGACTTATAGGATTCTTGTCCTCCTTCCCACTTCCAGTACAAATTGCAGGTCTGCATGGGGCTTGTAGGGAAGCCCTGTATGTTGCAAGGTTTCCAGTGTTTGTGGTGATTCTGTGGTTTTCGATTATTTATCTTCTGCTAACATGAGCTGCTGCCGAGCTGACTGCATGCACCATCTCCCCTCCACTTGGCCTTCTGCACACGTGGCATGTCTGTGTGACTTCTCCATCAAGGTCACCTCCCCCTTTGCACTCTAGCAGGAACAGGAGGTACCCCTGCCCGGGTCCTGCTCTTTCCCGGACACTCACTGGCCCTTTCACACCTGTGTCCCCCATTCACGGAACGCTCCCTTCCTTGAGATGTTGTCTTTTCTCCAGGGCCCCCTCAGTTTAGGCTAAATTTCAGTGATGGTGGCAATTCTCTGTTATGGTTGGTAGTTTGGGATTTCTTTGTGTGACAAACTTTCGTAGCTTACTTCCTTAGTTTCACCAAAAAGAGAGTTTTCTTCTCAGTTTTGAATTCTCTTTGTTGTTTTTTCCATTAGATGATGGGAGGAGAATGGGGTCAGAACACCCTAACTCTCACATCTTTCAGCAAATTTCTCCGTTCTTCCATTTAGAAAATTGTTGGGTTCAGGAAAGTGGGACCCAGACTTAGCCCATGGGCTACTTGTTCTTCAGTTTATGATCAAAGCTTGTTTTCTAAATGCTTTCTGGGGGGTCTTCTGGACGGCAAACACTCATTCAGGGTCTGCTTATCTCTGGGAGAATTTCTGCCTGCATGTAGCTACTGGAGAGGGGAGGCCCAGCACCAGTGTCTTCCATTCTTACTCCAGGAGGTGAGAAGAAGCACTTGGTTCCTCCTCTTCACTCTCCCTTCGAGGATGCTCCAGAATTCCTGGGGAGCTCTGACTCACTGATTCCTCCTAGTTTGAGAAATAGAATCATGAAGCATCCTCATTCTCTGCTTCCCTCTCACACGTGGAAATAGGACAGATAATGGATGTGTCTCTTATATTTTCCTTCACTTACAGCCTAAGAAATCTCAGAGGTCAACTTTAGTGGCTGGAGAGTCCTGACCACCTAAACACGGTCATCAGCTCATCAAAAGGAACACTCATCAATGTAAAATCTACAGGTTCATTTCCAATCTTGGTTCATGGTTAAATTAAGTTGCTGCCCATGCAATGGAAGGGTTTGTAAACATTTTAAATGACCATAAAGGAATAGTTTATGTTACCAACCCTAATGAACTTAACCTAGTAATACCTGTCCTTAATACTTTGAGTGTTCTCTCTAAACAACTGTTCATAAATTAGATTACCCCAGCAGCAAAGAGTTAAATGCACATATGCTTACTTATGAAATACTGCTTCAAGTGAAAATTGACGATATTAATTTAAATTACATAATGATGCTTGGAAAAATTGCAGTAACTATGAAATATCTGTCAATACAACAAAACATTTAAACAAATGGAAAAATCCAAAAAAATAATACTAGTCACATTTCATCATAATATACTTTAACTATTTCTACTTTCCTGAACAATTTAAATAATAATAACAATTTAAAGAAATTTATACCACCTTGGTATACAAAGTAAAATATTCAAAATTTTGAAACGTCTATGAAATAATTAGGAATTAAGAATTTAACTTTCTATTACCTTCTATATATTTATACTTCTTCCCCAAAATAATCTCCTATATTTTCATATGTATAATTAAACTAATCCTGAGGTGAAAATTTTATACTAATTTCATAAGACTTTTTTAATTATAGATTTTAAAAGATGGTAAATACTATCAGAATGCTTATAACAGACATCCATAGAAAAGATTAAATATATAAAATATGAAAGACGTATTTTCAGGAGCAGGAATATCAAATTTATCCAGCCTGCATTCATATGTCCAAATTCAGAAAAAGCAGCTTTCCCTAGATCAGATTATATGAGTAAACAGAATATGCCTCACTAGGCTGAATCATCACAATATCACAACTATCCCCAACTAATTACATGAAAAAAATTTACAACCACTTTGTGGCCCTGAAAAATATCATTTATGTTAACTACTTGTCTCAGAATACTGGATAATAGATCTCACATATCTTTATATCCTATTTATAAATGCCAGGTCCACTAGTATGAATTAACACAAGTCTTTTAAAATTCAAGATTACCCTTGGTTAAAAGGGAATATTTTATTATAGTATTCAGGGAAATAATGAAAGCAATCATCAGAATTAATAAAAACTGTGATTTAAGAAAAAATCTCTAAACAAATGTAAGAAGAATATCAAACAATCAGTACCCTACCTCAACAAATAAAGGGGTAAGACAATAAGGCAGATGGAGAATAAAAGTGCACACTCCATTTTTGCCAAAACTAGGAGGCCGACTGCAAAATATTTGTTAGGGGGACTGAAAGCATCTGAATATTTACAAGAGGTATGCTGTAAAGAATTGCTGTAGAATTAATAATCTGCACAGCAATTCTCTGAAGGAGGTATTGTTTTGCCAGTTTTACAGATATAGCAATCTAAGCAAAGGAATTGTATAATTTCGTCAAGGTTTCAGCAGGAATGGGGGAGGGGGAGGGGGCAGTGAATTCAGACCCAGACTCTCTAAGCCCATCAGGCTCAAGCCTTATCAAGATGCGGCAACCCCCAAACATGACAATTTCAGACTGAGGTCTGCCTTTTAGTCCTTTATTTACATAATTCCAATGCATCCAAATTTGTTTCTAGCAAAATTTTACCTTCCCAAGAAACATGTTCCACTTATTTCACAGTGAACCATGACATTTCATTAATGATAACTTTCAATTAATCATCAATTTGCCATCCCCACAACATATCAGTGTCTTTGCTTACTGGTTTGCTTTACCGTAACTGGCTCCACAATTTTGAATGGTTCAAGTCAATTGCACTAATCTTTATTAAGCATTTACCTTTACAATATACATTAAAAACTTTTTTGATATTTATGAAATTCTCATGGAAAACATATTTTAAAGGCAGAATCATATTCTGAAGCTTAAGAGAAACACTAAAGATGCTTCCTTTTCTATATCTATAGATTTCTTGTTCATAAAGTAGCTTTACTAATGCTTCTTATAAATTCAAAGTAAAAAAAAAATTCTTGGGCTCTTTGTCAAGTTTCTAAGCCTGAAGCATATCATATATTGTTATATTTTAAAGAGGTAAAGAGATTAATAATTTTTATAAGATGTGAGTAGATTTAGTGTTCAATAAAGTACAGAATTAACAGGAGTAAACTAAATTGGCTAAATTAGTGACAAATTAGATTTTGCTACCATTCCTCCCAGTCTCCCAATATGCCACAAATCACATATCCATACCATAAAATGTAGGCTTATCGACTGGGAAATGGGTAGGGAGTAATAAAAATCAGCAACATGAGGAATTACAAAGGTTCCTGAATTCTCCAAGTAGTCATGGTCACCAGCCCAGGACAACAGCTCGTGATGCTCTGGATGGGAAGCCCAAGTCTACCACTAACTGAGCCTGTGTCACTGGGAAAGTTACTCAGCCTCCTTGAATTTGGTGGGAAAATGCTTAGAGGTGCAACACTAATGTCCCAAATGACAAACGCCCTTGGGCTATCAATCCACTGTCGATTTACTGACTGTGGCTCAGTTCTATTTCAATAATTAGCATAATGAAATCAATATCTGCATGACAGGAGCAAAGCATTACAATCCCTCCTCCCACATCTACTAATGATGATTAAGAAGAAGGAAGATGTGTTGGTTTTGACAAAGACTGAACATGGGGGATGCAAGTGAGGAGAAGAAGAGGTAAGTGTAAAATGCAAAGATTAAAAAAGTGGGAAAGGGTGTGCTGGCTTGTGAAGGCAACACAGAGAAGGAAAGAGAGACACGAAGCAGAAGAAGGCAGAAGAAAAGGAGAAATCTGAGCAGTTAGTGACAGGAGTGGGATGTGGGAAAGAGAAGGAGTTTAATGGGGGAGGTTTTGCAGCAAGAGTGATGGTCCCACATTCCACACACATCCATGTTCTCCAAACCTTCAGCAAGGACCTCCATCACTTTCACAAGGCTTCTTGAGGTTCTGTTTGTGTTTCCTTTGAAGGGCACAGCCTGCTGAGATGAGCCTTAAAGCAAAAGAAGGCAGCCTAGGTAAACATGGGAGATGTGGACTAAGGGTCTTTGGAGCCAAAAACAAACAGGCACTCAGGGAAGACAATTCAAAGGTCATTGCTGAGATTTACTATTTTGGACAATTGCTTCTCCGGCCAACTTTCACCTTTAACTGCACACTACAATTTCGAATTGCGAAATAAATTAAGGGAATGAGTGCATTAATGAAACACCAAATAACACGATCCTAACTTCACTGGCAACATACGATGCCACACAGAAAAGAAAACGACTTTAGGACATCAAGAGAGAATGGAGAAGAAGCTTTTAGGTTTTGCATATGGATTTAGTAACCAGGTGGTTATTGCTGAGGTCATGCCACTGAAGCGATTTTATCCACACATAGCACATGTGGAGAACAATAAAGGAGTGTCAGCGCTCACAGCCTCAAGCTCATGATGAATCGTGCGCAGGTAAAAATGCTGACGTGAGGGAAGAGGGCAGCGACAACTTTACTGATCAAAAAAGATATTAACGATAGAAGAAGGGCTCTAGAAACATGGAACACGCTCCTAGTAATCTCACTATCAGTCCCGACTGCTTCTCAGGGGCAGGCAGGCGGGTTTCCATCAGCCCTCCTTTCCCGTCTAGTCACCCGCCTCAGCAATTTCAATGCTCGCCTCCCTGGTGGTGACTCCTGAGTCCATTTATAGCCCTGACCTCTTTCCTGAGCTCCAGACCCAGATTTCCAAATGACCTGCTGGGCACGGCCAGATGGATGGCCAGCTGATACCTGGTGGTGATCAGCAAGGCCAAAATAGAACTAATTCCCCCGGCTCTGCGGTGTTTCCCCCCTTTGTCAATGAGGAGATTAAAGCACAGACGCTCATCTCAAGGTCACACAGCAACCAATAAAGGACAAAGTCAGGATCTGAACTCAGAGCTCCAACCACCACACCTCAACCCTATCTCATTAGTCTCTCTCACTTCCCAGCCTTCTCGCTGCGACTGTCCTCCCAGGATGCAGACTACCTCTCATGTGGGGTGAGGCAGTAACTTCAGCTGGCCTCTCTTCCCCCTGTCACGTGTCTTTCTTCTTCCTCTCCTATTCAGAGATCCTTACGCATGGGGCCTGAGCTCTGATTACATCACTCTACCTCCAAATAATATCTACAGCTACACAGTAATTAAAATCCTGGCCCCTGGAACCACACTTCTCAGTTTGATTCCCAGCTCTACCTCTTACCAGCTGTGGAATGGCGGGCAGTTGATCTCTATATTCTTAGTTTCCCGATCTGTGAAATGGGAATGATTATAATGACACATAATCTCATTAGGAAGAACAAATGAATTAATACATGTGATGAGGATACATGGTTAGTTCTATGTAAAGGTCAGCTAAGTAAACTGAGTTCATTTGCTCAGTTGGGCCTTTGCAGCCCTCTGCAAGCTGACCCTCACCCCCCCTTCAGCCGCATCACTGCATACACAAGCCATGACTACCAGGCTGAAACTTCACTGCTGCACAAACATCTTCTTTGTACTTTCCTGCCTCTGTTGTTTTTCCAAAGATTTCCTCACTTTGGAGCAGCCTTCCCAGCCCTACTCCAAGGGTCTAGAGAGCAAGTGTGAACCTGTCAATCACAACCAAACTCCAATGTCCTCTCCTCCATCAGGCCTCTCTGCTACACTTGACCACACCCACCGATGATCCCACTGAGGGTGCTGGTTCTGGATCAGGCTGCCTGGATTTGAATTTCTTGCTCTTCCAATAGCTGTGTGACCCTGGGCAAGTCATTTAACCACTCCATGCCTCAATTTCTTCCTCAAATATAAAATGGGGATTAAAATAGCATCTTCTCAATAGGAGTTTGAACACCAAATGAGACATATTATACATGTACAGGACACTAGCTAACTCAGAAAAACACTCAGTAAGTACTAGCAATTGTCTACAGAAATCTGTTTATTTGCTTGCATATGTCTCCCTCTTTTAGATTCGGGAACCCTAGAAGAGAAAGGCTATTTTATTCCCTTTACAGTGTCTTATACTATATCTAGTTCCAAACAGGCACTACCAAAACCCAAGTCTTTGTTTGAATGAGCGAATATCAGTCAATCTTCCTGTGTTAGTCGTTGGAACGTAACAAATGTGTGGGTTAGGTTCATAAATCTGAATTCTATTCTATTCTATTGAATATCAATTCTAAAAGATATAGGAGATTTGGCAAAATCCATAGGCAAAAGTCAATATTTTGTTACTAAATTATTTTCTTTCCAATTAATGTCTTTTAAATTTCCCAAAAGGACTACAAAAGAAAGCAATATTATTTGAGCTTCTAGTTGTGATTAATTATGGTGCTTCTGGACTTCTTGAATTTTAATTCCAAGAGCCTTTAAAATATTTGAAAAGGGGCATTTTTTAAAAAGTCACTTGGATCAAGGATTGTTCACTCACTGTGTTAGGAGATATGAAATAATATAGGACTATGGGGAAGAGTCATAACAATAGTCTACCAGCAAAAGTCAAACGTAGCAGAGTACTAAGAGCTCAAGGTTTACAGTCAGACAGAGTTCAATCTTGAATCTGTCACCTGCCAACAGGGTGACCTCATGTAACGGAAATGCTCTGTGCCTCAGTTTCTTTATTTGTAAGTAAAGACACTACTGCTTGTCTTGTGAAACAGTAGACTACCCGAAAAGTAACAGACACTCAGTAAGTGGTGTATGTTAATCACAATGACAATAACACAATCATAATAATTTGGGAAAATGAATGTGACCTTTCAAGTCGGTAATCAAGACACAAAAGACCCCATGAATTAGGGAGCAATCACAGCTCTGGTTCTAGCAGAATCACAGCCATAAAGGAAAAAGGCCAATGGTTCAGCATAGGGTGCTATTTCAGTATGCTTCCCTTCTACGCATCATTACTTTCTGATCAATGTTTTAGATTCATTTCCTAAAATGATGCAATTCCAAGGAATTATTTCATGCCTTGTAGATAAAGGGGAATGCTTTGGGAGGCAAGTCTTCATGAAGGATAGTCCTAGCCGGAGAATTTAAGGCTGAAAGAATCTGAAAACCACGGTCTCCAAGTCCAGTCGTCTCACAAATAAACTGACTTGAAAACCAAAACCAAAAAACATGCAAAAAACCCCTACGAAATTAAACTAAGCTGAGGGCTGGAGTCGTGAACTTTATAAAGTGAAGTTTGCAATTCTCCTGAGGTAAGAGTTCAGTTAAGAGATCCCAGCCCTCAAAAGCCAGTGTGCTGACGACAGCAAGTGCTGGTCAGCTCACCTGATGTGATTTAAATGCCATAACCTTTTAAGGCAGTAACAGGAAAGGAAAGAATTGAAGTCACCTCATTGAAACAGATAACTTAGGTAGAACACCGGTTACACAAATGCACATCTTTAAAAAGTAGAGCAACTGACACTAGCAAGGAAGGTGTGGAACCCACTGAATCTAAGTTGATGTCAAAATCAAAACCCTTAATTGGTAAAATAGGCTTAATATCAAGAGACAATCAGTCTTGTATGCTTCTCAGCCAAAACCTCAAGGTTTTCCAGAGAATTTACAAGAACCAAGATGGTTTTTCTTTGATAACCCTAGTTGGCCTAAAGGAAAAACTCGATCTGTTGGCCATACACCTTATCAGTTTCCCACAAAAATCTCAATCAACATTCACTGTCCCGAGACTGATTTTCTTCCTCTCCCCTCTCTCACAGAAATCCTTTATGTCTTCTTTATTCTTTGACAATAGTCTATAGACCATTTTCCTCATAACTAAATGTGCATGCAAATAATTAAGGCTGTCTAAAAAGTGCTGCATGCTGAGATGCTGTATTTGCTTTCATTGGCAAACATGACACTGACGGGATGATTAACACCTTTTATGACACAATCCAAACCACAAGGGCGTAATGTGGTTGCAATGAGCCTAAGCAATACCTGGCAACCTGAGCACGCATGCCCTGAGCACCAGTGATGGGAAGGCCACAGCTCTGTCTTCCCGTGCTAATGCTTCTCTTACTGCGGTAACATTAAGCAACCATCCCTGAATTTCTAAAGTATTTTATATCCATTTCTAACGCTTATCATTTTGTGGTTTTTAAAATCAAGTCTGGGACTTCCCTGATGGCGCAGTGGTTAAGAATCTGCCTGCCAATGCAGGGGACACAGGTTCAATCCCTGCTCTGGGAAGATACCACATGCTGCAGAGCAACTAAGCCCGTGCACCACAACTACTGAGCCCATGAGCTGCAACTACTGAAGCCCTTGCACCTAGAACCTGTGCTCTGCAACAACAGAAGCCACTGCAATGAGAAGCCTGCACACCGCAAGAGTAGCCCCCACTCGCCACAACTAGAGAAAGCCCATGCACAGCAACGAAGACTCAACACAGCCAAATAAATGAATAAATAAATAGATATTTAAAAAATCAAGTCTGTATCTCCCCTAGTGTGTGAATTCTTAAGATAAGAGACAGTTTTATTCATCTCTGTATTTGTATTATATGAAACACACTGATCAATACATAGTAGCCTACAGTGGGTGCTCAATAAATGTTTATTGAGTCAATCAATGGCTGATTGAATAATTTAGCTGGACTTTTTTTCCAGTCACAGGCAAGTTCATACAGATGATATAATAACCTCCCTTAAAGCTGCTTTTCCCCTTCCTTTTCCAGAGGACTATGTGCTGTCCAAGACACGTGTCTATGACTAGACACACCTCTGCACGTGAGCATACCTACTTTTTTTTTTAATGTTTCTAAGTAAAAGCAAACCAAATGCTGAGTGAAATATTATTCTTCACAAACATGTTTTCATCACGAAAGAGGGCCTGACATCAGAAATTAACAGTAAAGCAATAAAACCATATAAAGAACAATTTTCACTCTTTTTTCTAATGGTCAATCTTCCCCAAGATTCATTCTACAGAGGCACAGGGAACCTCACAGCACTCTCTGACTGGCCAGTTTCTTTCACTGTTGCCCTGCACCTATGCTGTCATTAGGTTCAAAGGCAGCCTTAGTTATTAGACTTGAAAAAGAAGCCGCCCCTGACAGCTTCCCTACCTTACATAATCGAGATAGTTCACAACAGCTTTTGTTCACTACCTCAAACCCATATTCCAAACAAATCTCATAAACTATCACACAGGGACTTCCCTGGTGGCGCAGTGGTTAAGAATCCACCTGCCGATGCAGGGGACATGGGTTCCATCCCCGCTCCGGGAAGATCCCACATGCCATGGAGCAACTAAGCCCATGCAACACAACTACTGAGCCTGCGCTCTAGAGCCCGCAAGTCACAGCTACTGAGGCCATGCACCACAACTACTGAAACCCGTGCGCCTAGAGTCTGTGCTCCACAATAAGAGGAGCCACTGCACTGAGAAGCCCGCGCACCACAACGAAGAGTAGCCCTCGCTCGCCACTAGAGAAAGCCTGTGTGCAGCAATGAAGACCCAACGCAGCCAATAAATAAATAAATAAATTTATATAAACTATCAAACAACATACTGCTAGAATATGTGTGCATTCCTTACAAATCCTAGCTGTATTTTTCTAGTCAGGTACATACAATTTCTCTCTGGCTCCTCAATTCTAAATAGCCCCATATCCTTGAACAATGGCAGTAATGATAATTTTTTATCTTACTTTTGCAATGAAAAAGATACTGAGCTAATAAACATAACAGAAAAGCCTCTTAACAAATACTTGCCTACAAAAAAAATCATCTTCAATTTTAGCATTAATCATAAACCAAGGAATGTACACTGCAAGAATTTAATAATAACTTTTGGTTATTTGTGTTTCAATTGCTGTAATTGCTCCCTTATGGTCAAAGTGTCTCCAAATTCCCTGCCCCCTTCAGCCTGTTCTGTACAACCTAACCTCTGAAACTCTGCTTTCTCTCTGTTACCCGCCTGCCCCCATCCCCTGCCCCCAACACACACAAGGATGTACCACTTCTCAGTGTTTGGTCCACTCGAGCCCTGCCAGCACAGTGCCCACCCCCACCCCCAGCCCAGACCTGCTATGCCACCAGGTACTCTTTCTCCTCTGTTTGCTCCACTGCTCTTCCACATCAAGGCTCTGAGCCATCAACTACAATGCTCGCCATCTTTATTCCCCTTTTCCTGTCTTTGCAGCATAAGAGAAAGGCCTGATTTTGAAGTTGAACATTTTTTTTTTGCTTTGTACTCAGTATACTAAGGAGGCATTCATTCATTTCAAGAATTGCTTAAATTTTGATATCCAGATTTAAGCTTCTGAACATATGACTTTAAACATACAATTAAAGCTATTCATCATAATCTGCTATACTACCAACATTAAAGTACAGTTACTTTGGAGCATGAGTGGAATGGTTTTAAAGTAAGCCTGTAACATATGTGCAAAACACCTTCCTATCTCATACACGCAAATTATTTCTCCATGTAAAGGTCTTATCACTCTAACCTCTGTTACCCTGTTCCAGAAGTCACTACTCTAAGGCTTACTGTGGTCCAAAGAGAAGGGGAAAAAAATGTAACCAGGACCAATAGCTATTTATATTACAAAAAAGATGGCACAGCAGAAGGGAAGGCAATTCTACAAGTGCAAGTCCTCAAGAAGCAGCATGTTATACGATAAACCCCTTCTTTAGAAAGGTATCATTTCTATCACTGACACCACAGGCTAAATTAAATTATATGGCATGCCATCTTCAAGTAACAGTTAAGGCAACAGAATAAATGCAGAGCCATCACAATGAATCCCACTTAATCCCATTATACAGGCCAAAACTTCTCTACAAATTCTTTGTCTGACTGCCAGTTAAATAGTTTTTAACTCCATAGCTTAACAATTAAGGGTCATACACTGAAGTCAATACATAAACCTGGCATTTCAGTCTAAGCTAGGTCATGTACACAGCTGAAATCAATTACAAATATGGCCTAACAAACGCTAGGTGAAATTTCTTAAAGTAGTTTTTACAAGTATTAAACTTCTCTTGCACGCTGAAGTCATCATACATACAGGGCAAAGTCAGAGCTTTTATATTCAAGTTTCTTCTTCATTTAACTTTTAAAACACTACTATAATTGAATATCAAAACAAAACAATAGCAAGCAGTGAGCATATTATGATTATAGTCCTTCACTCAATTACTACAGCAAATAAAATGCCAGCAGCGAGTGGTATCCACCGGCCGCATGAGGAGGTCTGACACTGACCACCACCCCGAGGGTGACGGCCATCATCCTCACACGCTTCTCCATTGTCATGGCGCCGTCCTTCCTGATCTGCATCCAAGTCCACTAGTTCTACCTGGTCCATTTCATCAGTCTCTTCTACTTCCTTCCTCTCAGGTAGGAGTTTTTCCAGCAAAGAGAGTTTATCAGGTGAGAGAAAGTCATTCTCAGGAAAGTTAACCTTTAAGTTCAATGATTAGATGACCCTTTTCATATGGCCCACAATAAATCGGCATGCCTTCATTTTGCACACACTTGATATCTCCATGCTTGACAATCTGACCTGGATGAGAAGTGATGACTATGGTTCGGTTGTCAAGAGTATATTGGCTTTTGGAAGCCACACAATGCCTCAACCAGCTGTATGCCCATACATATGAAAAGGTCTTCTCCTTGTCGAGTAAATAAACAGCATGGTCCTTCTGATCTAAAACAATGATAATATCTCCTGGCTCCAGTCCTGGTTCTTGGTCTCCTTCACCATGGAATGTTATCTTCTGGCCGCCTTTCATGCCTTTGTCAATATGAACCTCTAGAATTTTCTTCTCTCGAACTATCTTCCTTCCATTGCAGGTTTTACATCTATCTTTAGGACTAATCCACTCCCTACAGCCCTGGCACTCCATGCAGACAGACTGAATTTGCTGAACCATTCCAGGTCCTAGCTGATAAATTCTTATTTGCATTCCAGTACCTCGGCAATTGGGACAGCACTCTACTGCTCCTTTCTTACCACCTCGGCCTTCACATTTGTCACAAATCACATTCTTCTGCAGAGCTAGTTTTCTTGTTGCACCATTATGTAAGTCTTCTAAGGTTACTGTGAGTTGATGCACAACATTTTTACCTCTCCTTTCTCTCTGCATTCTGCCTCCTCCTCCAAAAAACATATCAAAGATGTCCATGGGCGAGCCAAAACCGCCACCTGGTTCCACCTTCTTTAATTGCCTGTTCGCCTCCTTTGTCATATAATTCCCTTTTCTTTGCATCAGAGAGCACTTCGTAAGTAAGCTTGAGAAATCTGTTTAAACTTCTCTCCTTCACGTGGATTCTTGTCAGGGTGGTACTTCACGGCCAGTTTTCTGTAAGCCTTTTTCAATTCTTCTTGGGTGGCACTGGGTTTGACCCCCAAAACATCATAGTAAGTGGCTTCTTTCACCATTTTCTACAGCCGGTGAGCGGGCCGATGCCGGTGTGGGGGAGTGGGAAGGAGCACGTTGCTGTGCACAGCTCGGGCAGCCGCCGCTACTCTGCTTCTCACCGAGCGTTCTGGAAAGTTCCTGAAGTTGGACATTTTTCCTGGGCCAGCGTGTGACCTTTCAGGCGCAATATGGAACTACTTTGTTCAGCTAAATCCAAAACAGTTAGTTCTTAAAAGTCCACAGACATGTTATGAGGCAAGATCCTTTTGGCCTTTCTCCCCAGATCAGCTTTCCTACGTGAGATATTCCCTGCACAGTGTCTGTGGTGCCCACAGACATGGCTGCAACCATGAATCAGCCGCGTGGCAGGGAGCACCCCAGGCTCCTATGTAAAAGAAGATGGATTTATCTTGTCCTATTCAGAAAACATCTCCTCATCTCGGGAAGGGGTGTCTAGGACAGCAAAGGAAACATTCAGTTCTCTGAGGCCCTTACCTTATCATGCCCAGAGGAGTGACCCAAAGAGAAATAACCCTCCCAGCTCAGGGCTACCAGGATGAGCTTTGGCAAGCCATTGCTAACGTAGACTGTCAGATCTCCACATGGTTATGCCGGCTGCTTGACACAAAGAACTTACAAAGCTCTAATAATTGTCGAGCTTACAATGGACAGAGAAACAGATTATACACGTCTTAATGAGTGGCCTCTAAACTTTAAACTTTGTCATGGCCACCTTAGGCGGAGCTAAAACAAGACGTGAAGAAAGCAAACCTTATTAAGTCAGTCTTCAAACCTGGAGATAATCTCTTAACTAAGATTAAAATGGGCCACTTGGTCTCCGCCATGTCTTTCTACTTCATGGCAAAAAACTCTTGATGATGAAGAAATTCACTTCCTCAAAGGAGCTTGCTCACAGGGTCACAGCATCACAGACAAAGATCAAAGGCCCTGCATCTAGCACCTCAACCAGGCAGATTCAGCCAACGAGAAAAGATAGTAAAGCGAATCCAAATTCCTTTGAAAAGATGCCTTTGTGCAAATTAGAGTTACAAGTGAGGTGACTGAAAAACAATGGCATTGTCAAAGGTGAACGTGTTGGAAGCTAATTTCTCTACGAGGATAGCCAAGGTCCTCCTTAGGGGTGAGCCTCTCCTTAGGTTTGGGAAATACCTTCATGGAACTTGTGATTATGCAAAGCTCAGCTTCAAGGCTCATTCTCTAAAGAAACTAAGAGAAAGAAGAAGCAAAATCTGCTCTGCGGGAGCAGATAATAAGTACACGCGTGACCCTCCTGATAGAAACTAAACCTTGAGTGTCCTGGAATCTGGAAAAAAGAGTTGATGGTAAAAGTGTCTCAGTGGGGAGAGAGATGGCCCCAGAAAACAAGAGGAGGCTAGACTCAGAGTCTAAGAGGAAAGAGGCCCATAAGAGATTCCTGGTGGTGGGGGAGAGGAAACATATTATTTTAAAAGAAATTATTAGTGTCCATCAACAGATGAGTGGATAAAGAAGATGTGGTATATATACAGAATGGAATACTACTTAGCCACAAAAAAGAATGGAATTTTGCCATTTGCAACAACATGGATGGACTTGGAGGGTGAAGTAAGTCAGAGAAAGTCAAATACTATATAATAGCACTTATAGGTGGAACCTAAAAAATATAACAAACTAGTGAATATAACAATAAAAAAGCAGTCTCAAAGATACAGACAACAGACTAGTGGTTACCAGTTGGGGTGGGGGGGGGGGCAATGTAGAGGTGGGGGAGTGGGAGGTACAAACTACTGCGTATAAGATAGGCTACAAGGATGTACTACTGTACAACACAGGGAAGATACCCAATATTTTGGAATAGCTGTAAATGGAGTGTAACCTTTAAAAATTGTATAAAACATTTAGACATGTATGTCTAAATACAGCCGATTCACCTTGGTGTACCTCAAAAGCTGGTACAAGAGTGTAAAGCAATTATATTCCAATAAAGAGCTTAAAAAAAAAAAGATGATTTTAAATTTTTAAAAAAGCAAAAAAAAAAATTAAAAAATTAAAAAAATAAAAAACAAATTAAAAAAAGAAACTATTGTGAAAACCAAAAATGCTTTTTAAAAAAGTCAAGAAGTTAAGGACATTGCACAAACTAATACAGAGCTCTGAATCCAAATGCAGTATCTGCTGCGCAAAAATGCAGACCCAGTAACTCCTTGAGCTAAAGTTACAAGTGAAGCAGGCATGGAAGTGTGTGACTTTAAAGAAGTTATTTAACATCAACCATAACATCCTTAAAATGGGATAATAATTTTTATAGTGTTATTTGGAGGATTAAGTGAGGTAATAATATGTGGAGGAATGAAAACAATACCCAGCATTTATATAAACATTCATTTTGGCAAGTAAGTACTAGACATCGTAGGAGGCGTACTAGAGCTGTGGCTGTATGTCTTTCCTCTGGGCTCCTTGGGGGCAGGTGCTGTATCATCCAACCTCATAGCACAGCTGATGCATTCAGGTGCACAATAAATGCTTTCTGAATTGGACTTAAGAATTAGAACTGTCAGGTAATAACCTCAAGGGCCAAAAGCACCTCTTCTAGCATCCTACCTATATAAAAATTGGCAACGAATAGAGCTCTGCAAATACCATACCTATTTAAACAGTACAAAGAAAGAGGCTTAATAACTTAGACGATGCAGAAACCTGCCTCATTTCCCAAGAATGTATGCTTTTTTATAGAAAGTACACATTTAGAATGAGGGTGCAAGGCGTTCAAGTCTTTCCTCTGCACTTGACCGTCAGAGCCGCTGCTTTGTCAGTGCGGGGAACACTGCACATCCTAGCCACTGAGGCAGATCCTTCAGGGGGAGATGACTTCCAGCACCAGAGAGACAGTAGTCTGGCCCGACAAGAGGAGAAGAGGGGGGAGGGGAGGGGAGACTAGGCGTGGGGAGAGAAGAGGAGAGAAGGGCTGGCTGGAAGCAATGCCCTTTGCATGCAAAGCGAATAACTAGGTTGACACTAGTTAATTGATACTTCTAAACCAATTTAATGCAGGACTTGTTCTCTCCTTGAAATAATAAGATAAAAGGTAGAGGATAAAGCTTACTGTTAAACTTACTTTCCAGTGTAAGGTAGATACTAACGATACTTCAGTAACATTTTGCAATTTAAAGAGCAAGAGAGGAAAGGACCCTTTCCAGAATCTCCTGATAAAAGCATATGATTCCACAGGGTAGAAAAGGGATCTTTCAAAGGGAAAAGATAATGAAGAACCACCTTACACATATCGGAAAGGACTACCCATTATCTAAAGGACTCAGAGAAACCTGTTCATCATCTATAACTGATGCACATATGTTCTCAAAAGTGGAATTACATGGGTTTTCTATACTAAACTAAAACAATTTGAAGATTACCGCAACAATAAAAAGTTACATACCTAAATGTTTCTTCCAGCAAGGTGCATATATGCCTTCCATGTAAATTATGTGGACTGTCCAAAACAATTCCCAATTTTAACTAAGTTTCACGTCCAAACACATTTCGGTCAGATGGCTTGTTAAAGGATAGAAAGGGAGGAACATGATTGTAATCTTTGGTCGAAAAATTATATTTACACGTTTACTCTGCTTGACATCACACACCACACAGGGTCATGAAAGATAAATGAAAATTGCATAAATTGTAAGGTATAACTGTACCCATTTGTAGCTGAGATTTTAATTTTGACAAGTGAAAATACAGCCTAGGTTTATGGCATCCTTTGACACATCTCTCTTTTAACTTGAAGGAATAAGGATTCATTTTGTTGGCACTATTAGGTCTAAAGCTACCTTTGCCGGGGATCATAATTCCTTTTTCATAAACACAGGCTAATTTCACTTACCTTTTGTCTTGGCCACATCTCTGTAACTATGAGTCCAAAAGGGAAACACGGCCTAGTGGCTGCCTTCTTACAAAAACACTCTAAATTCCACAAATTCTCAGTGTGGCACAGGTAATGAATCATGTGTGCTTGCAAAATTTCAAGCACATAATTGCCTGTCCATAATAATTTTTGAAAATTGGCCCATTTCTAGAGTTTGTGCATATGGTTCATAAAATGTGTCACTTTTTCTATGATTCGTGGACTTTATTCCAATTTTAAAGCAAACAGATGTTTATCTTTAAATGGAATAGAAAATATAATGCTTTAAAAACTTTTGGTACATTTATTATGGTTAAAAATGGCAAACATCTGTAGTTAGGAAAAATATACTAGACTGCGTTAGTCTTGTGGGAAACCACAAATTAAGGGCTGACAAGTTACAGGTACTGAAAATGCCTGGCTATGCTGCATTCCACATAAAATAGGGAGCTTAATCGGGATGGTATTTACTCTGTCCATATGTTGCTTTCAGACTACAAGGGCATCTTGCTTCCTAATGCAGTATTTTAAGAGCAAACTCTTCAAGAAGAAAGAATAAACAATTTAGTGGGCTTATTAGTGGATTTCATTTTTACTTTATAAATGTTAAATTATGTCATTAAGCAATTTTAAAATTCTATTTTTAAGAAAGCCAGAAATAAAATGACTTTCAGGATTCTCAATTAACTCATGAGCCCAAGATCCTAAGTTTCAATATTAGTTCCAATCCAAGTGTGGGTAAAATAAGTAAATTACAATTTATCTGTTTCCTAAAAGAAATGAATTCCAACCTAAATATTAAAGTGACCTTGAAAACACTATGTATTTAATCATATTTCCAGAAAATATTCACTTTTCATCTATTTATGGTGCACCCAATGAACACAAGTGGTCAACTCACTTATTTCCTTCGATTTAATGGGGCTAATGTTTCTGTATATTAGCTGCTTTAAAAACCAGGAAAATAAAATTTTAGCATAAAGGATTTAAACTTTTTTTCTCCAAATAAAAGTTTTATGTTAAAAACCAAAATGCCAATCTTTCAGGTGTTCTCACATATATATATATATAGAGAGAGAGAGATTGTTTCAGAGGGGACATTGTTAGTTAAGAAGCCCACTGTGGCAAACCAAGCAACCAAGCTCTTCACTCATCCATTTAATCTCCTTACACATTCTTTTGGGTACTTAGAAAGAAATCCCAAGGAAAGTTCTCCAGCATTCCACTGGCAGCTGATGAAAATCCACTAATCACCAATGGTTCATGGGCCACAATGGAGCGCCAACAACAAGCTGACCCTAAAAAGATTATTCTCTGTGATGCTCGGACTTTGAATATCAAGAGTTTCTCAAGCCTCTTATCGGCAGTGATTTCTACACCTCAAGCCTTCTTCAGTTCTCCTGCTCTCTGAATAATCTAGCTCACTACATTATCCTCCCAATTATGCACTATCCCCTCAGAATTAAGAATTTTAAAAAGTCATTTTTCTAGCTTTTCCACCTACTACCTGCTAACCTGCATGAACTATGGATACTAAAAGTGTTCTCTTACTTGGGTTTGGGGGAAATCAATTCAGTTTAAAGTATTCGTGACATAATCGCAGGATGGGACCAACCTATTACTTCCCTCATTTCATAAGAAGAAACCAAGGCCCAGGCAGCTGAGGTGCTGTGTTCAAGGTCACAGTACTTTAATTCAGTTCTTGATTCCTAGTTGAATGTGCATTTAATTAGTAACAGTGAATGTATTTTTGAGTGTTTACTAAGTTCTGGGCACTTGTAGTAACTATTCCGCATGAATCATATCATGCAATCCTCATAGCAACCCTGAGAAAAGGTTTCTAATTAACTCCATTTTACAAATCAAGAACCTGAGGCTGTATAGATGGAACTGGTTTACAATTACATGGGAAAAAGCTCTATTTTGATCCCTGAGGATGCTGAATGTCTGGTTTTTGACTCTTGACCAAGGTAAGGGCAGTGGGATTTATGAGATATAGATATATATATATTGTTAGAATACCCTTTTTCCATCAGTTTCTTTACTGATGGCTTGTAACTGCCCTAATTGGTTTGACAACCTTGGCGGGATTAGGACCAAGTGAACTGAGCAGTGCCCTGAACTGAAAGCTACCCTGAACTGTCCCCAGGCCAAGATCCCTCACAGGGATCTTGGCATTCAAGACAATAACTCAGCCTGGCCCCATGTCTCCAGGAAAAGGGCCCTGGAGAGTTGGGCTGTTGGAATGGCTCTCAGACTCCGATGCTTGCCCACATATGCTTTCTCTTGCTGCACCAGAAACTTTGCCTTTAAACATAAGCCTCATGTGAGTATTTTCTGGGTAGTCTGTGAATACTTTCAGATATTCCAACTTGGGAAGGCAACACAGAGGCTTGTAGAGATGAGCTGCCCTCCTGGGGAACACAAAGCTTCTACATGGCTGAGACTAGGGTGGAATCTGGCTGAGATCTCATGGCTGCCACTCCCAACTGTGAATGCTATAGCCTTGCATGAGGACACCCGATGGAGAGAGCAAAGGTGTACTCTCTGGAAAGGTCTGTGCCACGGCCTTTATCTACAGAAGAGAAATAGACTCACAGACACAGACAACAGGTTTGTGGTTGCCAAGGTGCAGGGGGTGATGGGTGAGGGATGGAGTGGGAGTCTGGGGTTAGCAGATGCAAACTACTATATATAAAGGATAAACAACAAGGTCCTCTGTATAGCACAATATCCTGTGATAAGCCATAATGGAAAAGAATATAGAAAAGAATGTATGTATATGTATAACTGAATCACTCTGCTGTACAGCAGAAATTAATACAACACTGTAAATCAACTATACTTCAATTAGAAAAAAGGTCTGTGCCAGAATAAGGGCAATATTATCTAACTCATCCACCCAAAAGAAATAACTTTTTCCAATTCTAGTTAGCTTTTTGCTGTATAACAAATCATCTTAAAATAGAATGGCTTAAAACAACTTATGTATCACATCTCTTTATTTAACTTGTGACTCTGCAGGTTGGCAATCAGACTGGGCCCAGCTGGGCAGTTCTTCTGGTATCAGCTGAGCTCACTCAAGCATCTGCAGTCAAATATTGGATTGGCTAGGACTGGTGATCTAAGGTGGCCTCAACTGGGATGGCTCATGTCTATCACTCGTGGCCTATCATCTTTCAGTACTGTAGCCCTGGCTTGTTCTCATGGGAGCTGGGCAATATTTTAAGACAAAGATAAAAGAAGTGATGTTCAACATCAATAATCATCAGAGAAACGCAAGTCAAAGCCACAATGAGGTATCCCCTCACACCAGTCAGAATGGTCATCATCACAAAATCTGGAAACAACAAATGTTGGAGAGGGTGTGGAGAAAAGGGAACTCTCCTGCACTGTTGGTGGGAATGTAAGTTGGTACAGCCACTATGGAAAACAGTTTGGAGGTTCCTTAAAAAACTACACATAGAACTACCATAGGATCCAGTAATCCCACTCCTGGGCATATACCCAGAGAAAACCATAATCCAAAAAGAAACATGTACCATAATGTTTATTGCAGCACTATTTACAATAGCCAGGACATGGAAGCAACCTAAATGCCCATCAACAAATGAATGGATACAGAAGATGTGGCATATATATACAATGGAATATTACTCAGCTATAAAAAGGGATGAGATGGAGCTATATGTCATGAGGTGGATAGACCTAGAGTCTGTCATACAGAGTGAAGTAAGTCAGAAAGAGAAAGACAAATATTGTATGCTAACTCATATATACGGAATCTAAAAATGATACTGATGAACTCGGTGACAAGATAAGAACAAAGACGCAGATGCAGAGAATGGACTGGAGAACTCGAGGTTTGGGGGGGCAGGGGGTGAAGGAGAGGCTGTGACGAAGTGAGAGAGTAGTATGGACATATATATACGACCAACTGTAGAATAGATAGCCAGTGGGAAGCTGCTGTATAACAAAGGGAGTTCAACTCGAGGATGGATGATGCCTTAGAGGACTGGGACGGGGAGGGTGGGGGGGAGTCGAGGGAGGGAGGGAATACGGGGATATGTGTATAAATACAGATGATTGAACTTGGTGTACCTCAAATAAATAAATAAAATGAAAAAAAAAGAAGTGTGCAGGGCTCTCACAGGTGCATCATCACTGCACCTGAATTGCACTGGCCAAAGCAAAACACAAGCCTACCCCGGATTTAAGGGGAGGAGAAATAGGCGTCAAGTTATTGATGGCAGGAGCTGAAAAGTCACAGTGCAACCAACATGGACAAAAGCAAACATGGAGAAATGTAACTAATTTTGTAATTAATCTATGATTTTTTACGATATTTACAATGGTGTGGAATGTACAGTAGGAGCACTGGCCTAGATATAATCTTTACAGAAAATTATGAAATATCCAAATGAAACTGTAAATCAGATCGGCTGCAGTACTTTCATTTCAGGAGGTAGATGACAGAGCTGATTCTCTACCTGACCCGGACTTACTCCCTCTGGCAACCTTTACTACAGTCAATTGAATCAACTGCAAATTTGTATACCACATACAGCAAGCCAGAAATAAGCAAATGGAAAATAGAGTTCAAGACTTGAAAACTTAATATTTTAATCATGGCATAATATAAAGTGACTTTTTAATAGGAGTAAATGAATTTGGTTTGATCAGACTGGGAAGATTTTCGGAGGCCACCAATACTCAAAAAACTCAGTAAATGCGAGCTCTCTTCCTCACAGAGGACAGTCATATTACCAGCCTGACTTGTGATGATCCAGTCAGGGGAATTAGCTACAGAAATTAAGTTGTTTGGTGATGACTTTTAAAGTATACCATGGACTACATAATGAAAACTAAGCAAGAGCCACACTCTAATTTGAAAGAAGGTTCCTAAACTAGGAAACGCGATTTGTTTCACAGTATGTAGAGGACATTATGAAGGACATCTCAGTTCAGAATGCCAGGTGGACAATATATATTTATCTCTTCTCCCACTTGAGATTATTTAAAGTGAAATATAAATAAGAAAAAGGACTAAGAACTGGTTCTAACGGAGAGAACAGGAAAAGGATGGATTGGCAGCTAAGAGAGGGCAAGTGGTGGGAGGATGAAGGGCTGAGGGAGAGGCGGAGCCTGCAAAAGCAGGGTAGGGATGCTGTGGCTTTCACTGTGCTTCCCACACTTTTCCTTTCATGATTCACATGGGAAACATTATTTTGCCTTACTGCATAAACAGAGAATGCTCAAGGCGGGAGGCCAATGTCCTGGGCCCTTAGTTGCCCTGAAATCACCAGGCAGGCATTGATTTCTCAGCCTCCCTGTAACTCAGTGGTTCTCAGCCCAGGGCATTTTTGCCGCTCAAAGCACAATTAGCAATGTCTGGAGACATTTTTGACCACCACAACTACGTGGGGCAGGAAGTGGGGATCATTAGCACTGAAAGAAGAGAGGCCAGGGATGCCACTCAATATCTTATAATCTGCAGGACAGGCCCCATCACAAAGAATGATCTGTCCCCAAATGCTAACAGTGCCGAGGCTAAGAAACCCTGTACTGGTCCATCTGCAGCCCACCACTGAGTCTTGGCACAGAGGCCAGGAAGCTCAGATACAGTCAGAGGGACCTAGAATGGAGGGGGAAACTGATGTGACTGGAAAAACTGGTAAAGTTTGGGACTCAGAAATGCCAGGCACAGAATTGGGTGGCACAAGCCATGGACAGAACATAGAAGCAATAGTTAAACATCTATACATGAAGTAATTCGCCCAACCCACTCCTTCACGTAGCAGTGCCCACGGCCATTATTTTTCCAGGACAAGAAACGGGGAGATTTTTCCCTAAAGAAACAGCATAAACCATCTGAGAAGATCTAGGGCAGAAAGTGGGGGTTACTGGTGCCCCAGATAAAGGTCTTCATATTCTAGCAATTAGAAGTCCACAGTGAAACATCTTGTCCCCTACCCCCTCAGCCTAGAAGTAAGCCAGTCAAAATACCTGTTCATTTCAGAGCTTCCTAGGAGCTACTTGTTCCTTCTCTTTGAAGAGCAGTGCAAACCAGTGCTCCTCCAACTAGACAGAGCATAAGAATCTCCTGGGCATCTTGTTAAAATGTAGGCTCTGATTCAGTAGGTCTGAGGTGGGGCCTGAGATTCTGCATCTCTAGAGAGCAACAGGGAATGCTCCTGTTCCTGGTGAAGGGGTCCTTCTTTGAAAAACAAGGGTTTGAAGAGGTTGGCAAACAACTGCTGGGCCAAATCCAGCCCAAAGCCAGTTCTGTAATGTGTTTTATTGGACACAGCCATATCCGTTTGTTCACATGTTATCTATAGCTGCTTTAGTGATATAAGCAGAGTTTAGCAGTTGGCACAGAGGCCATCAGGTCTGCAGTGCAGTCATTGGAAGTGCTACAATTCCAGAGCTGTAATGCCAAACTTTCAATAATAGGACAACTTCCCATGAATCCAATTAAGTACCCAAATTACTCTAATAATGCATCTGGATCACAATTCCTGTAAAAGACCAGGGAGCAAATATTTTTGGCTTTGTGTATAACATGGCCACTGTTAGCATTTCCTTCTAAGGGAAAACTGCCTCTAAGTAAGACTGAGTTAATAAGTATACATAGGTTTCAATCTCTAAGAATTAGAAAATTCACACTATGTCTTCAGTACTCATTCAACATTTGATTAAAAAAAAAACTACAAAATAGTATATGAAACTGTTACATAATATATTACAACAAATAATATTTTTCCAGAATAGAAAAAGGGAAACAGGTTGAATTAATTTAAAATACTTCCTCTTCTGGCATATTTTCATTTGTGTTTTGGGCGAGGGAAACATCATAGAAATAAAAACCAACCCAACGGAGCTTACATTAAAGCGCTTATCGCTTTGACAAAGCATCAAACAAAACCATTTTCTGTCCTCACAGAATTTTATTGAATCTGTAGAACTTTCCTTGTCATGCAAATATTAGAAGAGTATAAAGAATCAGCTTGTGCTTGGTAAAAGTCTATTATGAAAAAAAAGTCCACATCCATTATCTTAACTAGAAAATTTATTAGTAATAGTAACTGCTTTCTAAACATATTGAGTAAGGAGAAGGTAATTAATTTGCATGCATCAACATACCTTTTTATGAACACAGACTCAGGTCAGTAAAAAGAGAAGTAAAATAATCTGGGAACTTACTATTTGAGAACATAAAGCACTCAATTTATTATTATTATTATTATTAGAACTTTTATTGAGATACAGTTAACATACAATAAACTGCATATACTTAGAGTGTACAATTTGGTATCCCAATCTCCCAATTCATTTCCCCCCCAACCCTCCCCGCTTTCCCTACTTGATGTCCATATGTTTGTTCTCTACATCTGTGTCTCTATTTCTGCCTTGCAAACCGGTTGATTTGTACCATTTTTCTATAGTCCACATATATGTGTTAATATACAATATTTGTTTTTCTCTTTCTGACTTACTTCACTCTGTATGACAGTCTCCAGATCCATCCATGTCTCTAGAAATGTCCCAGTTTCCTTGCTTTTTACAGCTGAGTAATATTCCATTGTATATATGTACCACATCTTTTTTATCCATTCATCTGTTGATGGACATTTAAGGTTGCTTCCATGTCCTGGCTATTGTAAATAGCACTGCAATGAACACTGGAGTGCATGTGTCTTTCTAAATTATGGTGTTTTCTGGGTATATGCCCAGCAGTGGGATTGCTGGGTCATATGGCAACTCTATTTTTAGTTTTGCAAGGAACCTCCATACTGTTCTCCATAGTGGCTGTATCAATTTACATTCCCACCAACAGTGCAAGAGCGGTCCCTTTTCTCCACATCCTCTCCAGCATTTACTGTTTGTAGATTTTCTGATGATGCCCATTCTAACCGGTGTGAGGTGATACCTCATTGTCATTTTGATTTGCATTTCTCTAATAATGAGTGATGTTGAGCAGCTTTTCATGTGCCTCTTGGCCATCCGTATGTCTTCTTTGGAGAAATGCCTATTCAGGTCTTCTGCCCATTTGTGGATTGGGTTGCTTGTTTTTTTGATATTGAGCTGGATGAATTGTTTATATATTTTGGAGATTAGTCCTTTGTCTGTTGATTTGTTTGCAAATATTTTCTCCCATTCTGAGGGTTGTCTTTTCGTCTTGCTTATAGTTTCCTTTGCTGTGCAGAAGCTTTGAAGTTTCATTAGGTCCCACTTATTTATTTTTGTTTCTATTTCCATTCCTCTAGGGGATGGATCAAAAAAGATCTTGCTGTTATTTACATCGAAGAGTGTTCTTCCTATGTTTTCCTCTAGCAGTTTTATAGTGCCTGGTCTTACATTTAGGTCTTTAATCCATTTGGAGTTTATTTTTGCGTGTGGTGTTAGGAAGTGTTCTAATCTCATTCTTTTCCATGTAGCTGTCCAGTTTTCCCAGCACCACTTATTGAAGAGGCTGCCTTTTCTCCATTGTATATCCTTGCCTCCTTTGTCATAGATTAGTTGACCATAGTTTATCTCTGGGCTTTCTATTCTGTTCCATTGATTTATATTTCTGTTTTTGTGCCAGGACCATACTGTCTTGATCACTGTAGCCTTGTAGTATAGTCTGAAGTCGGGAAGCCTGATTCCACCAATTCCGCCTTTCTTTCTCAAGATTGCTTTGGCTATTCGGGGTCTTTTGCGTTTCCATACAAATCGTAAAATGTCTTGTTCTAGTTCTGTGAAACATGCCAATGGTAATTTGATGGGGATTGCATTGAATCTGTAAATTGCTTTGGGTAGCATAGTTATTTTCACAATGTTGATTCTTCCAATCCAAGAACATGGTATGTCCCTCCATCTGTTTGTATCATCTTTGATTTCTTTCATGAGTGTCTTCTAGTTTTCTGAGTACAGGTCTTTTACCTCCTTGGTTAGGTTTATTCCTAGGTCTTTTATTCTTTTTGTTGCAATGGTGAATGGGATTGTTTCCTTAATTTCTCTTCCTGATCTTTCATTGTTAGTGTATAGAAATGCAAGAGATTTCTGTGTGTTAATTTTGTATCCTGCAACTTTACCAAATTCATTGATTAGCTCAAGTAGTTTTCTGGTGGCATCTTTAGGATTTTCTATGTATAGTGTCATGTCATCTGCAAACAGTGACAGTTTTACTTCTTCTTTTCCAATTTGGATTCCTTTGATTTCTTTTTCTGCTCTGATTGCTGTAGCAAGGACCTCCAAAACTATGTTGAATAGTAGTGGCGAGAGTGGACATCCTTGTCTTGTTCCTGATCTTAGAGGGAATGCTTCCAATTTTCCACCATTGAGAATGATGTTTGTTGTGGGTTTGTCGTATATGGCCTTTATTATGTTGAGGTAGGTTCCCTCTATGCCCACCTTCTGGAGAGTTTTTATCATAAATGGGTGTTGAATTTTGTCAAAAGTGTTTTCTGCATCTATTGAGATGATCATGTGGTTTTTATCCTTCAATTTATTAATATGGTGTATCAGATTGATTGATTTGCATACATTGAAGAATCCTTGCATTCCAGGGATAAACCCCACTTGATCATGGTGTATGATCCTTTTAATGTGTTGTTGGATTCTGTTGGCTAGTATTTTGTTGAGGATTTTTGCATCTAAATTCATCAGTGATATTGGTGTGTAATTTTCTTTTTTTGTAGCATCTTTGGTTTTGCTATCAGGGTGATGGTGGCCTCATAAAATGAGTTTGGGAGTGTTCCTTCCTCTGCAGTGTTTTGGAAGAGTTTGAGAAGGATGGGTGTTAGCTCTTCTCTAAATGTTTGATAAAATTCACCTGTGAATCCATTTGGTCCTGGACTTTTGTTTGTTGGGAGATTTTTTTTTTTAATTTATTTTTATTTTTATTTGGGGGGGGGGGGTACACCAGGTTCAATCAACTGTTTTTGTACAAATATCCCCGTATTCCCTCCCTTCCTTGACGCCCCCCCCTCGAGTCCCCCCCACCCTCCCTGCCCCAGTCCTCTAAGGCATCTTCCATCTGTTGGGAGATTTTTAATCACAGTTTCAATTTCATTACTTGTGATTGGTCTGTTCATATTTATTATTGATAAGCCAAAATGACAAGAAAATTAGGAAAACTTCACTGACGTTTATTTTCACACTGCTTTTAGTTAAGTGGCAGTTTCTGTTTCATAATGCATTAAAAGGGCAATTTCTCTTCATAATGCACTAAAATTATGCTAAAAACCTTAACTGTTATCCTTGAGAACAATTAATAAACACAAGCAAAATGTGTCATTTTGTCAAGCTCAAGAAATGCCTTTTTAGGGAAGAAGCTATGGTTTGAACGAAGAATTAGGTGAAGAACAAATTATCACATGCTAATTTACTGGTCCTGGGCAGCCTTCAATGACTTGATTAATTTTAGACATAATTTGACAATTAATAAAGCGCATATTTTGAAGTACATGTTGGGAAAGATGATGTTATGACTAAATTCAGTTCCCTGAGAAAAGGTTACACAACTTGAACTACACATTATCAGGCAGCAAAGATAACGTTAGTGAAAGCGAGGCTCCCGCCCAGCCTCAAAAATGAAAGATGGATCTTTTGTTTCTTCCTGTCTACCTCGGAGCAACGAAGGTAGGATTTTGCCTGGGAGAACTTGGAGAGGGAAAGCAGCAAAGGGCTTTACTCCAAAGGCAAGACAGGCAGATTCTTCCTTCTTGTTGTTGGCTCAACCCACCTGTGGCCATTCACACGCCCACCAGTTATTTCCATCTCTTAAGACATGAGATGAGGGAAGCTACACCAGAGTTCCAGCCAAGGCATCCCTCCTCTTCCTTAACCAAATCATCTCCCCCAGAGGCTCAACCTTACTCTGAAAGGAACTGAACTCAGATATATATAGATGGGGTTCATGTAAATCCAACCCAACACTGTGGGACTCCAGTTGCCTTTGTTGCTAGAAAGGGCTTGGCCTGGCTTCCATTTAGTCCCACGGGCCCAGTTCCCAGACCTTAGACTCCCAAAGCAGAGTCAGGTGGGATCTCTCCCTGAGCATATTATTCCCCAAAAGTAACCCCTCTGAAGAGGCAATTAAAACTCCAACGTCTCCTGGGCATATACCTGGACAAAACTACGAGGGTGAGTCAAAAATTATCCACACTCTGGCCGCAGATGCTGCTCTTCTTTTGTGCAAATCACAAGTGGGGCATCCATTTTTGCTCTCACTGCAGTTACAAATGAACTGATGTAACACGTTCATACCTGCACAGCAGTGACTGGGGAGATAGTAGCCTTGAACGGAAAGCGCTGATAAGACAGTGTGGCCAACAGAAGTTTTAATGTAAGTGGAGTGCAGATAATTTTTGACTCACCCTTGTATAATTAATTCAAAAAGATACATGTATCCCTATGTTCACACCAGCATTATTTACTGCTGCCAAAACATGGAAACAACCTAAATGTCCATCAACACGTGAATGGATAAAGAAAATGTGGTACATATACACAATGGAACATCACTCAGCCATAAAAAAAGAATGAAATGATGCCATTTGCAGCAACATGGATGGACCTAGAGATTATTGTACTAAACAAAGTAAGTGAAAAAGAGAAAGACAAATACCATATGATATCACTTATAGATGGAATCTAAAATACGAAACAAATGAACATATCTATGAAACAAAAACAGACTCATAGACACAGAGAACAGACTTGTGATTGCCAAAAAGGTGGGAAGGGAAGGATTAGGAGTTCGGGACTAGCAGATTTAGACTATCATATATAGGACACATAAACAAGGGCCTACTGTACAGCACAGGGAACTATATTCAATATTCTGTGATAAACCAGAATGGAAAAGAATATGAAGAAGAATATATATGTGTATAGCTGAGTCACTTTGCTGTACAGCAGAAATTAACACAACATTGTAAATTAACTATACGTCAATAATTTTTTTTTTAAAAAGACTCCAACATAAAGATGAAGCAGTGAACAAGCCACATGTTGGGTCTTGTTGGGAGGAGGTCAAAGAAGTGACCCGGGTAAAGCGTAATCTTCCTCCTCCACAGTTCTGCAGGTTCCACAGTTCACAGCCCAGCTGCCCCATGCTTTCTAAGGGGTCTCAGGCCTGATTCTTTCTACCACAGACCTCATCTTGGTAACCATCCTACTATCCATGAGCGACTAAAGGCTGAGTCCTGCTGGTCTGCCAACCTGGACACAGTACTATGAACAGCCCCAAGCCTTGCCAGCTTCAGGATCCCCCTGTCCACTCGGTACCCTCCACATCCTGGTATATTTGGTTCTCAATGCCAGAGTCTGCTGGCTTGATCACACTCATCTGGTAGAGTTGGCCCAGGTGATAATCGGTATTTGCTTCCAGAGCCAAGGCTACTTCTACCTCCTCTGAATCACCCCACTCAGAATGGGGGCATCCAATTCTGCTTGGTATTCTAACCCCCAGGCTGCCCTAAACTTGCTACCATCAACTAGGGCTCTGGTAGTAAAATGTTGAGTGTGACCCACAGTTAGAAATAAATATTGCCTAAGAACCCACTTCAGACATGCATATATAAACCATTTATACCGTATTTCATCAAATCTTAGTGAGACCCACCTTGATTTAAGATATCAAAACAAAAAATGCACAACTTCATATTAACAAAATATGAAAACTAAAGTTTCGTGAAACGATACTCACACCACTACATATAAGGAACTCTGATAATCTTCTGCCCTAATTCTGCTTGTGACGAGCTATACTGATTGATTTACCACCTGCATGGTCTAAAGTAGTAACTGGAAAATACAAACGGTCCCTTACATGCCTTTAGACAGGCGCAGGCTTCCCATCACACCTCTGTTAAACTCCCAACTCAAATCACTGCCTACAGGGCCCTGAACAACCTTGCTCCTATACCTCCCAAACTTGCCCCACCACCTCTGTGCCTGCCCACGAGGCTCCTGACAGGCTGTTCTTAAAGTTCCCTGAACATACTGAGCACCTTCCCCCACTTCATGTTGTCCTTTCTTGAAATGTCCTTCCTGAGTTATTCCTATGACTTGCTCGCTTCGTATATCATCTCTGAGGTCAGCCTTCGGTCACTTTATGTCACATCACCTCATTTCGATGTTGGGAGATAATTCACGGGTTTCTGCATGTCTTCTGAGTCAAGGACACTAAGAGCTTTGTCCAAAGATGTTGGGATAGCAACCACCCTTGGAAGCTGGAGAGTGCGTAGCCCGGAGTCACAGCTTTGTTTCCTGATCAGGAGATGAAATGGAGAGCTCCCTCGCCCTCATCTCCCCTGCACTGCGAGACAGGAAAGGACCAGAAAGTCTCCTTCCCTCCCTAGAGAAGACCTGCTTACGCTCACTGCAGACTATCAGTGAGAAGAGACTCTCTCTCGGAAGGGATATGGACGCACAGGTGTGCTAGCAGTACTGAGTTGGGATTTTCCTAGGACTGGTGTTTCCAAGCTGTGACGCAAGCCCACCACGTGCCCAGCATCTACTAAGGGCCTCTGCATATCACCCGCTGCAACTTAGGGGCAAGGGAACCAAGGCAAACATGCTGTGCCGTGAGTAATGACTGCCTGACCCATGTGGGCTCAATGTTTGCGTACAGATTGAATTTCTGCAAGTGTAGAAGGCAGCCTAGCAGCTCCACTGCTGCTTAGGGGCTGCTTGGTGCTTGTTTACAGCACTGACCACATCTGGACTTATCCCATCCTCTGCTTATCACCGGACTCCCCCCGTAGACTGTAAGCCTCATGAGGACAGTGATCAGGTGATAATAAAATCGTAATTAATATAAATGTATACTTCTATCTCCTAACTTTATAATTTACAAGCTGTACAATTCACTTCTTTGTCCAGATATGCCCTATGGAAACTGTTAGCCATGTTATAAGTGGTCAAAAAGGTCTCATTTTATAAAAATGTGTTCTCTAGTACATGTTACCTGACACATCTATTATCTCAAAGTCTTGCTGACATAATAAATGCTTATAGTTAAGAGATGCTTATAGTTAAAGCATCAAAACAATAAACTCAATTAACTAGAGTTCTTGGTGAATAAACACGGCTTAGCCATGATTCCAGAATATTTCTGATAATTTAGACATTTTATTCTGCTGCTTTAAAAAGTATATATAGAGAAGTGAATCTTGTTTGATAATTGAGTGTCTTGCTTCCCCTCAGGGTCACTGCCATGAATATTAAACATGATTACATTGTACAGAATGAGGTTCTCTGTTGGTACATAGCCTGGAAATTAAAATTTTTAATAAACTCCTAATAAGGGGTTTTATTCAACGTTTTATTCTTTCCAGGTACTATTAAGTTGGGTATACTTCTATTTTCTTTGTCTTCTGGCTAATCAAGGTTTCGAAGGACCTCTTTCAAAAGCCTTCTAAATAAAATAAACAGAAGAATCACATGGTAAATCATACCATTTAGGAAACATACTGCTGGTTATCACCTTACCCTATAAAACACTGATGGAATTAAGTCCTAACTGCTGTGTAGATGACATTACCTATCTGGGGTCCTGGTTTAATTTTAAAAAGCAAAATGTCTGTTTCTCAATGGATCTATTTGCATTTATGCCATTCCAAGCAAAATATAATAATAAAGTTTGAAGGTGTTTTCCTCAAGGCAGGAACAGTGATTTGGTCATGTGTTTTACTAGAAGCACCTGCTGGGGGTGCTTTGCATTCTGGGAGGATGGAGATGCAGAGGCGTTATCACTGCCTTGCGTTGGGGGAAAGCAGCGGATGGGAAAGTTCAGCCTGGGGAGCCGGGAACCTTGAGATCCCGTTCTCAATTGCTCCTACCTTGCTGCATGGCCTTGAAGAAGTCAAGTCCCCTGTCCTCTTTTTGCCTCATTTCCCTCATTTGGAAAATGAGAACAGTACCTGGCTGTGTGAATTAACTAATCAATCATTTTAAAAGCCTAAGATAAAAGTGCTTTAGACTCGCAAACCATTTTATAGGATGTAAACTGCTATCTTCCAAATATTCCATATGTGCGACTCTATTAAGCTAAAAAAAACACCAGTGGTATCACAGCAAATTATACTAAATGCTTTATAAATTCCAGAGGCAAGTGCTGATAAAGGTTCTATAAACAGTGTTTACAACGACAGCCATGCACGGAACTGCAAAATAACATTATGTGGCAAGCATTCAGAAATAGGATTATTACTGAAATAATCCCCAGTTCCTAAACCATGTAGGAAAAGAAATCCACCATGGCGAAACTTCTAGAACTTCAGATCATCTTCCATTGACATTTGAATAGAAGATAACTACCAGGAGAGTTGCCAATAGATTTTCTTTGTTCAGTGATAAAAATAGGCACCAGAGGGCCAAGGAAAGCACTGAAAACAGAGACAATGGAAGCCCTTAGATTTTACATTTCACCCGAGTCTCTCCAAATGACTGATTCTCCAATCAATGCATTTTTACAGCACTGATCTCATTTCTTCTTGCCATAGCACTGAGAAAAATTCAGGTTTGACTATGGGCTGCTATTCCCAAGCCTGTCCTCTTCCCACTACATGTGGGGACAGCTCACTTCAAGCATTACTTAGCCAGACATGCAGGCAAGAAGGATTGCTATAAAAGCTACTTGGGTGCAGCTCCAGCCTGCGGAGAAACTCCTTCTCATCAGGAGTAAACAGCACCAGAAGGCAGTGGTTCTCAAATTTGGCTGCACAAAAGATTCCTAGTGTCCAGGCCCCAATCCATACTAATTACAGCAGAATCCCTAGGGGTGGGTCCAGGCATTGGTATTTTTTAAAACTCTCAACACAATCACAATAATCTGAGAACCAATACTGTATGACATTCCCAAAGCTATTACTGACTGAAGGCAGGGCAGAACACGTCTTTTCTATTGTTGCCTTATTGCCTACACCAAGGGTCCACAAAGTTTGTCTGTAAAAGGCCAGATAGTAAGTACTTTTGGCTTTGCAAGACCTTCTGTTGCAACCACTCAACTCTGCACTTACCACACAACAGCAGCCTTAAATAATATGTAAATGAACACAGGGCCAGATTGGGCACTTGAGCCCTACTCTGCTGACCCCTGGCCTAGACTGTGCTCAATTATCTATGTGTCTCACAGTGCTAGTATGTTATGTACATCATAAAACACACAAATGAACATTTTCAACAGACAAAATAAACGTATGGTAAACTGTATATCTGATTATTAACAGTACAGGATGCGCTCCTGTGAAACCATTCCTGTTAATATTTTTTACAGAGAGCAATTTGTTTTAGTATGCTTAATTAATTTTGAAAATCTTGGTCTCACACACTGATACAGCAATCTGAAGGCCTGGCTCAAAGTTCATTGCTAAACTGGGATCAGTGGTTCTCAGACCGAAAGGAAAAACTTCACAGGGATACGTTGACCCAAATGTTGACTGGCTGAGTTTTCCAACTCATGAATTTCAGTTTGCAATCCACACCCACCAACCAGGCAATCATTTTTGTTGAGCCTCTGATAGTAAATGTCCACCTTCCATGGCAACAATCAGTTGTCCTGGAAGCTAACCGGAATGTGTTAATTTCCATATTTTTAATACATAAGTTCAGAGCCCACTAAAACCTTAAATCTGGAAGTTTTTTAGGCAGGTTAGAAAACTGTTTCCAAAAATTTTAAGCATTCAGCTATGAGTGATAATAGGTAACACTAATATTTTTCAGCAACAATATATTCACTTAAGAATATATAACAATGGAAACACGGACAAACATCCATTTGCAAAATGGTCCAGAATTTTAAAACATGTTTCTCTTGAAAAGCAGTTAACTGCTTGTTCAGTGTTTACATTTTCATTTTGAAATAACAAAGTATGTTTGTGTCTCAAAAAGATCTATTAGATAGCATACTATTCACACCCTCGTCATATCTGAAAAGAATTTTTGTACACTATAAAGAATATTTTAAATTTTGACAACATCTTTAAGAAGTGTCTTGCCATGAGATAAGGAGCAAGCCTCTGCATACATCAAGATTTTCACATCCACATTCCATCCCATTACCAAGCATGGTAAAGAGGCTACTATTTGAAGGTATGGTTTAAATAAACTAGGCACAGTACTGACGTCCTACAGGATGTCACCAACAACATGTTGCAAAACACTGAGAGCCTCCCCCCAAAAAAAACAGAAAGAAAAAGAAGAAACAAGAGTACAGATGACAACCCCTCCATGTTATAAAACTTTCAAACTTCCCTCCAGATACATGATCACACATGAAATGTCACATGCTATACACCAAAATGAGCATTCCAACATCAATCTGTACAGTGTATGGTACAAAAGTCTCATTTTTTTTTTTTTTTAAGATGAAAAGCAAATATCAAGCTCACACCTGAATCAGCATGTTGTACCACCAGTGCTTTGGAGCCCAGTGCCCCAGAATGTAGAGTTAAAGGGCCTGGTAAGGATGGTCAGCACACAGAAACCGCACTAGCACCCTCTGTTCTACGCCAGTGGTAAACGGTGCACATCAACCAGAAAGCTTCTCAGCCTCTAGGACTCTAAGGCACCCACTACATCAGTCAGTCAGGATAGTGAAAGGAAAGTCAGCTCTCATTTGGCCTCTGCTCTAACAAGGCAGTTTATGCTTTGGGGAAACACGGCAACACTTGGTAATTAACCAGAGTCATCACATTCTCATCCCAAATAACTCAGACTTTTCCAGAAAAGACAGTCAAAAGAGACCCTGAAAATTATAATTTTTAAGTCATCTGTCATTTCACCTAAACATTCTTGACAATTTCCCCTATGTTCTTATTAGAACAAAACAGCATAAAGGAAATATGTTTCATATTAGCGACAAGACAACGTATAAGTCTTTGCCATTTACTTTCAATCCAATTTATGCAGTCATCAAATACCTTAAAATTCAAATGGCTTCTATATTCAGATCTTAAAATGGCAATAGGAAGTTCATTAAATCAGAACTAAACATTCTTCATTGAATATACATTTTAATGATTTTAGTAACATTAAAAAATGCTAAACCGTGCATGCCATTTTCAATGATGATCCCGTAACTATAAATGATTTTTACTTCCACATCAGACAGTGTGATCACTGCATTCTAGCAGTTATATTCCTGACTTCAAACCGACCTTTGTAATGTAAAAAAGAATGCCATAGAACCCTGGAGGATTTTTATGGTACTCGTTGTAATGCTGAAAGCAAGCACACCACACAGTGGATTTACCTGGATACCCTTGTGAAGGAATGCATTTCAGAAGAGGATCTAAAATAATGAGAAGAAAAGGAAAATGTGAAAAAATCAATAAAACTCATTATGTTTGATAAAAATAAATAACATAAGCACGTTTTCAATTGAGTTTAATAAAACCTATTATGGTTATATCTTGAAACACACAATGGTTGAGAATATTTTTAATTTTACCTTTCTCTCCAGAATGTAGATGATCCAATTACCATCTAAGGTGTTGCTCTTTAAGAAATCTGGAGATGAACACAAATTATAACAACTCACCCAGTTTAGATGAGCCACAGACATGTAATGTTTAGGCTGTATTGCTGTCACTCAGGTTCACCAAGTCTGGCCTTGATATTTGGTTATTGTGGGAGCAGGACTTGAGAGGGTTTGCTTCCTCCTTCCTAGAAAACTTTCTCTCACTACTATAACAGTTCAGAAAGTGTTTATATAGGAGTCAAACTCCATATATTTCAATGTATATAAAAGCACCACTGCCTACCGATTGTGTTCCCTTGGGTGAGGTCATTAAATTCTCTGTGCCAAGTTTTCTCCTTTGTAAACAGGAATGATAACGGTACCTACCACTTAGAATCATTAAAAGAACTAAATTTTAAAAATTTACCCAGTTTACTAAACCTGATTTGTCATTTAAGGTCTGTGCTTACCTTCAGTACCACCCTTGTTCCTGTCAGCCCCTTTGGCAAAGGAGAGTAGTATTTCAACCTCAGCACAATTGATATTTTGGGCCACACAATTCTTTGTAGTGGGAGTTGTCCTGTGCAATATAGGATGTTTAGGAGCATCCCTGGTTTCTATCCACTACACGCCAATTGTTTCTTCTCCTTCCTCCCGATTTTGTGACAACCAAAAATGTCCCCAGACATTGCCAAATATTCCCTGAGGAGCAAAAGTGCCACCCCATTGATAACCATTCCACAGGCACAAATATTCTTTGGCCAAATCTTGTCTAAGTATCAAGCTCACATGATAACATTTGGTTTGTTGGTGCCTAGTTCTCATTCTCACCTGTCCATTGTAAATTCTGCCTTAGGCCTTGATCAGGCCTCTAATGTGGCTTATTTTACTTTACCCTTGAGAAGCTGTGTATTTTTAATCCATGCCCTGCCCTTCTTACTCTCGGACACCTACAAATCCCCTAATGATCACCAGCAGGTTTTCCCAGGTTGCTCACTGCTTCTTGGCCTTTCCTACGTTCCCTCCCACAAATCCACCAAGTTCAGGATATGAGGTGACAGCGGAGGGGTTCAGAACACACCACCCAAAACAGGGCATGCTACACAAAATAGGGCACCTTGGCATATAGGATATTTTAAACTGTAGGAATCTGAGAAACAGCAAGTGCAAGAAGGACCCTCTGACCCCGACCCCTCCTCCCCTAAGGCAGGTCGTAAGACCATCAAGGGAGAGGTGCCATCCCCATACCAGAGGAAAGAAACATCCTTATGTCCTAAGACCAAAGGTCACCGAGAGGAATCTGCATGAAGAAACCTTGCTAAGTTTCCTCTAGTTGACTACCCATAGCTCACACTCTTTTGTCCTACCATGTTTTTCCACGACTTTCCACTCCTCAGCAAACCTAGTACAGGAGACTCCTTTATCCACAAGGGATATGATCCAAGACCCCCAGTAGATGCCTGAAACCTCAGAGAACACAGAACCTTATACATACTATGGTTTTCCTTATATATACATACTGATAATAAAGTTTAGTTCATAAATTAGGCACAGAAGGAAACATCAATAATAAAACAGAAAATAATATACTGTAACAAAAGTAATTTAAATGTGGGTTCTCTCCCTCTCAAAATATCTTACTGTACAAACTGAACGCCTTTTCCATTGTAACTAAGCACTTGTGCACTGCAGCGGTTAACTTTAGCAGTTTGAGGTGGGACAGCAAAACTAGCACAGATTTCTTTTTCCTTCTTCACAATGTCACGGGGAGAAGATGTTGTTCTTACCATAGGTCAGCTATCTAAGCATCCAATTTTTTTTCTTTCCTTACTGGGTCGAGAACTTTCACCTTTTCACGTAAAGGAAGCAATTTAGGGCTTCTCTCTGGCATTTCCGAATCGCCACTATCACTCCTCTGGCACTCAGGGGCCAGAATTAAGTAAAATCAGGGCCGCTTGAACACACCACTGCGACACTGCGACAGCCGATAACCTCGGCCACTAAATGACTACTGGGAGGGACTCGCTGGAGAAAGGGACGATTCACGTCACGGGGGAACAGAGCTGACATCGCGAGATTTCATCACGTGAGATTTCAACACGCTACTCAGAATGGCGCGCATTCTAAAATTATGAATTATTTCTGGAATTTTCCATATAATATTTTCAGGCCTCAGCTGACTGCAAGTAGGTGAAACCATGTAAAGCGAAACTGCTGATAAGGGGAGAACTTTAAAAATGCGTATGTTTAACTGTTTGAGTCTTCATTTCCTTAGGAAGGCAATCATGACAAGTAAAACTTAAATAAATGTGTGTGCTCTTCTCCTGTTAATCTGTCTTTTGTCAGGCCCACTTTCAGGCGCCCAGCTAGAGAACCTGGAAGGATAGAAGGAGAAAGAATTCCTCCCCTACCGTATAAGCCTGTTACTGAAATGCTGTCATTTAGTTCATATTTGGAGACATGTCAATGGATAATTATCACTACGTTCTTTTCAAAACAACAAAATAGCAGATTAACCCGAAAAATTTTTTTACCAAAACACCACATTTGCTTGCAACATTAAAATGAAATGGGTTTTCCAGATTTCTCTTTGTAAGAAAATGAAATTCACTTTTAACAGTCTTTAGCCAAATTTTCTGGCAAGCAAACTCAAAACATAATCACACAAGACATTAAATAGTATATTAGTCACTCACACAAGTTAAATTTATAACTGTTAAATTGAGAAAGCCATATCAGAGAAACTACTGAATATCTAAAGTATAAGTAGTAACCGTCTAATAAATATGACACGCAAAATGTTAGCTATAGAAATGACTGATCCATGGTGTTTACTCAAATGCCTGCATATTACGGATAAAGCTTTTTTTCTTCCTTTAAGAATGCACTAATTGTGGTGCATTTTTGTTTCTTCAGGCAACGCAGCAGCTGTGGTTCCAAACATGAGCCTTTGAGAAACACATTTAAATGAATATTTATAAACGTTTCTCTAGCAATTATATTTAGCAACGGTAGCAGATGCCACTGTTTTCACAGTGTTAAGTGTGTCACTAATTAGAGTCCCTCTCTAATCATGCTGTCCACAGTCACTTGTCTCTTAAGTGGACCACCACTACATTCAGGATGGAGAGAGACACACAGGCCCAATGAGTCTATTACTAAGTTTTTGAAAAAGTCATAAAACATAAGCACTTGATATTCATAACCTCAGATTTCCCCAAAGCAACTATAGGCTCACTTGAAATTGACATTTTTATGTTCTGAGTATCCAATGGAATATTACCTCGCATACCGCTGGATAATTTCTATGTAACCTTCACAGCCCACCTGCTCAGTGTAGGGTCCACAGAATCCTCAGCCTCACTCCCAAAACTGATTTAAAAGCTCTGGAAGGAAGAATCTGGAAATGCATATTTTTGGCAAGATCTCCAGGTGATTCTTAGGTGCCCTAAAGTTTGCAAACCACAGCTTAAGACAATTTAGGCCCACCTGCTCCAAGAAGCCTGCCTGATAACTGCAAGCTGGTTTTAATGCCCATCTTTTTGTATGTCCAAGGCACCCAGAGCTTTCTTATATCACTGTCCTTATTACTTCTGGTGGAATTCAGTTATTTCCTCCCTCTTCACTCTAAACTTCTTGAAGAGAGTATCTTAGATTTACACATTTCTCCATGTCTAATTGATAGAAGGCAATCAGTAATTAGTTCACTGAATAAACATATTCAGCTTTCTGATACAGAGAGTTAAGTTTTAATGTCTTGGATTGTACCCCGAATTCCACCAATATTCGCCAAATTTGCACTCTACAGGAGCTTTAACATCACTTACATATACAACATTTCATTGTTGGTCCTGATTTCCATTTTGTAGTTTAATATATTTACATTTTCACTACAATCATTACATTCAATTTTGGAAAAGCTCCACTTTAACTCAAAAATAGAGAAATTTTGAGAAATTCGTGGGGGGAGGTTAACTCCACTTAGGATGAAAAAATAGAAATTAAAAATAGTGAAAGGCTCAAGTCAGGAACTAGATTTACACAATAAAAATGAAACAGTCCATCCCTCAGGAAATTAAAAGGAGTTGGTTGTAAAGATGAAAGAAATGGAAGAAAGAACACACAAAACCTCACCCTTTCAAAGAGTTGGGGCTTTTCAACTTCCTGGATATTTTATATTACAAAGAGAAAAATATCTCTGAAACTTTGATCATGAGTTCTCTCAAAATTCTCAATTCAAAGTTCTGGTAGATATACTCATTCTCTGTTCTCTCTTGCCTTATAGTGACGCAGAACAAATCCCAACTCCTTGAAAGCTGATCTTTCCACCATCTTTCAGATCCAATTCCTTGAAAAAGGTCCTCATCAATTAGCCACTTTCCTACTATGACCTTCAGCCTTTCCCCCTCCACTCTTTCCCTTGGATTGGCCTAAAATGTGCTCTTCTGTACTACTGCAAAGAAACGAGCAAAAACTGTGCAGTTCCAGGGTCAGCAAACATATTCTGTGAAGGGCCAGATTGTAAACATTTTCAACTTTGTGTGTCATATAGTCTCTGTTCCAACTACTCAACTTTTCTGTAGACAATAGGTTAAAAAAAAAAACCAGGCAAGGCTACATTCCAATAAAACTATTTACAAAACAGGAAGTGGACTAGATTTGGCCTGTAAGCCATAGTTTGCCAGCCCCTGCTGTAATCTCCTCAAGGCCCTATCTCATGGCTCCATTTCTTCAACTATAAATCCTGTTATGTTACTACCTGACCCCAGAAGTTCTGTTTTCTATTTACTATTTCTGAAATTGTTCTTTTAAAGGTTATCAATGACCACCAAGCTGCCTGATTGTATTACCTGTTCCAGTCTTCATTCTCTCAAACTTGAAACTTGCCCTTCCTTCCCAGGATGTCCAGCTCCACTGTTTTTCTGATTTTTAAACATTACTTCTCAGTCTCCTCTTGGCCCTCTTTCTCTATCTTATCCAAAATACGTAAGAATTTTCCAGACTTAGTCTTTCCCTCTTCTTTCAGGACACATTCTACTGGGTATCCTCACCCATCCATCACCCATCATTCCCCCAGAAAGTCTTCTCTGAAATCCCTTGCCAAGGCTGTGGGCCTCCTCTTTTTGTCCTATTGCACCATAAGTGCATATTAAATTATCGTTGTTGGTTTCTTGGCCTGCTATTCCACTCTGTAGTGAAAGCAGGGATGGTATCAGTTTGCAGAGAAAGCCCACCATAAGAAAATATTCAGTCTCTTAAAAGAGTTAATTTATAATTGCAGGGGGTCTGTGATTAGGATGATGAAATCAAGAATTTCAGGATGCTATCTTCCAAAAAGGGGAGAGAATGACTAAAGGAAGGTCATCCAGTTTCTAGTAATGGAAAGTTTAATTATTTATGGCAGTCCTCTGTATGAAAACAACTGAAAAAAGTGCAAACAAATAAAAGCATCATCTTAAATATACAAGGAACAAGAAACTATAAAAAGCAATGGAGCCAATTTGGAAAAGAAACAGTTATTATATAAATAACAATATAAAAACTCAATGGACAGGTTTAACAGAAGACCAGACAGAGCTGACAAAAGAATTAGTGAACTGGAAGATAGAGTTGAACAAATTATCCAGAATGTAACACAGAGAGACAACATGTTGGTCAACACAAAAGAAAGGGTAAAAGCTACAGAGGATCCAGTTAGAGGACCTTACCTACATTTACTATACAGTATTGAGCAGAAACAATATTCAAAGAAATATCTGAGAATATTTTACTCTGATAAAAGACAACAGTCCACAGTTTTAAGATGTCCCCAAAATTATCAGAGAATAAACTAACAAATGCACATCTACAAATGCATATATTCTAAAAAATAAACAGTAAAAGAGACTGTCTTCAACAGAATTATATTTAGACTTCAATCTGACGTCTCAACAACAATGGCAGTTGCAAGACAGTAGAATAATACCTCTAATGAAATGAACTGAGAGAAAATAAACGCCAACCTAGAATAATAAATCCAACAAAAATATCTTTCAAGAAAAGCAAAATAAATATATTGTTAGACAAATAAAAATAGATTAGCATCAACAGAACCACTCTAAATGAAATTCTATAGCATGTACTTCAACCAGGTAAAAAAGAGAGAGAGAAGATATCAGAGGAAATTTCTAAGATGCAGGGAAGAAAGAAAAGCATATAAAGTAGTAAATATGTGGGTAACTAAACAAACACTAACTGCATCAAGTAAAATTCATCTTGTGGGATAAATTAAAATACACAACAACAGCATATACATTCACAACTAGGGAGCAAGCAAATGAAGTTTATATATTTTTTTTATTCTGTGGTAGGAGAATGAAAGTATTAGTTAACGTTGATAGTCATGTTTTATGTTCTACAGTAATCACTAAAAGGATAGAAACCTGCCAAATCATCTAGTCCTGAAAATGGATACCACTGGAGTATCACACCCATACCCAGCCATCTTGGCACTGGATATACAGAAAGATGGGATCAGTAAGGGCCCTACCTTGGTAGGCCCAGATCCTGCCCATCAAAAAAAAAAAAAAAAGCAAGAAAAAATGGACAAGGAACATGGAATCATTGAGACAAATGCAAAGCATAGAATAAGATGGTAGATTTAAATCTATGCATATAAATATCCTTTTAAGATAAGTATTTAATATAAATACATTAAATATAAATGAAAGAAACATTAAAATAAAATCAGATTAAATATTTTTAAATTTCAACTTTATGTTGCTTGTAAGAAACAAAAAATTTAAGATAATAGAAAAAACTTAAAGGATAAATAAAGTGTAGGGAAATCTAGAGAGGAACATCTACCTACCAGCAGAAATAGAGTGGAAAATTTAAACTAATTATTGATCTTCTTCCCTGCTGGGCAGATAAAGATTTCTGGTTATAATAGGGTATGCTACTATTAAAAGTTGAAAATAGTTACCCATTATGACCAAATTCTTAAATTACATCAACCTAGCTGCATTAGCTTGGGGACAATACTGCTTCTATAAGGAGTCACTCCTTTGCTCCACATGAATGCTATTTTATGCTGCATATACCTCAAGAAAAACTATTGATTTCATTTAATGACGATATTTATTCATTGGAGGGAAGGTAAGAAACTGTGCTGGTTTCTGCCTTGATGGTTTCTGAATTTTAACATTCTCCCTTCATTATTACTGAGGGAATTGCCTAGGACTAAGACCTGTAAGGAGTTATGCTGACATTGTTTAGCTCATTAGGCTGAGAGGGCAGTGCTCAGAACACAAATGAGCAGAATCCAATCTGTGGAGACCAGTTAGGTTTGCTCCTGCACAAGCACAGATGTCCTTTCTGATCCAATCAGCAACTCTTATACCAAGGGGATCAGCAAGACTGTCAACAGAGCAGAGGAAATCTGGAACACTGGACACAATGCAAGGATGTCCCGCCTGAAGGCTGCTCCAAGGCATCATATAAAGACAGCATGTTTTGTGTAGTGGAATAAAACTAAGGTATTTGCTTCTAAAATAAATACTCACAGATATCAGACTATTATATCTGCATGGCGCATTCCTTAATTCATCCAACAAATATTGACTGTGCACCTATGACTAGGAGCTAGGCATGCAATGGTTAGCTAAGAAGATGGTCTCTACCATCATGGCATACACAGCTTAGCAAATCATCACATCAGCTTAATTTTACATGCCAATTTCTCACCTCGAAAACTAAATTAATTACTACTAAGTAGTGACAAAGTTTCAAGTTTTAAAGTAATTTGGTGCCACTCTAAGAAAACATTAGACCTCAAGAATTTCCAAGCCTCATTTCTTGATAATTTTCCATCAATGATTTAAACTTTAATTTCTAAGCAGTGAAAGTGACTTTCTAGGTGTCTCTCAGAGATAGCTTCATGCAGATGAAGTTTCCAGAATTCAGGGGCAGCACATAGAGACAACACATAATACAGTGGCTCTAACAGAACTTGGCTCTGAGCATGAAAGGTCCCCAAGAGCAGGGGCTGACAAACTACGGCCCACAGGCAAAAATCTCACAGCCACCTGGTCTTCATGAATAAAGTTTGACTGGAACACAGCCACGCTCGTTTGTTTGTATGTTGTCTATGGCATCTGCCACGCTATGACGGCAGAGTTGAACAGTTGCAACAGGGATCACATTTTCTGCAAAAGAAAACATGTCTACTATGTGGTCCTTTAAAGCAAAAGTTTGCTGTAGAGGGAATCCAGGAAGGGGCCATCTCAGCCCTACATAAAATGGCTTTAGCCCCCATGCACAGACAACTGCTGAACAGCCAGGGAGAGAGGCCCTTTCAGCAGCTGGTGCAGGCCAAGATGGCTCCCTGGAATCAGTTAGGCAGTTATCTATAAAGACTTTTATTAAAACAAAGCATGTATCTTCATGTAATTAAACCATCTAAACATTCTTCCTTTTCAAATGCCAAAATGGCTGCTGGGCCACCTCCACTGCTTTGGTGAACCTGGATCAGGGGCCCACTCTGAAAAGCACACATTTTCCCCAATTGTTTCCTAGAGAGCCTGCTGCCTTCCTGTCAAAGCCTGCTCTCTGTCATCTACCCCCTGCAGTGTCTATCGTGGCACTCATCAGGAAACTCCAAACTACTGCCAGGACAGTCACTCCTTCAAGAACTCACTGTTCAATTCAAATGCACACACCCCAAACACAGCCAACGGGCCATGTGCGGAGCCCAAACCTATTTCTCCAGGGCCCAGCTAGACACAGAGAAATAAAAAGACAGGGGGACTTCCCTCGTGGTGCAGTGGTTAAGACTCCGCACTCCCAATGCAGGGGCCTGGGTTCGACCCCTGGTCAGGGAACTAGATTCCACATGCATGCCACAACTAAGAGTGCTCATGCCACAACTAAGGAGCCCATGAGCTGCAACTAAGGAGCTCACGTACTGCAACTAAGACCCGGTGCAACCAAACAAATAAATAAAATAAATAAAAATAAATATATTTTAAAAAGCTACATAGAGAAATACAAAGACAGCAATGGACAGTTACATATTCATGACCTCTTTCTGAGGTCGTAGTAATAAAATCCAAATATCCTTTGACCATTAGCTACCAAGCATCAACATTTGTCAGTCATAATGACCCTGAAAAGACAAAGCTTCCTGTAACTGCAGAATACAGAAACTTTTGGATACAGAATGGTTTCTGTGTAAGCTCTGCAATGACCTTGGTGAGACTGTATTTACTTAACTTTCTCAGAATGAAGAGTGGATCTGAAGGATGGAATCCAAGGTGGATGTTAATGAGATGCAGAGAATTTGGAATGTGAAGTACCACCAGGGGGTCCTTGGATTTCTCTAAGTGTGAACAAAGGAAGCAGAAGCACACTAGAATACTCTAGGACCTCAGAGCCCAGATAAATTCTGCCAAGGCTCCATATGCCACTGAAAATCAAATGGTCACCCTAACCATGTGCGACCCAACACACTATGACCAAGCCCCACTTTAGTTACTACAGCAACACACACATGCACAGAGTCTTACATTTACTTGCTCTTGAAAACTTCAGAGCCCTCTCTAACTGCTCTTCCTTCTCGGAGTCATCCAATCGTTTTGCAGCCCTGGGCTCCAACAACCTCCTAAGTGCTGTCATGTTTAGCTCTCGCTTATTCTCATTGGCTTCTAGTTCAGGCCCTCTTCCCTTTCACAAAACTATTACAGTGGCTTTTTTGTTTGTTTCTTTTTTTTTACTCTTAGTTTTGGGGGGGTTTAGTTTTTTGGGGTTTTGTTACAACAGACATGTAGCAAAGTGCACAGATCTTAAGTATGCAGTTTGATGAATTTTCACATATGGCTACACTGGCGTATGTGGACTACTGCCGGTACCTTAGAGGTCCCCCTCGTGCCCCTTCTCAGTCAACGCTCCTCCCAAAGGCAGACACCATTCTGATGACTAACACTATAGACTAGTTTTGCCTGCTTTTGAACTTCAAGTGAATGGAATCATTCCTGTTGGGCTTCTGCTCAGCACTGGTCTGTGAGATTCATCCAGTTATCCCATGCAGTGATGACGCATTTTTTCACTGTGGTGCACTCATCCAGTGGACTACTATATGACGATGTATTTACCTATTCTACTCTGGTGGACATGTAAGTTGTTCACAATTCAGGGCTATGACGGATGAAGCCTAGGCGGCCTACTCTTGGTTGCTGATGTCCAGTCTCTCCCCCATCACTGCTTCTCGCACAAGCCCACAAATTAACATCACATCAACACTCCCATTATATGACTCCACAGCACATATGTGAGTGCCAATTGCATCTCACTGGCTTTCTAGACAAAGTGTCTCCTTGTTCTACCATTCACGGGTCTCTGCTACTGCCATCATCCAGGCTTTGCAGCCCATCTTTGCCCCCCATGTCTGTGTTCATTCAGTCAAATTCAGTCTCTCCCCACTGCTCAAACACCACCCCCTCCACGCACCTTCCCTCTCGAGGTCCTTGTTTCTGCAATAGCTTGGGCGCTGGATGCCCCTTCCCTACTACATTCATTTATACCTGTAGAAAACATCCATAACCTTCTAGGCTCATATAAAAATGCCAGGAAGTCTTGAAAAAACATCCTGTTTCCCATCGTGGAAGCCCATGACATTTGAAGATTCTGCAACTATTCCTGGTGGCACAGTCATGCTGACCACAGTGACTTCTTGGAAGAATTACCTGGAGAACTGGATGGAATGGATGGTGGGCTGCTTTTCTCAATCAGACTACTGATGCTACTCATGTCATGTTCCTAAGGGCATCCCTTTTTTTTTTGGTTTCTGGAAATCTGTTCAGCAAGTAAACACTCACCTAGATTAATTCTTTAATCGCTTAAGCAGTAGGAGAACTTGGCAAATCAAGAAGAAGTAAATTAGTTGGATGATGTTCAGTTTGGGGTTAATTTTAATAAAACAGGGCTTTAAAAGACATTAATTTCTGCGGGCATAATAAAAGAAAGGAAAGAATTAACAGGAAAGGGCCACTAGTTATAGTCAGCCTGCGTTCTCATAGTAAATATTCATCCCTTGCTGTTTGCCTAAATATTGATCACTGCAAGGCCCTGTGCTGGGAGCTGTGTGGAGTGTAGGGAACAGAAACTGTAAACCTTACCCTCAAGGATCTCACAGTCCACTGGAGAAAATAAATACATAAGAATAAAATAATCCGTGGAAATACTGATTTGAGAAAATATTGGAGGAAAAAAAGCTTTTTGAGACAAACAAAAATGAGATCAGTATTTCTGGTTGTGGAAAGAATTTCTGTAAAAAGAGCTGCTGTCAGTTTTAAACCCATAGTGACACGTTATTAGCTAACTTCTATTGGGTCAGGCTTAGGGGGATTTTTTGAAGCACAGATTAAGTTTGTAAAATTAACAACTGGAATCTCTTGCACAAGTATAAAGTGGAGATTCAGCTGAGGTGCCCACCAGGGTCTTAAGCTCGCATCTCGTCACCCTTGGAGTCTCTTAAAATTGGCCCTAACACACAGTCTTCACTGCTTTCCACAGTACCCCTGTGCAGAAATTTGCATACCTTAATCTAAAAAGAACTACGGAGAGATTTCAACCATAAATTTACCTAAGTACTTTGCTGCTTCACACACTCAGCACATTTATGAAGATCCCACATCAGACTTCAGGCTGTCATCACCACTGCCCTCTGGGGACAATCTTCAGATTCCCTCTAATTCTTCCTTGGTCAGTGTGTCTCTGGGGTCACTTGCCTGTCACCTGAGAAGGCACTTCACTTCTCTGTCAATGGTGAAGGAAACTGGAATGTCATTCAAATATTCTTTCCAGAGTCTTTGGTAACCTGCAGGTTTTGAGTTTGCCTCCCTCCCTGCCTGTGGGCACAGGTTAATTGGCAGAAAACTGGGCAGCAGAATCCCAGGGACACTGTGAAATCTTCACCTATCCTGCCCTCCTCTACCTGCCCAACCCCTCACTAGATAGAGCCGCATCTGAGTAAGTTAATTGTATATATACGATGCTACTTCAGTGCATAAGGTCAGAGGAAAATCCTTATAAAAGCTGTTTTCCTATGAGGAGTCGTATGCAAGTCAGGGTGCACAAAGAATTTTTCTTATCAATCATGCTTCCTCATTTCTAGTTTCTAATCATCTTTACCCATAATTCTGCAGTGGGCTGTAACTAATTGGTAAAATGGCAGAGTAAGAGCTGAACTACACTGTTCATATTTTATTGATAGTTACCCAATTAATAAGGTCCTCTATGGCATATTGTTCTACACTAGATTGTAGTGTGACTTCATCATGAATAATTCATTTCATATGACACGTATCAAGTCAAAATTCAAAATCATGCAACAGGCATCTATATTTTATATGTGGTTGTAAAATACAAATTTTCCGAGGGTAGCTTCTGCCTCAAGTGAGTGAATGAGTAAGATGAGAAGGGCTGCCTCAAAAACGCTCCACTGGGCAGAGGCAGACAACGGGGCCACTCTGTCTCCACGATAATGAACAGTGACAGGAAATTCACACCTCCATGGCCCCATCACTGACTTATTTTTTCACTTAGAGTTCCTGGGACCAAAAGGAAAATATAGGCTGTATTATTACAGGCTTACTATAAAGAAATAGTTCTCATCCAGCGGGGGGTTCTTCTCCCCAAAGGACACTAAGCAATGTCTGGAGGCATTTATTCCTTTTCACAACTTGGAAGGGGTGGGTACTGGCCATCTAGAGGGTAGAGGTCAGGGATGCTGCTAAACAAGCTACAATGTACTGGACAGATAACAAAGTCCCTACAATAAAGAATCATCAGGCCTCAAATATCAATAGTGCAAAGGTAGAGACCCTATTTTAACCTCACGTTACCATTTTAATTGTGTAAGGCTTTTCGGTAATGTGCCCCAAATTCCTTCTTCATTTCCAATGATTGGAATTAGCAACTTAGCACCGAGGACATAGGAGATATTTGGTACTGACACCTTGGTAAACTGGCATCATTGATTTTATTGTTCACACACATAGATAAATAAGTCACATGTCCTATTCTGAGGAAAACCTAGCTGTAGGTGGAGTGAGTTTTCTAATTATCTGCTTAGGTATCGACGATCAGGTTCATCCTTGGCTGCTGCTTGGAAGCTGTTTGAAAGTTCTCAACTTGGACACGTCAGCCTCATGGTTGAAAAGAATGAAGACTTTGCCTTTAGCCTTTTACCCTGCTTGTGCAAGTGAGCTTTTATTTAGACTTGAGTCTTTCCTCTTTCTAAACTCTGTTTTCCTGTCTGGTGGCCACAAAATTTTGGCTGTTGAAAGCTCTATTTTTATGAGGTTCCCCCACAGTGCCACCATCAGCCTAATTTAACAATTTACAAATTCCTCTCTATTTCTGTTTTTTAATTCCGGTTCTTCTTATTTGGGTTATTTCCACTAATCCAACTAATAAAGAGGGAGAAGGTACCAGTTAAAGGAGTAAATAATGTTTCTAAAAAGACTGTAATCTAAGACACCTAAAGATACTAGTTAAAATGGGAGTTCAATCATATATATATTCACAGCCATCAAACACACTCTAAACTTGTAACCTATCATTTTACTATTTACTCACGTTACTGAATTTACTATTACAGTAAGTTCATTTATCTTCTAATTAAGATAGTTAATGAGAGAATAAAACAAACCTATGATCTTTATTTCCAATGAAATCTCAATGTCATCATTATTATAACATTAATTTTGCCTTCCTTCATCTACTCACTTTCTCTGACCAGCCTAAAAGCAAACTTTCATTTTATTTTTTTATTTAAGGCTTCTGGGAAAAGATTTTGCTTAAATTTTTAATACAATTATATATTCAGATTTTATCCTCGATAAAGGTTCTTCTTGAATGAACATTTTACTTTTAACACTGAGTAACAAGATTGAAATTCTTTAAATAAAGGGTCTATATGTTGGCAGTACTTTCCTCTTGGGACCAATGAGTTGATTCCAATAAATACCATTAGGGGAAAGAGGTGCCTCTCCCCTCCTTGTGTCCCTACTGGGGCTGTGGAGCCCCTCCCCTTCACTAACATCCTCCCATTTACTACATTGCAGTGTGAAACTTTTAACAAGAATGCACATACACTGCTTGCAATACGGTGCAGTCCACTTACCGTACTGCATTTGATTGAACTTTGCACTTCATAAGTGCCCAATAGCTGTATATGAAGTTATAATCCTTGATGGAAATTTTGAGTTCGTGTAGCTTTAGATGTATTGCATTGTTCTAAAAGGCCCCGCTGGAAAATAAGAATAACTGATTGCAACTTTTACAAAATTTCTGGAGAATCAGGGCCTTCCTAAACCCTGTTTTTTAACTAAGATTAACACTGACTAAGCTCTTCAAAAAACAGCAACATACACTAAGCAAGAGCCACTGTGATAAGCTCATAAAAGGGTTAGTGGCATCTGGGTACAGGACTCTTCATCTGCACCTCCTCCAAGTGAGCTGAGGACTAGCCCTTCTTGCATATCTCACTTAGTATTTCTTGACCTCTAATATGGTGCTAACGACAGTGAGTCCTCTAAAGATTTTGTGATTTTATTAAATGAGATACTTTATGCTATGTGCTTAAATACTGCCTGACACACAGCAAGTGGTCAATAAATAACAATAATAATAAATTACCCTAATAACTAATAACTACCTAAGAAATCATTTAGTTTGAGAAAAAAATGAAACAAATGCTGGTGAGAAGTAGAATTCATAAGCAAAACAGTACAATAAAAATTTCTAAGCTGCATCTAAAATATCAAAGCTGTTCAACAGTATCTTACCTCTCCCACCATGCTTTCTTCTCACCTCAATGCTCCATTTTCTCCCACTATCCTCAGCTCTTTCCAACAAACCCCTGTTGCATCTGAAGATCCTCCATTCTATCCGACAACCCTCCATTCTCTTCCACTATTCCTTCTCTCCTACAATCCTCAGTTATTTCCCACAATCCCCCATCTGTCTCACAATTCTGTTATCTCCCATAACCCACATGTCTCCCACAATTCTCCATTCTCTCCCATAATCTACCATCTCTCCTACCATGCTCAGTTCTTTCCAATTCACTCTTCTCTCCCAGAATTACCCATCTCGCATAACTCCTATCATACTCACCACTCTCACTTCATGACCAAAATTATTCCTTCTTTCACAAAATTACTCATTCTCTCTGCAAATTTCCTATTGTATCCTACCATTCTCTCTCTCCCACACTCCTCCACCTCTCCAACAATCTTCCATTGTCTCCCACAATCCTCCATACTCTCATACAATTGCTTCTCCCATAATTCCCTACAATGTCCGGCAATCCACTTGTCTCCCACAATTCCCTGTACTGCCAGACAATCCCGTGTCTCCCACAACCCTCTCTTCTCTCATAAATTCCCTGAACTGTACCACAGTTCTCTATTCTCTCCCAAAATTCCAATTCTCTCCCATAAGCCTCTGTTGACATCCACAATTCTCAGATTTTTTGCACACAACACCTATTATGCCCCAAGTCTTGATAATGGCTCACAATTCACTATTCTCTCACACAAGTCACTGCTCTCTCCCATAATTCTCCATTTCTTCCACATTTCCAGCTCTGTCCCAAATTTTGCCACTTTCTCCCATAATTCCTTTCTCTCTTAGTACTTTCCTTTCATTCTGAAAAGTACCCTTAACTTTATAAGATTACCAATATTCTCTCCAAATTTCCTATTTTTTCCTTCAAGTCTTTCTCTTGTATAATCCTCACTTCTCTCCCAAATACTCCATTTTCTCTCACAATATTCAGTCTTTTCCCACAACTCCCTGTCTCTCCCATGATTCTGTCTCTCCCACAAGTCCTTGTTTTTCCCACAATTCTCTTTCCTCCCACAATTCCCCTTTCTCTCCCATAATTCCATTCTCTCCCACAATCCTCCATTCTCTCCCACAGTTCCCCCTTCTCACCGACAATACCATTCTTTCCCACAATTCTTTGTTTATCCCATTATTCTCTTTCCTCCCACAATTCCCCTTTCTCTCCCATAATTCCATTCTCTCCCACAATCCTCCATTCTCTCCCACAGTTCCCCCTTCTCACCGACAATACCATTCTTTCCCACAATTCTTTGTTTATCCCATTATTCTCTTTCCTCCCACAATTCCCCCTTCTCTCCCAAAATCCTCTATCCCACATTTCCATTCTTTCCCACAATTCTCGTCTCCCACAATCCTCTACACTCCCACAATTCCGTTTTTCCCACAATTCTTTTTCTCCCACAATCCTGCATTGTCTCCCACAATTCCCTGTTTCTCTACAAGCCTCCTGCCTCCCACAATTCTGCTCTTTCCCACAATCCTCTTCAATCCCAGAATCCTCTTTCCTCCACCACCATTTGCAGTTCTTTCTTACAAGTCCCTGTGTCTCCCACAGTTTCTTATCCTGCTCCACCTTCCTCCATTCCCTCTTGCAATTCTCCATCTTTCCAGAAATTCTCTGCCACAATTACCTCTCCCTCAGTTCCCCCCTTGCTCCCACAATTACGTCTTTAAACATAGATTTCTCTTACATGCCTATGAGTTTTCTGAAGTTTAAAGTATTTCTTATTAAGTGTTTATCATCTATATCATTATTAATCAAAATATGTGCCATCGATGGATGGATCAAGATGGCAGAGTAGGAGGATATGCACTCACTCCTTCTCGCAAGAGCAGCGGAATAACAACTAACTGCTGAACAATCATCAACAGAAAGACACTGGAACTCACCAAGAAAGACACCCCACATCCAGAGACAAAGGAGAAGCCGCAATGAGACGGAAGCACACACAAGCCTCCTAGATAGCTTCCTCCACAAGAGAGCAGACAGCAGTATCAAGCAATATCAGCAGTATTTCCTTCTGTGGAACTGAAAACCACAGCAACAGAAAGATAGAGAAAATGAAAAAGCAGGGGACTTTGTACCAGATGAAGGGACAGGATAAAACCCCAGAAAAACAACTAAATGAAGAGGAGATAGGCCCCCTTCCAGAAAAAGAATTCAGAATAATGATGGTGAAGATGATCCAGGACTTTGAACAAAGACTGGATGCAAAGATTGAAAAGTTTACCAAAGACCTAGAAGAATTAAAGAGCAAACAAACAGAGATATGCAACACAATAACTGACATGAAAAATACACTAGAAGGAACCAATAGCAGATTAACTGAGGCAGAAGGGCGAATAAGTGACCTGGAAGACAGAATGGTGATAATCACTGATGCGGAAAAGAATAAAGAAAAAAGAATGAAAAGAACTGAAGACAGCCTAAGAGACCTCTCGGACAATGTTAAATGCACCAACATTTGCATTATAGGGGTCCCAGAAGGAGACGAGAGAGAGAAAGGACCCAAGAAAATATTGGAAGAGATTATAGTTGAAAACTTCCCTAACAGGGGGAAGGAAATAGCGACCCAAGTCCAGGAAGCATAGAGAGTCCCAGGCAGGATAAACCCAAGGAGAAACACGCCAAGACACATAGTAGTCAAATGGACAAAAATTAAAGACAGACAAAAGTTATTAAAAGCAACAAGGGAAAAACGACAAATAACATACAAGGGACCTCCCATAAGGTTAACAGCTGATTTCTCAGCAGAAACTCTACAAGCCAGAAGGGAATGGCATGATATATTTCAAGTGATGAAAGGGAAGAGCCTACAACCAAGAACACACTACCCAGCAAGGATCTCATTCAGATTCGACGGAGAAATCAAAAGCTTTACAGACAAGCAACAGCTGAGAGAATTCAGCACCACCAAACCAGCCCTGCAACAAATGCTAAAGGAACCTCTCTAAGCAGGAAACATAAGAGAAGAAAAGGACCTACAGAAACAAAAACAAAACAATGCAGAAAATGGTAGTAGGAACATACATATCGATAATTACCTTGAATGTAAATGGACTAAATGCACCAACCAAAAGACACAGACTGGCTGAATGGATACAAAACCAAGACCCATATGCATGCTGTCTCCAAGAGGCCCACTTCAGACCTAGGGACACATACAGACGGAAAGTGAGGGGATGGAAAAAGATATTCCATGCAAATGGAAATCAAAAGACAGCTGGAATAGCAATACTCATATCAGACAAAATAGACTTTAAAATAAAAATGTTATAGGAGACAAGAAAGGACACTACACAAAGATCAAGGGATCAATCCAAGAAGAGGAGATAACAATTATAAATATATATGCACCCAATATAGGAGCCCCTCAATACATAAGGCAAATGCTAACAACTGTGAAAGAGGAAATTGACAGTAACACAATCATAGTGGGGGACTTTAACACCCCACTTACACCAATGGACAGATCATCCACACAGAAAATCAATAAGGAAACACAAGCTTTAAATGACACAATAAATCAGCTTGAATTAATAGATACCTATAGGACATTACATCCAAAAACAGCAGATTACACATTCTTCTCAAGTGCACATGGAACATTTTCCAGGATAGATCACATTTTGGGTCATACATCAAGTCTTGGTAAATTCAAGAAAATTTAAATCATATCAAGCATCTTTTCCAACCACAACGCTATGAGATTAGAAATCAATTACAGGAAAAAAACTGTAAAAAACATAAACACATGGAGGCTAAACAATATGCTACTAAATAACCAAGAGATCACTCAAGAAATCAAAGAAGAAATCCAAAAATACCTAGAGACACATGACAATGAAAACACAAAGATCCAAAACCTATGGGATGCAGCAAAGGCAGTTCTAAGAGGGAAGTTGATAGCAATACAATCCTATCTCAAGAAACAAGAAAAATCCCAAATAAACAATCAAATCTTACACCTCAAGAAACTAGAGAAAGAAGAGCAAACAAAACCCAAAGTTAGTAGATGCAGAGAAATTATAAAGATCAGAGCAGAAATAAATGAAATAGAAACAAAGAAAACAGTAGCAAAAATCAATAAAACTAAAAGCTGGTTCTTTGAGAAGATAAATAAAATTGATAAACCTCTAGCAAGACTCATCAAGAAAAAGAGGGAGAGGACTCAAATCAATAAAATTAGAAAGGAAACAGGAGAAGTTACAACAGACACCACAGAAATAAAAAGCACCATAAGAGATTACTACAAGCAAGTATATGCCAATAAAATGGACAACTTGAATGAAATGGACAGATTCTTAGAAAGGTATAACCTTCCAAGACTGAATCAGGAAGACATAGAAAATATGAACAGACCAATCACAAGTAATGAAATTGAAACTGTGATTAAAAATCTCCCAACAAACAAAAGTCCAGGACCAGATGGATTCACAGGTGAATTTTATCAAACATTTAGAGAAGAGCTAACACCCATCCTTCTCAAACTCTTCCAAAACACTGCAGAGGAAGGAACACTCCCAAACTCATTTTATGAGGCCACCATCACCCTGATACCAAAATCAGACAAAGATACTAAAAAAAAGAAAATTACACACCAATATCACTGATGAATTTAGATGCAAAAATCCTCAACAAAATACTAGCCAACAGAATCCAACAACACATTAAAAGGATCATACACCATGATCAAGTGGGGTTTATCCCTGGAATGCAAGGATTCTTCAATATATGCAAATCAATCAATCTGACACACCATATTAACAAACTGAAGGATAAAAACCACATGATCATCTCAATAGATGCAGAAAATGCTTTTGACAAAATTCAACACCCATTTATGATAAAAACTCTCCAGAAGGTGGGCATAGAGGGAACCTACCTCAACATAATAAAGGCCATATACGACAAACCAACAGCAAATATCATTCTCAAAGGTGAAAAACTGAAAACATTCCCTCTAAGATCAGGAACAAGACAAGGATGTCCACTCTCGCCACTACTATTCAACATAGTTTTGGAAGTCCTTGCCACAGCAATCAGAGAAGAAAAAGAAATCAAAGGAATCCAAATTGGAAAAGAAGAAGTAAAACTGTCACTGTTCACAGATGACATGACACTATACATAGAAAATCCTAAAGATGCCACCAGAAAACTACTTGAGCTAATCAATGAATTCAGTAAAGTTGCAGGATACAAAATTAACACACAGAAATCTCTTGCATTTCTATACACTAACAATGAAAGATCAGGAAGAGAAATTAAGGAAACAATCCCATTCACCACTGCAACAAAAAGAATAAAGGACCTAGGAATAAACCTAACCAAGGAGGTAAAAGATCTGTACTCAGAAAACTAGAAGACACTCATGAAAGAAATCAAAGACGATACAAACAGATGGAGGGACGTACCATGTTCTTGGATTGGAAGAATCAACATTGTGAAAATGACTATACTACCCAAAGCAATTTACAGATTCAATGCAATCCCCATCAAATTACCAATGGCATGTTTCACAGAACTAGAACAAGACATTTTACAATTTGTATGGAAACGCAAAAGACCCCGAATAGCCAAAGCAATCTTGAGAAAGAAAGACGGAGTTGGTGGAATCAGGCTTCCCGACTTCAGGCTATACTACAAGGCTACAGTGATCAAGACAATACAGTACTGAAACAAAAACAGAAATATAGATCAATGGAACAGGATAGAAAGCTCAGAGATAAACTACGGTCAACTAATCTATGACAAAGGAGCCAAGGATATACAATGGAGAAAAGGCAGCCTCTTCAATAAGTGGTGCTGGGAAAACTGGACAGCTACATGGAAAAGAATGAAATTTGAACACTCCTTAACACCACACACAAAAATAAACTCCAAATGGATTAAAGACCTAAACGTAAGGCCAGACACTATAAAACTGCTAGAGGAAAACACAGGAAGAACACTCTTCGATGTAAATAACAGCAACATCTTTTTTGATCCACCCCCTAGAATAATAGAAATAGAAACAAAAATAAATATAAGTGGGACCTAATGAAACTTCAAAGCTTCTGCACAGCAAAGGAAACTATAAGCAAGATGAAAAGACAACCCTCAGAATGGGAGAAAATATTTGCAAACAAATCAACAGACAAAGGACTAATCTCCAAAATATATAAACAATTCATCCAGCTCAATATCAAAAAAACAAGTACCCAATCCACAAATGGGCAGAAGACCTGAATAGGCATTTCTCCAAAGAAGACATACGGATGGCCAAGAGGCACATGAAAAGCTGCTCAACATCACTAATTATTAGAGAAATGCAAATCAAAACCGGTCAGAATGGCATCATCAGAAAATCTACAAACAGTAAATGCTGGAGAGGGTGTGGAGAAAAGGGAACGCTCTTGCACTGTTGGTGGGAACGTAAATTGACACAGCCACTATGGAGAACAGTATAGAGGTTCCTTGCAGAACTAGAAATAGAGTTGCCATATGACCCAGCAATCCCACTGCTGGGCATATACCCCGAGAACACCATCATTCAGAAAGACACATGCACTCCAATGTTCATTGCAGCACTATTTACAATAGCCAGCACATGGAAGCAACCTAAATGTCCATCAACAGATGAATGGATAAAAAAGATGTGGTACGTATATACAATGGAATATTACTCAGCTGTAAAAAGCAAGGAAACTGGGACATTTCTAGAGACATGGATGGACCTGGAGACTGTCATACAGAGTGAAGTGAGTCAGAAAGAGAAAAACAAATACCATATATTAACACATATATGTGGACTATAGAAAAATGGTACAAATCAACCAGTTTGCAAGGCGGAAATTAAGACACAGATGTAGAGAACAAACATATGGACACCAAGTGGGGAAAGCGGGGAGGGTTGGGGGGAATGAATTGGGAGATTGGGATACCAAATTGTACGCTCTAAATATATGCAGTTTATTGTATGTTAACTGTATCTCAATAAAAGTTCAAAAAAAAAAATGTGCCATCAGCAATGGCCAGTTCACACACTGTGGTCCACCTGGTGATCCCACTTATCTGAGCATTTTCCCGGAGTGTAACCCTCACTGCTCACTACTGGACAATCCACTGAATCCTTTATGCCTTCAATGTCTGCTTACTGACTGTTTCAGGGACCATCCATATACACTGGGAACTAAGTGATAGAGGGCATTGCCACTCCAGTGCCACCCATCTAACCTGAGATAGCTTGTACTGGAATGTGAAACTAGTATATGATTAAGCACAGTGTTTAATAGAGATGACATTTTTTCAAAGCAGAAATTTCTTGGTAGAAGAATAACATGTTATTTTCCTTTCTCGGACATTCTTGAGTGGCTCTGACTCTTCCTGGCACTCAGCATTACGTGCTACTGCCCTTAGGTTACTGGCAAATCATTAATATTAAGGTAAGTGCCTTTCCCTCCCATGTATTTTTGCTGAGAAAATTTAACAAATTCAGGGAAATAATAAAGACAGGAACACCACTAATGGGCAATCTTTGCTGCAAAGCAATAATTTTTAACCAGGGATGATCACAACCCCCAGGGGACATGTGACAATGTTTGGAAATATTTTTTATTGGCACAACTGGGAAGGGGACACGTTACTGGCATCTAGGGGTTAGAGGTCAGGGATGCTTTTCACCATCCTACAATACACAGGACAGTCCCCACAATAATTATCCAGCCCTTAATTCTATTTAAAATGTCAATAGGGCCTGCTCTAAGTTCTTAAAGGCTACAATTGACTCAATCTATGTTTGTTGAGTGTCTACCATATGCCAGGTACCACATCAGGCATTGGACTCAGCCAGCCCTCCCTACTAAATGAAAATAAATTGCTGTTGATGTAGATGCTAAAGCAAAGTTCCCCACAATCCTTAAAAACTTGAAAATGAGAAATGTTAACATCTGAGAACTAAACTTTAAAATACATAAATAATAAATTAGATCAGAGACATGCAAGCATGCCTTATAGTGGAAAAAAGACTCCTAAACTGAAGAGAAAGAAAAGATCGACACCTACAGAGAAAGAAGGCGGCCATCAGGAGAACGGTTAGTCATCCAAAACAGAGATGAAAATAAGATGACAAACAAGGGAAAAGACCAAAAAGAGGAGGGTACAGAGAAGGACTAACAAATTCACACTATTTAAGTGATAAATATTTGCTATATACCCAGTAAGTACTGTACAGAGGCTATGTCATGGGATCCTCACAAAAATTCTGTGTTACTATTTTAAGAAACAGTTCTTTCTGGAAAGCAGATCATAGCAGAGTCCATGCAAGCACTGGCTAGAAGAGACAGGCTCCTTTCAGACAAACAAAATACCTCTATCCTGATGGGCATGTCCAGAACTATAAACACCTGAGGCAATTACACAGTCAAGTGATATCACTCACAACCTTTAGTCTGATTCCAGCCTCACCAAAGCAGCCTTTTGAAAATTTAGTTTCTCCTATACATTCTCTGCAAGGGAACAGTGAGCAAGTCAAGCTGACATAAACCTCCCGTTGACTCCAGAGTTCTCATTACACTTTTAGAAACTGGAAGCCTGATTATAAGTTAACTTATCACATAGCTCACTTACAGGGAAAGAAGGAATTGATATGAAAGTGAGTATTCCAGTCTGTGTGAGAATTGTATTTCTTTCTCAAGGTAGAGTCATACATTGCCATTTCGAAAGAAACCTACATATATGATCTCTGTGTTTACATAAACAAAATATATGTAAATTGGCACTTTAATTCTATGAAATTCCTTAACAGGATTCCATCCTTGAGAGGCCAATGTATGCTCAGTAGGAGAACAAAATCTGATGATCCAATTAAGCTTCTGAAGACCAGTTCCTTGATCAGACCTATCACCTGGCCTTCTGAATTCACTTATTAATCAAACAGGTATTTACTAGGGACTGCACTGAGAAGTGAGGATACAGGGATAACTAGGGTGACATGGTCCCTGCTCTGGTAGACGTACCCTCTCCAGTTGGGGAGGCCCCAACCTCACCACTGACCTTTTGAAAAATAAAGACACTCCTAGAAAGATCATACACCATCTAGTAAAAGCCTTGTGACATACGCATATCTCTGTCCGACATGTGGGTAACATCTTGGTCAAATACATTTTATCTAACTGCTACACACCAAGCATAAGAAGAACCTGTGTGTGTGTGTGTGTGTGTGTGTGTGTGTGGCGGGGGGTGGGGGGGGTGTTTATAGCTATGGGATTTGGGACATGTTTTTCTGAAGTGGTTAATTACTTTTTTATTTTTTTATTTAATTATAGTTGATTTATAATGTTAATTTCAGGTGTACAGCAAACAAAGTGATTCAGTTATACACATATATGTTATATTCAGTTATAGATAGATAGATAGACAGACAGATAGATAGGTAAGTATTTTTCTTTCAGATTCTTTGACCTTATGGGTTACTACAGGATGCTGAGTATGGTTCCCTGTGCTATACAGTAAGCCCTTGTTGTTTATCTATCTTATATACATTAGTGTGTGTATGTTACTCCCAACCTCCTAATTTATCCCTCCCTCCACCCCCTTTCCCCTTTGGTAACCAAAAGTGTGTTTTCTAAGTCTGTGAGTCTGTTTTTGTTTTGTAAATAAGTTCATTGGTATCATTTTTTTTAAGATTCCGCATGTAAGCCATATCATATATTTGTCTTTGTCTGACTTACTTCACTCGTTATGGCAATCTCTAGATCCATCCATGTTGCTGCAAATGGCATTATTTCATTTTTTTGTAATGGCTGAGTAATATTCCATTGTATATACGCACCACATTTACTTTATCCATTCATTTGTCAATGGACATTTAGGTTGCTTCCATCTCTTGGCTATTGTAAATAGCACTGCATTGTTCTACGGGCCTTTCTACTATTCTTAGTCAAAGATACCATTAATGAAAACGAAATTTACTGACAAGTACATAAAACATTTCATCAACTTTAGGTACAGAGAAAAAACTAGGTTTGTAAAATAATTCCCACGTTAAGTAATACAATAGCATGCAACTGAAGGACCAAAGTAGAAATATTTAATTTGTAACACAATACTAAAATGTCATATAAGATTATAAAAAAACACTGCCACATGAATTCTAAAACTGAAAATACTTAAAAATCACAACACTTGATTTGCAGTAAAGTCAAGCAAAATTACCAAATATTAATTCCAAAGTCTGTGGTGTTGGTTTATGTGATACAAGGCAGTCAATCTTAATGTATTAGTCTTTCTTGTTTTATAACAGTGGCCACCCACTACAACAAAGGAAAATTTAAGGAAAGGCAATGAACAAATCAAAGGTAGAAAGAATCCAGTGTTTCTGTATTAAATGGACAGTGACAGCACAAGTGAATTAAGGTATAATTCTTTCTTGCTATTTCAAAGAATGGAACAATTTGCATATTTATTCTCTGCTGTTGGATTTCAAATTGTTGCCCTTCTCTAAGTAATAATTTACACTGCATACCAATTGCAACCCTGCAAATGGACTCCCCTGAAATACTAAATCTATTTGCCAGATATGATCTATTTCTGCTACATAACTCTTAGTAGCCTTTTCCCCAGCCCTGCATCCCACACCACTATATTCTTATTATTGTCAGCTGCTAGCATTAGCCTTCTAGCTGCAAACTCGTGGAAGCACGTATTGGAATTAGCCAAAAATAGAGCTGAAATTTTCATTAACAACAGACCACAGTCACTAAGCATGAAGAACCTGCTAGGTGATGAAGAGAACAGTCACAGTTACTATCAAACTTGCATTTTAAAAATCCATATTCCATATTTCATATAAGAATATTAGGATGCGTATGTGCGCCTGTGTGTATGTTCCCATATACCAAAATCCTTTATAAGTGTATGGGATCCCTTGAAGAAACTCAACTTTTGGCTCAGTTTTCTCAGACTCCAATATACTAAAATGACCGAGATCATTCAGTATTTTCTCCAATATATGTCAAGAGACTGCACAACCTGGGAAACGTGATTTGAATACAATAGCGCGTATGGAGAAGCTGTCATTTAACCTGGCATATTCAGTTTGAGAAACACTGACTGAGATAGGAGAAGACCCTGGTTCGAGCATCATACCTCCACTTTTCTGAGCGCGAGCACGCCAGCTGATGACTCCAAACTTGTTTCCTCAATTTCAAACTGGGGATGAAAAGAATTACCTTACATTGTCCTAAATCTAGGTCAAATAATAACCGCACGAGTACTTCACAGTGGAAAGAAATATACAAACACAAAACATTTCTTCTACCACCATTGTGTGGGTCAGGCCCTGAATTCATTGTTGAAACACTGTTAAAACAGTAATAAAATTGACCACACTGCCCTATGCCACCAACACCACCAATAATAATGATAACAGATAATACTCATTTGTTACTTCCTATGGCCAAGGAACAGTCTAAGCACTTTGCACATAGTAAGCCTCACAACAACACTTTGGGGTTGGTACTACCCACTTTACAAATACACAAACTGAGGAGTTAAACATAAGCAAGTGGCTCAAAGTTGAACAGCAGGCACGTTATTCACTGGGAAGGGAATAATACAGTGAGGGAAACAAATATACTACAGTGTGAGATAGAAAGTGCCATATGCAGCTCTGCTGAGGAGACACTTGATGATTTTGCCTTTCCAGTCAGAAATACTGGAGTGATAATGAGAGTCAGTTTTCAGAAAAAGCCAAAGGCAGAAAGCTAAGAAATGGCATGGCCTGGTTAAGAAAACTATGAGACTTTCAGTATGGCAAAAATATAGGCTGCAAAGCAGGAAAACAGTAGAAGCAAGTGGGCGAGAGTGTGCCAATGGTAGAGGAGAAGGCTAGAGGGACCCATTGGAACCAGGGGGCAAAATGTGAGAAGTGAAAAGCGGCCCCGACACTTAGGAGCCAGTGGATACTCACAGCTGGGCCTTGGTGTTCTCCTACTGACCGTGAACAATTTCACAGAACATCAGCATCAGACAAAGGCTCTCTGTGACCTCAGTGGTTCAAGATAAACACAAGACCACTCTATAATTACATCTGCATTCAGATGAAACAAGAACACTCTCCAAACCATAAAAATGGCCAAACATCACTGTAGCTTGGCTAATGTGAATGACTGCTGCTTCTTTACTAAATAATTTTAGCTTCCATTTATTCTTCCTCCTCATAGATAAGATTCAGAGATCCGATGTGTTAATCCTCTCTAGACTCATAGAATTGCCTCTACTTCTGAAGCATCCCAACCAGAGCAAAGTCCTGCTTCTCGAACACTGCAAATCACCTAACACTAGCTCGCATCCTCTAAGTTCTTCTAATGCTCTTTTACTGAGACACCCATGGTTTTCCATGGGTTACATTCTCCCTCACTGCAATAGGTTATAAAGCAACTTGTTCAACTCTAGGTGTGTTCCTGGCGGTCACTGTCTGGAAAGCAGCATGTTTTTTCAATGCACAGACCTATGCATTTTTCTTCCCTAGGCAACAGAGAGCAAAAGGAGGGTTTCAGGCAGAATTGAAGTAACAAGTGTTGTTGTTTGGGAAAGGAACTCTCACAGTAATGTAGCAATGAACTGCACTGGGAAGACGCTGGTAGTATTAAGACTAAGTAGGAAGCAACAACCCCTAGTAGAGAGGATGGAGATAAGACCAAGGCAGTGAGTGCCATTAGGAGGAAGGGAAACCAGGCTCGAGACAGAAGTCCAAGGCAGAACTAAGAAGTGACTTGTGGCGGAGGGAGGGAGGGAGGGAGAGACTTGGCCATGAGAACGACTGTGATTTTTACTGGGCAAACTTTGCTACCACTGCGAGAAGCAGAGATGTTTAGGGAGAAAAGATCAATAATAAAAGTTGGCAATTGTAAAGTTGATATTGTTATAGGATATCCATGTAGAAAATGTCCTGTATCTACAAGTAAAGCTCTGGAGACTGAGAGAGAAGCCAGTGCCAAAGATTCGAGATTAATTAGCGTACAAATGACACTTGAAGCCAGGAGGATTTAAGATCATCCTGGGATAGAATGTACCCATGAGGCCCTTAAGGGAGCCAAGAACAATTCTTGGGAACCGTAAGGTTTGATGGGAATAGACCAGCCAGAAAAGAATGATAAGAATCAAAGAAATAGAAGGAAAATTAAGATAAAGCAACGACCTAGAAATCAAAGCGAGAGAAAGATTTGAAAAGTAAAAATGGTATCAAGAAATGTTACGAAGTAATTCAAGGAAGACGAAGATCAAAAACTGGCCTGTGGGTCTGACAATTAAAGCCTCCTAGGGGAGCCACTCAGAAGAAAGAGAAGGGGAAAAAAATAAAAAAATAAAAATAAATGAATAAAAAGAAGAAAGAGAAGGGTAGCAAGGAGTACAGGGAGCATAAAGGTCATTTTATTTGTTTTGTTTTTTTTACCCAAGGGGCAATTTGAGATGCTAATTGACCCTGGTGATATAGGCAGGGAGCTAGAAAGATTGAAAATGTGAGAAGAGAAGTGATAATTAAAGTCACAAGGTAGAGGAAGGAATCCAGGGCTTTGGAAAGGATGGCGTCGAAAGAAAGGAGCTCCCTCTTCTTCCAAAAACAAGCCATAAGAAAGTAAGGAGTCCATCCTGAGGTGTTTAGGGAACGTTTTGACTACTACCTATACTTCTCTGTGAAATATAAGGTCATCTATTTGTATGTATGTGTGTAGTAGGTGGTAGAAATGGGAATGGGGAGTATCAAAAAGGATTATATGAAACAGAGCAATATACAGGTACACATACATCTTGCTAGCTCCACCATATAAATATGTTTTCAAGTAACTTGATGGGTAGAAATTTAGAATATGGGTACTACATAACACTGAGAAAAATTATATGCTTGTACTTCTCATTATTGCCTTTTCAAAAAGTGCCATATATGTGAAATGTTTTACTGCCCCTAAAACGAAAACTGGTCAATATGCACAAGTGTCTTTCCGGCTCATTTGAAAAGCAATGACAAAGTAAGATACTACCAGCACTGTACTTACATTATTAGCCATGTTTAAAAGAGTTTAAAATTTCATTCCCAGTTAGAGGGGAGAAAACTGAAGCTCATTAAGTTTAATCAATGGTTAATACTTGGTGAGCTAGCAAAGCCAAAAATTAAACACATGGTTTTTTTATTTCATAACCTGGTGTCTTTCTTCTACCGTTGGGCGCCATAAACAAAATGAAATCTTGAGCCATCACCAGAGTCCTCTTTGGAGTGAGGATCAGATACAATTAGTCAGGCAGTAAATTCCTCCTCACCTCTGCTCCTGCACAACACGAAGCAAGTATTTGATAGCTCTATCTTGCTGATGCTAACACAGAAATCCACTTGATTTCTCTGAGGTAGGAACTGCTGTGCGGTGGCTACAACAGACAACCTACAGGTCTGGGCCTTTCCCAGGCTACTGTGGGGGAGTGGAACCTTGAACTTGGAGGACCATAGCTACTCAAGATGGTTGGCTCTGGGTAAAATTCCTTTTCTTTTTAAAAACAGAATTGCTCCCAAACATATGGCAGTGTTGACTCTGGCCTCCTCATTCCACTACCCAAACGAACCGTGGTCGTTCCTCATCAGGATCCTGGTGTGCAGACAGCTTCGAGACCCCTCTCAGGAAATGCTGTATTTATCTAGGTGCCATGGGTGGGTCTGAGCCTAAGGCTCCCACACGTGCAAGAAGACAATGGGCTTGCTCGGTATTAACCTGAGCCCTCTCATGGGCTGAGGATTTTCTTCTGCATCTCCAACAACATTTGATCCCATGCACTGAAGGCTTGGAAGCTATTGTGAGCCAGGTCAGAAACAGCCATTCACCTCTTTAAGTCCTCATCTAAGGAGACTCACCTCACCATACACCCCAAATAATCCAAAACAACAAAAAGGTAAGACTGGCAAGTATCTAAAGTAGTACTTTGCAATAGAAATTCCAGCAAGGCTGGAAATGTTCTAGCTGCATTATCCAGTATGACAGCCATTAGCTACATGTCATCTTAAGCATTGGGATGTGGCTATTGCAATAGAGGAACTTAATTTTTTTAATTTTATTGTGTTATTAATTAAAATATCATTTCAATAGCTAGCTACATGTGGGTTACTAACTACTGTGTTGGAATACATAGGTCTAGAGATTAGAATACAATGTAAATATAAAAGGTTCAATTCCAAATGATGCCATTTGCAGCAGCACAGATGGACCTAGAGATGATCATACTAAATGAGGTAAGTCAGACAAAGACAAATAGCATTATATCACTCATATGTGGAATCTAAAATATGACACAAATGAACGTACCTACAATACAGAAACAGACTCACAGACATAGAAAACAAACTTATGGTAACCAAAGGGGAAAGGGTGGTGAAGGATAAATTAGGAGGTTTGGAGTAATATATACACACTACTATATATAAAATAGATAAACAACAAGGGTCCACTGTATAGCACAGGGAACCATATTCAATATCTTGTAATCACCTATAATAGAAAAGAATATGAGAAAGAATATATGCATATATATGTGTATAACTGAAGCATTTTGCTGTACACCTGAAACTAACTCAATATTGTAAATCAACTATACTTCAATTAAAAAATAAAATATATTTTTAAAAAGATTCACTTCCAGTGACATATGGGAGAAGAAATGCAAGGCAAATGAGAAAAAGATCAGAAATCAATGGGAAAATACAAAGACTAACATATTTTAAATGCTTTCTGGTAAGGCTGGATTTTGAAAACCAGACTGCAGAAGAAATGAAGTGAGGTGAGGAGAAGGTAAACAAATCCAAAGAATAGAGACTCTATGGGTATGAGGAAGCATGGAGACCCAGGAAAAAAAGAAGAAAAACAATGTGATGTAAACCACTGACTCTCTCCTGCGCAATTCAGTTGCTCAGAAAACTATGGAAATAAATGGATGACAGTATAAAAATATTCATCATTTTTTTGACTTGTGCTAACTCTGTGCTATATCAGCTCCTTTCTCAACACACCTGCAAGGCAGGACCTATTATTAGCTCTACTTTATGCACAGCCAGAGAGAGACACTGTTCTCTTGACACCAAAGTCAGAAACCAGGCACCATGGTGACCATCCATGTGCCTGTACCTCACCCAAGATTCAGAGCCAAATTCGAACATGTGTGAAGAAAAGTGCTTAGTAAATGATGAATGATCAACACACTCTTTTTAAAAGGAAGAACAAATAGTGTTTACTACTCAATTCAGTTAGGGACTAACACTTTTCCAAGCCAAATGATAAAGTATAACATATTCTATCTCGAATTATAGCTCATTCATCACCAAGAGAAGGCTGGCCTGGCATGAACTGAAGGTCCTATGTCTTGGCAGAGAAAAATTCTAAAGGAATAAGGCAAGAAAATTCAGCCCAAAATTGAAATAAGATGAATTTGGAAAGTAAGAAGTATAATTTTTCCAGGGCAGTAGGGCTTTCTCATTTCTTTCTTTGGGTACCACTGGGAACTTAAATTATATATCTCTATACTATCACAGTCATCTAAGATAGGCGCACCAAAACCCCATCATGATGCGCAAGCACTAGCACTACGAAACCATTTGGGTGGAGATACCACTCAGGGAGCATAGCGGGTGTCAGGAGACAGACGGAGTAAGGGTAAGGGGCAGTCAGGTAATCCGCCTGGCATCCAGGGCACCTTGCAGAAGGAATGTTTTGTATAAAACAAGCATTTCCAACTAGGGGTTCCTACTTCAAAGGGAGCCAGTAAACAGATGGAGGGGCAGTTCATTAGTTCATATTAAGGCCCTTATCAGAGCTCCCAAAATTTCAAGAGCCAACACTAACACACTGTTCAGGGACTTTTAAAAGGGGTAATCTATAACCAAATAAAGGTGAAATGCTGAATAAGAACATCTTGAATAGATTTATGGACTTAAGTACTTCTCAGAAAATTTACTGGAGTCATGGGAGTGTTTCCCACACTAATTCTCCATAGGTTTTTTAATTTTCTCTGAAAACCTGTTATTACAGCTCCTGGAACAGCAGGGTAACTCAAAACACAGTGTAGGGAAATCTGTGGTGGTATAATGAACTGCAAATGATAGTTCCTGACCTATCTAGATGAAAAAGGTTACTTATCATCTGTGTCCATTCAAACGGAGATTTTTCAGAATTTCTTAAATTTATGTTAAGGAAATATCAAGAACAAGAGTCCTGAATATGATAGTCCACAAATACTATACGCGATCTTATAGGCCTGCCTAGGGTGTTATTCCTCGCTTCTTTGTGCCAGTCTGGGAAATGAATGCGAGAACAAATTCGAGCAAAGGGAAAAAGGGAAATCACTCACATAGTTACAGAGCAATTCAATGTCTCTTACATGTTAATTAGTCACTTAGGCAACTCAAATTCTGAAAACGCAACCGAAACGAAATGTTTACCAGAGAAAACGATAGTTCTACTAAAACCTCATTAATTAAGAGCTCACCAATTTAGCATGTGTCATCGGCTGACCTTGTCGGAGCTGAAATATATGTCTGCACCAGGAAGAGTGTGCTCATCAGTTTAATGGCACAAACGAGATTTCTGAAGACATGCTTAATTTGCCCACGAGAACAAACTGATCTCAAGAACCTGAAAAACACTCACTTAGAAATAATGACGGAATTGATTGCAAATCATTCCCATCTTTTCATTAAAGCAGGTGTGCCCACTTAGTTCTCTACTTGGCCTTCTCCCTAAACACGGGAATCTCACAGCAACAGATGAACTTTGCAAGAGCGGCGTTGCCACCAGCAGAATCAAGATTTGAAAGTCCAAGGGTTCTTCTCAGGGTGGGGAGGGGGGGGCTGTGACTTAAGATTTTGCTCTTGGGAAATCACAAAGCCAATAATAGTAAACAAGTTGTGCATACAGCATAGACCAGCACTGTCCAATGGAACTTTCTACAACAATAGAAATGTTCTTTATCTGCAGTGTCCAATAGGGAGACCCTGGCCACATGCAGCTATTGAAATGTGGCCAGCGAAGCTGAGGAACTGAGTTTTTAATTGTAATCAATTTTAATTAGCTAAATTTCAATGTTAATAGCCACCTGTGGCATACTGAACAGCACAATTCTAGACGCTGACCTATTTGGAGATTTCTGGAAACACAATTGACTTGTCTTGCTGGCAGGCATCCATTTGCCTTGTGGTACTTTGGTATAGAGTTTATGTGAGCAGCTGGGCAAGCTCAGAGCAAGCTGCTGTAGATTCTAAAGGTAACTCAAACAAGATTGCTCCCCTCCCCTCATAGGTGCTTCTAATTTCCTTGGTTTGGCAGACGGAAAATTGATGCTGTTATCTTATCCTATATGGGTGTTCTCCTGAGCTCCTCCAAGCCCAGTTCCAAGATCGTTCAAATGCCTATAAGCATTCAAAATCCTACAACTGGATTTGCTAAAGTTAGTTTTTGCTTCAGGCTTTGATGTGAGTTTCAATGTGCCAAACGATACTTCCATTTGGCTCAAGGCACTTTTGTAATTTGTACACCCCTTCATCCATAAAAAAATATTAAAAGTTTTATTTTATAATTACACAGGTAGAAAGACATCAATTATATTAATATTATACATTAAAACACTCCTTTCATCTAAAAGTTCAGGTTTTTTTCTTCAGTGCTTGAAAGAATGAAAATGATTGCAGTCCTTAGCCCTGTGCCAGCCTCATGGGGAAGCAAGAGCTGGGCTTTCTGCCCTGAGCCCCACACCTGGGCCCGGACCTCCAGTTGTGTAAGATGTGTAGCTTTCTGTGGGCACTTTGGCAGGCAGCAAGGAACATCTGTGGGTCAGGGAAGGGTGAGGGGCTTCACAATGGGAGAAATATCAGATATATTTAGGCCAGGCATAAAGTCCAAGTTGGTAACATCTGAGTTCATTTGTTTCAAAAGTACTTAGAATCCCAATTAAAGGACAGTGTAGAGGAAGCACCCACGAGCCTCCTAGATAGCTTCCTCCACAAGAGAGCAGACAGCAGTATCAACCTGTATCAGCAGTATTTCGTCTTGTGGAACTGAAAACCACAGCCACAGAAAGAGAGAGAAAATGAAAAAGCAGGGGACTTTGTACCAGATGAAGGGACAGGATAAAACCCCAGAAAAACAACTAAATGAAGAGGAGATAGGCCCCCGTCCAGAAAAAGAATTCAGAATAATGATGGTGAAGATGAACCAGGACTTTGAACAAAGACTGGATGCAAAGATTGAAAAGTTTACCAAAGACCTAGAAGAATTAAAGAGCAAACAAACAGAGATATGCAACACAATAACTGACATGAAAAATACACTAGAAGGAACCAATAGCAGATTAACTGAGGCAGAAGGGCGAATAAGTGACCTGGAAGACAGAATGGTGATAATCACTGATGTGGAAAAGAATAAAGAAAAAAGAATGAAAAGAACTGAAGACAGCCTAAGAGACCTCTGGGACAACGTTAAACGCACCAACATTCGCATTATAGGGGTCCCAGAAGGTGAAGAGAGAGAGAAAGGACCTGAGAAAATACTGGAAGAGATTATAGTTGAAAACTTCCCTAACAGGGGGAAGGAAATAGCGACCCAAGTCCAGGAAGCATAGAGAGTCCCAGGCAGGATAAACCCAAGGAGAAACACGCCAAGACACATAGTAGTCAAATGGACAAAAATTAAAGACAGACAAAAGTTATTAAAAGCAACAAGGGAAAAACGACAAATAACATACAAGGGACCTCCCATAAGGTTAACAGCTGATTTCTCAGCAGAAACTCTACAAGCCAGAAGGGAATGGCATGATATATTTCAAGTGATGAAAGGGAAGAGCCTACAACCAAGAACACACTACCCAGCAAGGATCTCATTCAGATTCGACGGAGAAATCAAAAGCTTTACAGACAAGCAACAGCTGAGAGAATTCAGCACCACCAAACCAGCCCTGCAACAAATGCTAAAGGAACCTCTCTAAGCAGGAAACATAAGAGAAGAAAAGGACCTACAGAAACAAAAACAAAACAATGCAGAAAATGGTAGTAGGAACATACATATCGATAATTACCTTGAATGTAAATGGACTAAATGCACCAACCAAAAGACACAGACTGGCTGAATGGATACAAAACCAAGACCCATATGCATGCTGTCTCCAAGAGGCCCACTTCAGACCTAGGGACACATACAGATGGAAAGTGAGGGGATGGAAAAAGATATTCCATGCAAATGGAAATCAAAAGAAAGCTGGAATAGCAATACTCATATCAGATAAAATAGACTTTAAAATAAAAAATGTTACAAGAGACAAGAAAGGACATTACATAAAGATCAAGGGATCCATCCAAGAAGAGGAGATAACAATTATAAATATATATGCACCCAGTATAGGAGCCCCTCAATACATAAGGCAAATGCTAACAACTATGAAAGAGGAAATGCAAGGCAGAAATAGAGACACAGATGTAGAGAACAAACATATGGACACCGAGTGGGGAAAGCGGGGAGGGTTGGGGGGAAATGACTTGGGAGATTGGGATACCAAATTGTACACTCTAAATATATGCTGTTTATTGTCTGTTAACTGTATCTCAATAAAGTTCTTTAAAAAAAAAAAAAGGACAGTGTAGAGATCCCTCAGGGCCTCTTAACCTATGAGCTGTATCAATAGTCCATTAATACCTGATTCCCAGGTGACAGATACATATTAGTCATACTATAGAATCTGTGGATACATTAATGGTCAGTATAGAGAGAAACTCAGGTCAAGATCATGGGCTTTGGAATCGCATTCACTGAGATTCAAATCTTGGGTCTACTGCTAATTTTGTGACCTTAGGAATGTTACTTAACATCTTTGAACCCCAATTTTCTAGTAACCCACTGAAATAAAATAATAGCTACCTCACCAGATTGTGATGGCAATCTGATAGGCAATAAGATAACGTCTGCAAAACACAATGTCTTTCACAGAACAAATCCCATTCCTGATAATAAAATTCACAAAATAAAAGGCTGCTGGACTAGAAGAGATTTTTGTGTTTTTTTTTTTAATATTCAACTGGCTTGGAATTCTTAGTTTTGAAAATGTAATTCACAATGATCATGGCAGATTCTCTCTTCTTTGGTATAGTCTCTTGGTTTGGGAATGAAATTCCTGAAGAAAGAAAATCGTATTTCACCCTAACTTTATGCGGCACTTGCTACTGAGAAGGGAAGTTGGCCTTCCATCACCCAAACTTCCCCACCACCTGGGCTGGGAGGCAGCTGCTGGCTTTTTGTTTTGCTTCATTTGTTTGCTTTTTCCCTTATAATGCTTGTTTGTTTGTTCATTCATTTGTTTGTTTGCTTTCTTCAAGGAATGAAAGACAGAAGTATAAGAAAATACTGGTACAAGTTGAGAGAGAGGACCCTCAGGGAGCAGCATCAGGGCATAGTATCCTCTCAGGGAAAGGAGCTAGAGCCCTGAAAGCAGATGGACACATCATCAGAGACACAGCGGCCAATGACAATGAGAGGATGACGGTGACAGTGATTCTGGTGATGGCGGTGTCAGCAGCCTCATAAGTCTGCTATCTGTGTCTCCACTTTGAGGTGGACAGACAGAAATGTAGAGACGTGTCAGCTGTCTGAAGTCACAGGTAGTAAGTGAGAAAGCTAAGACCTGCAGAAAGAAGACCCTAGGAAGGGGTTCCAAATCCCCTGGTCAGTAGCATGGGAAGATTCCCCCTATCAGCAGCCTGGCAGTCCTGCTCCCCCCACGATGTCGGGGCTTCACGGTTTGTGAGCAGTCACCATCGCCATGCCTATTCTGGCTCCGAGGAAGCAAGTCAACTTTTCCTATGGGTTAACTCTCTTGATTAGGCCATGAATGTTTACCAGGAGGGGCAGCCTGGCTGCCGGAGAATGGCACAGGGGTTCTCTCAGGTTCTAAGAGGGATTCAAGACCAAGGAACTGAACCCCAAACCCCTTCTTCCCTGACCACTCCTTTTAAGAAATAACCCAGGTTTCTATCTCGGAGCCACTTCCAGTTCAACGTTTATCCTAGAGATGTGTTCCCTTGGACAGCTTTGCTTTTTTCTTCTCTTAAACTTATTTTTTTCATCTTTTTTTTAAAGGAGTTTTAGTAAATATGAAGCACTGGTAGCAAAAGCTTACACTAGAAGCCTGACCAATTCAGGCTATTTTTTACTGCAAGGCTATGTGCTCGCGTGCCTGAGATTCAAGGGAAGATGTGTGGGTGTGTGTGGGTGTGCATGCATGCTAAGTCGCAAGACAACAGGGTGCCCTGTGTACGGTATGTTTTACATCTGCAAACTCATTTAATCTTCCAGACAACCCTATGAGCTAAGTCATGTTGTCATCCCCATTTCATAAATGGGGAAACTGAGGCAGAGAGCAGTCCCAGTCACCAACTAGGAAGAGATGGAGCGGGAGTTTAAGCCCACATAGTCTGGTTCCAGTCAGAGTCTGTAGTCTTGGCCATCCTATTCTTCTGCAGACTCCACAGCCTGAGCAGAGAAGCATGCCACCGCTGCACCCAGGAAGCTCTTGGAGCAAAGGGGCATGAGGATGGTTGATTCCCCGGGATGTTGACATGTAGAGCAGCGAAATCTCTGGGTATGTTGGACCAGGCCTGTGGTGAGCTGGGACCTCATATGGAAGAGAAGAGGTTGCAAAAAGGAACACATTTGTCAGAGAAGACGCAAGGCAATAAGTCCCCTGTCTCGCCCCAAGGGAATTTGCCTCAATTGGCTTGAAAGGAACTGTCAGGAATGGCTAATGAGTGCCTCCAAGGTAGTCTTTAAGAAAGAGAGAACAAGGTCATCCTCTTCGAAAGCCTAAAAAAAAAATCACTGAAAGCAGACAGCCTTCTATGCTTCAAAGAGAACAGCAAGAGCGCCCAGGTCACTGGGAAGGTGGCAAATGTTGCACTGCCATGAGCCAGGGTGGCAGAGATGGCAGCAGAGATGGCAGCAGAGATGGCTGCACAAGTGATGGTAGAGGAGAAGGTTGGGTCCACCAACAAGAATGCTGGACCCATCCCCAGGCACTGCTGGGAAGAGAAGGAATTTGCAGAGCGAAGGCCTGGGACTCTGAATGTTATCCTGGGGTCGCCCTCAATGAGCCCAAGACCAATGTATATGCCACAGCACCAAATACAACTGACTTCTGAGCAGTGGTGGTAAGGGCAGATGTCTCAGGCTGGGTTCCTCACAAACAGACCCCAAAGCAAAGATGTGGGTGAAAACAGTTCATCTGGGAAATAATTCCAGGAAGCTCTGATGGAGACAGTGGGGAAATGAGACAGGGAAGGGAAGGCAGTAAAAGGAGTGTTGATAAATAAGTGACTACTGCAGGTAACTGGAGCTCAGTCCTGCTGGGGACCCCTGTAGAGCAAGCCTCACAGACAGTCCGCCTAAGAAAGGAGAGAGCTGGGGTATTTACCATCCAACTCCTGTCTGTCATGTCAACTCCCGAGCACTTTTCCTGCCCCATGGAAGATCAGAACAGAGAAAGCTATCACTCAGTGAACCCCAGGGAAGCCCTCAGCATGTCCAGGCACAGTGAACGTCCAGGGATTTTGTGCAGAGCCATGAAAGCATTTGCTATACCAAGTCCTCTGGGTGATATAAAAATCAAGGTCTCCTAAAGCCCCCTCATAGCGTCCACTTCATCTCCAATCAAAGATGAGTGTCTTTCCTTCCTCCTGATTTTCCCTTTAGGATTTAAGCTGCAGGCTAGATCCATTGATGAGCTTTTTTGAGATTTTAGAACTAGATTTGGAAATGATGCCTAAGACTTTGTCTTCCTGGCTGCATGTGGACAAAGCTTTTCGGATTGAATCGGCTTAATAAATGAGTGATGGTTGGAATCTGCTCTGTCCCAGGATCAAAACAAATGGGGAAACCAGTTGGGAAAAAAATATATTCAGAGAACAGGTGGCTGGGAAAATCTGTGACCAGCAATAGCGACTGAAATGGGCGAAACTCAAATAGGGGCTGGAAAATAACAATCATTGCCTGGGGTTTCCTATCAAAAAACAGGCTTGGTACTTCTTTGGATATTTTTAGTTAATGTTGAACCCCGAGTTTTAGGTGGGTAAAAAAATTTAAGAAAAGGCACTCACTACCTTCCTGGGAGGATGGACTCTTTTGAGACCAATGTGTCAAGGAAAAGAGTAGCCTTGGAATTCAGATCTATGCACTGCCTTCACCCAGATTTCTAATTAGAGAACAAAAAGTGAGATTCCAACATTTCACACGGAGGTCTGACTTCGGGGACATTTATTCCGTTATTTCTTGCAATTCTTAATGCTAGCTAGATCAGACATAAGTGAGACAAATTAGAATATGAAATACCATACTAGAAATTCAGAAACTGTCCTCTTTTAAATCTTAGTCGAGGGCTTGATATCTTTGTTCTATAGTCCCAGGTAGCTATTGAACTCGTATAACAAATGTGGTAAATCTAAATAGAGATGTCACAATTGTACAATTACAAAGACTTACTTTAAAAAGAAATGTAAAATGTCTTAATGATACTTTACCGATTACATGTTGAGATGATCGTGCTTTGAACCAACTGGGTAAGAAAAATATGTTACTAAAATTAATGTCAACATTTTATAACTTTTTACAATATGGCTACTAGAAAAATTTTAAGTTCTTATTTCTATTGGACAGTGCTACTTTATATAAAAAGGACTTAAAATAGGTATTTATTGTCAAATAAGTATCCTATGTTTTAGATAACCACCAAACAGTTTTATCTTGTCCCTCTCCAGCCCCCTGATGCAGGAAAGGACAAGGTTTTTCTGACCCAAGTTATAGGACTAGAGATTGATCCTGACTCGTAATGTCTTGGTTGCAAGAAGGGAAAATTGTCCATCTGGAGCCCCAAGTTGGCTCCTGAACTCGCACTGAGGTCTTGACACATCACTGCCCCTTCTGGGCCCAAGTTTATTCATTTGTAAAGTGAGAAGTTGAGCTAAATTGATCTCCAAATCACCCTAATACTATCAGTTAATCTTCCTCAAAGGTCCTTGTCACTCCCAACAAAGATTCTTCATGGCTTCCCATCACCCACTCAACAAAGGGGAAGACTCCACCTAGCCCTGCTGGCGGCCCACGGTGTGGCCTCCTTTCCCATGTTTTCTGCATTACCATCACAGGGAGCTGGCCTCCTGCCTCTCCCTCTTCTATGCTTTGCAGCAAGTCCTCTGGTTGAAATCCAGATTCGTTGCGTCCCCACACCTTCAAATGTCACCCATCAATCAAAGCCACGCTGAAATGTTACCTTTCCTGTGAAAGCTGTATTCCCTCAGCTGGCAGTAATCTTAGCTCTTCTGGGTTTCTTTAACACCATGTCTCGCTGCCTTCTAAAAAAGGAAATGCATCCTGTGTTGGGCAGTGGTTATTTATGTGCGTCATCTCCGGAACTCGCTCCTGAAAAGCAGGGCCCATCTTTGTGTCCCAAGTGGAACTAGCACAGTGGCCCATACTGAGGACAGAAGTGCCAGAGACTGGCCCCATCCTTGCTTCCTTCTTCTACCATCTCTCCAGACACAAATCCTACCCAAACAATTCCTGAAACAAAGGATTCAATGGATCATCCGCATTCAATGGATCTCTTGGCTGCTGACATGAGCTATAAAACCCAATCACCTTGTTTCTCTGCTGTATTGTTCTTGCTGTGCTGTTTTTTACAGAAGTTAAGAATGAGCGTGCATTTGTTCAGAGTAAAGTGGCCTGTTTTTATTTCAAAGCAGACTGACTGAGAGGCTAATGAGGCCTCAGTTTAAGGGCCCTAATTGCAAGGCTCCTTCCAGGGCTCTGGGTGAGGTTCTGGCAATTCGTATTCATCATTTTGCATTATTCTTCCCAAAGAGGCCTTCTCATAATGCAACGGCTTCTGGCTCCACAAAACCTAGATCTGTGCCTGATTTTAGTTCTCTTTTAACTTTTAATTGGAAAGAGCAGATACCTAAGCCTATTTTTTTTTCACTTAAAAAAAAAAACCATTCTAGAGGCCATTTTGGGGCCCCCAAACCCATGGGAATGTACCGATTCCACATTCTGTGCTCTTCTTAGGTCTCTGTTCTGTACACGAAAGACCCATAACACTTTTTGAGTGAATGAGTGAGTCAATAAATGACTAAATTAATTAATATCTGAATGGAACCTTGTGATGTCAGACAGCTCCCTAACAGGAAACAGGCACTTTGACAAAAATGGTAAAGCAGCATGGAAATATTGTCACCTCTGTGGAGGAAAACAAAGTGACAGTGACAACCCAGCAAAGAAACATTCCAGTCAAGGAGGCAAATTAAATCACAGGCACTTTCAATACCCAGAAATGCAAATGCAGTACAAACAGGAAGTCTTCCCAAAGTAATTCCCTGTACCTGAAGCATAAAAGAGACTTCTACAAGAAGTCTCTTTTTTAAGAAATGTATGAAGCACACAGACTTTCATGCTCTCAGCAGGACAAAGACACTCAAAGAGCAAATCATGAAAAATATCCTTAATAACTAGCACTATATACTCTAGTGTGCGTCTATTAAAAGACCACCCTGACTAAGGACACTGGCACCACAAGCAACCAGAAGCTTCTATAAAGAGGGTATGATCATCTTAGCATATCATATGATTAAACACTGCATTTACATACAATATTATTTATGTCATTTTCATTTTTTTATTCATGGAACAATTGGTATTTGGAAAATAAATCTATGTCAACTTTTATGCCTGCAAAATTTCTACTGTCTCTGAATGTCTGATTTGAAAACCAAATTACCATAACTACTAAAAAAAGAAAAAGGTCACACTGTATTTTGGCAGAAAATATAAAATACAAGCAAGTTGAGTAAAATGGACAGCAACTTTCTTCTTTAACAATTTTAGACATTTACTTGTTAATACTTTCAAAGTATGTTTCTAAAAGAACAAGACCACAAATGGTAGAGGGCAGGAACTGGATTTCCTTTAAAGACTAAATGGGTATGTCACTAGCACTGGCAACTGAAATGACAGTCATTTTCCTTTTATTAAGCTGTGGTTTCACACAAGAATTGTATTTTCTTTTAAAAATATCTTGGGTATGATATTTATTCTCCACCTTGACTTATTTCTGCACAAGCTAGCTAATCATTACTAGCGAAGAACTATTACAGATTTCAAATAGGTCAAGGTTCAACCTTTGAACTTTGAGATCAGATGATTTAAAGAGAAGACTGATGCCAACTATTATATCTAGGATGGATAAACAACAAGGACCTACTGTAGAGCACAGCGAACTATATTCAACATCCTGTGATAAACCATGATGGAAAAGAATATGAAAAAGAATGCATGTATGTGTCAACTATAAATTGGCACTTGCCATGGGCACTTGCCATCTACCTCTACTACAAGGATTAAATCGCACGTGCTGCTGCAGCTGCTGACATTCCACATCCCCTGATGGGAATTCAGGGTGGAGACCAGGAATGAGGCACACCGTGCTTTGGAAAATGGGCGGAACAGGTCTTCAGACAGGTGTTTTCAGGAGCTGATTTTAAGAGCCCAACCCTTGCATCGCCTCATATCTAGAAAAGCACTAAATCCCTACATGGTGACGTCTGCTCCTCGTGACTAGCAGAAACCCCCTACAAAAAAATATATTTGATTACATGTACTCCTCCTTTACCAAGAATACATATATACTAATCTTCCCCTCCTGCCTCTTTGGAACAGTTCCTCAGAGCTATCTGGGATGCTGTCTCCTGGGCTACAGTCCTCATTTTGCCCCAAATAAACTCAACTCACAACTCTCACGTTGTGCATTTTTTTGTCAACATAGGTATGTACATATATATATGTATGTATGTACGTATAACTTTGCTGTACAGCAGAAATTAACACAACATTGTACATCAACTATACATAAATAAGGGAATTCCCTGGCAGCCCACCGGTTAGGACTCAGTGCTTTCACTGCCGTGGCCGGGGTTCAATTCCTGGTCAAGGAACTAAGATCCTGCAAGCCACACAGCACGGCCAAAAAGAGAAAAAGAAAAGAAACACTATACTTAAATAAAATACGTTTTTTAAAAAAAAGGGAGAAGATGAATTAATAAAAAAGTCCTACAGACTGCTCCCTGTACAAGTCGTCCTAACCCAACCGCCATGGTCATTTATTTCATCAGGTGCTGCTCAGACATCAAGAGCCTGTATTCTTTCACTGCCTTAATGATTGCAATCATTCCCCTGTCATTTAATTGATGCCATGTTCTGCTGTCACTGCCTTCATGATGCCCACTGAAACCCACATGGCAAGACTGAACTCTATCCTCAACACTTCTCCCAGAAATACCAATATCTAACTACCTACCCAGAAGGCCAAGTGGCTGCAGGTTCAAAGTCATGATTGACAGAGAATATTCCCAAATGCCCCATCACTGAATAACAATGATGACATTTATTGAGTGCTTACTATGAGCCAGGCACTAAAACGCTTTACATGTACGATGCCATTTAATCCTTGCGAATCTCTACTAATATCTTCCCCACTTGACAAACATGTAAACTGAGGCAGAGAAAGAATAGGAAACTTATTTGCAGTTCACAGGTCTATGGCAGAACAAGGATATAAACCTGGGCAATCAGGCCCGTGTCCCTGCTGTCAACCGCCACAGAGTGCTGCCCCTGGTTATAAGAAAATATCCACATCAGTGTGGTCCTTGAGCCCACAGTGTCAGCAGGGGGCTGGGGGGAGCAAGGTAGACATGCAGACTCTTCCACTCAAAGCATGAGAATCTGCATTTTAAAGAGATCCCCAGGGGAGTCTGATCCTCACAAAGTGTGCCAAGCACTTGTATAAGGAACCCATTAATAGCAAAAGTTGCAGTACAGACTTCTTGATCACCCTGCAAAATCTCCCACCTTCACCTGAATATAAGTTCCTACTTTTATCTTGAAATGACAAGCCAAAGTCACAAATTTAAGTTGCAAAAGTAAAGAAAATCTGGGGTACCCAGCCCAGCTTTAGTTTAGCTCGCCTAGCACAAGTGAGCTGCTAAGAGAAGAGCTCCACAGCAGCTCTTCACACCCAGATGAGAATAGAAACCTGCATGATGGTGGCTGCTGGCCTACATCTTTCCCCTGGCAGAAGTCAGGCACTGGAAACTTCACTAGGCCAAAGTGAGAAACAGTCAAAGCTAATCTGTGGTACCAGAAGTCAGGATACTGTCACCTTTGGCAGGAGTGGGGATTGGAAGAGTCACCCTTGACAGGGTGATGACGGTGGTGACGGTGGCAGTGGCAGCTCTGGATGTTGGTCATATTCCAGTTCCTGACCTGGGTGCTGGCTACGTGAGTTTGTTCAATTTCTGAAAATTTACTAGCTGTAGACTTGGGATTCTTGCAGGCATACTGTATGCTGATAAAAGTTTACATAAAAGAAATTATTATTTCTATAAAATAGTCTCCCTAATGAACAGATAGGCAAAAATAATAGTTTTTATAACTGAGTGGTATGAATTACATAGTATATATGGGAATATTACTACATTTTTCAACAAAAAAGCAGGGCATGCTCTTTTTAGGAAAACTATTTACACTTCTTTCCTGTTGGAAGCAGGAAGGCCATTCTAGTTGTTTTGATTTTTTTTAAACATTTTATTTTACACTTACAAGAAACTGCAACAATAATGCAGAGAGTTCCCATGTACCCTTCACCCTGCTTCTCCAAATGCTAACTCAGTCTTCTCTAAACATAATATATTGACAAAACCAGGTGACTGACACTGGCACAATACTATTAACATGACTACAGACTCTACTGAGAGTTCACCAATAAGAATATTCTGCCTTTCCATATGATCCAGTAATCCCAATCCTGGGCATATATCCAGAGAAAACCATAATTCGAAAAGAAACATGCACCCCAACATTCATTGAAGCACTATTTACAATAGCCAGGACATGGAAAACGATAATGGCATTTGGCATGCTAACTAATATTCCTCAACAGATGAATGGACAAAGAAGATGTGGTACATATATGCAATGGAATTTACTCAGCCATAAAAAGAATGAAATAATGCCATTTGCAGCAACATGGATGAATCTAGATTGTCATACTAAGTCAGACAGAGAAAGATAAATATCATATGATATCACTTATATGTGGAATCAAATGAACCTATTTACAAAACAGAAATAGAGTCACAGATGTAGAAAAACTTATGGTTACTAAGGGGGAAAGGGGGGTAAGGATAAAATGGGAGATTGGGATTGACATATGCACACTACTATATATAAAACAGATAACTAATAAGGACCTACTGTACAGCACAGGGAACTCTACTCAATATTCTGTAATAACCTATATGGGAAACGAATCTGAAAAAGAATGGATACGTGTATAATATGTATAAATTAATCACTATGCTGTACACCTGAATCTAACACAACACTGTAAATCAACTATACTCCAATATAAGATAAAAAGTTAAATTTAAAAACATATTCTGCCTTAGCTCTCAGTGTCATACCTTGTGGCCCTCTTCATAGATTTACAAAGGAAACAATGATGTGAAAGTAAATACAATAAAAAATATGTTGCTTAATTTTTGACTATAAGATATTATTCTTTCCATATACATTATATATACCTATATATGTGGATATATACACATATACATATAAATCTTTATGTAGATATATACCCATATATAGGCATGTGTACATATCTATAGCTCTGCATGTATATCAGGAATTGAAGAGTAAAACAATCATTAGGTGAACCTGCAAATTAACTTTTCCTGTTCATGACACTGTTACATAACTTGATCATTATCATTTAGTCCTACCAGTTACCTAACTGCAATATGGGAGCTGCTCTATATCTTCACCCCTCTTACAATTCCTTAAGTGAAATTAATGCACTGATTTCAGTTTGCAGGAGTTATGAATCAACCAGATGGTCGTAGAGTTTTAAGAGAATAGAAAATTATTTGACACATAGCTCAATTAAGCAGTTCATCCAAGACAAACCAAAGAAGGTATTTTTAAATGCATATTTTGGAAAACGATAATGGCATTTGGCATGCTAACTAATATTCCTCATCAGAATGACATTATAAAGAAATGCTGAGGATAAAAACATCAAACTTATGAAACTAAAGTAAAAAAGAAATTTTACTGGACAATAGCCAGCAAATGATAGTAGGTATAGCAAGCACATGGCTATTTTCGCATCTTCTAGATGCAAAGAACTTCTAGTTCTTTCTGAAGGATCCAGAGGGCAAAATCACCACTGCTATTAATGGTATTACTTAGATGTACTTTCAAACAAAAACTCAGTCCTTTTAACAATAAACTAAAAATAATGTGAAGGAATTAGAAATAGTATCTATCAATGGTGTGAGTGGATCCCAAAGATGTCATAAGTTTTTTATTCCAGCTTCAAAAAATTGTTTCCCAACCTTTCTGGTCAATCAAAATATAGAAATAGAGCTACAGATGGAGGTTCAAAAGAGATTCAGAGAAGACTATGTTCTGTCCTATTAATGAAGAAACTGAGGTCCTCTGAAGAAGTAAGCATTTTCCCACAATCACCCAACGAGCTAAGCTGTCTGATTTCACCCAGTTACCTTGGGTGGCCATGTTGGCTTCTCCCAAACTCTTAATCATATAATTCAAAAGGTTACATTTTATTGACAGACTGTAGATTACCTAGTTGTGTGATGTAAAGCCACAATCCCAGTCTTCCACACTGGTAAGCAACAGCAGGAAAAAAAGATGGACTGGCAATAGCATCAAAAAGAACAGTCAAATTTCACCCTCTGGCAGGTTATGGCCAAATTGCCACTGGAGAGAAAGAACTGCAGATATATTTTTAAGAAAAATGAAGAATCTTTAAGACTATTCTCAGTGAAAATGTAAAACTCAGTGACATTGATACCAAAACTCCCTCAGTATTGTAGTTAGGGCCCCCAAATCAGAAACATAACTCCTTGCAGAAGGCTGTGTGCCCTAAGGGATTAATGATGTGCTCCTCTTGTCAGTGAAGTGGAAAACTTCTTATGTGAAAGAGTCACAGAAAGGCAATTATAGGCACTGTGCAAGAGACTGTAAAATACAACAGAAAGATGATACTTGCAATATTATTCCCAACAACTACCTCATTTGACCCTCAAAATCATCCTAAGATGCTGAGACCCTTGTTTTTATAGGTGAAGGAATGAGGGATGGACCCCTAACCATTCATGAGTGCAGAGTAGAGACTGGAACCCAGATTCCCTGCTGTGAAATCTTTGCTCTACACCTTAGCTGCCTCTAGAGGCAGAGTAGGAGGCTCCTGCCTTTGGGTGTTAGCAATATCTGTGCTCCTAAAATGTTCCTGTCCATGGCTATGCCAGAGTCTGCTATCAGTCATGGGTATTCCCGTTATCCCCTGCTTCCTGAGCAAATGAAGGCTAGGTTTTCCAGCCTCCCTTATATTAGCCGTGGCTGTGCGAAGCTGATGCAATGTGAGAAGTGAATATGCTGTTTCCAAGCCTGAACAATGGCAAATCTCCCACTTGAGGTCCTCACTCTTTTTTCCAGTCTCTACAGATCTAGAGAAAGGTTGATCCACCAATGGAAGGAGCCTGGATTCTTGAATGACCCTGTGGAACTGGGCCATCGTCATCCAAATTGCATTGGCCAGGGATATGAACAAGAAATAAACTTTTATTGTACCAAACCACTGAGATTTGGGGTGTAATTAACTACGACCACTGCTTTTGACAAAAACAACTAGGACAGCAACACATTTGGGGAGGGGAATGCCCCGCAGATTGTCAGGCGACTTCTGGGTGTTCAATCTTACAGATGTTCCCCATAGAGTCCCAAGGCCAGTCTCCACCTGTGTGGCATGCATTGTCATAAAGCTCTTTCCAGCGCTGTTCAAGGATTTCACTTCCCAAGGACTTTCCCGCTAACGTCCTCCTCAGCAATACTTCTAGTGAAGGCTGGCTTTGATGAAAGGAACGCTAGCTTCTCTTCACATGACTCTGGAAGACCCCCATAATATCCAAGTGAACCCCTCCTCCCAAACATTCTGTGTACAGAATACATGTAAACCAACACAACAAATAACAGCTTATCATCACGCTGCCAAGAGCCAGCAACCCTAAAGTGAACCAATAATTTGTTACTCAATTTATCAGGACTTACACTAATAAACATGCTTCAAGATTTCACTTCCAAGCATCCCATCTGTCTTAGAAAAAAGAAAGAGCTATTTAGAGCACTACAATTTTTTTATATTATAAAGGGAGGGAAATGGGCTGTCATAATAGCCAAGCTTAGTAAAATTACCAGTACTTGGTATTCTAGAAGAAATCGGGGGAAATTACAATGTGCTTTTAAAGTCATGCTTAAAGTTTTTTTTTTTTTCATCTAAATGGATAGATCTACAGTGTGCAGAAAGAGGGCAAGTGGTTGATTACACAGACATCTAATTTAGTCCCCCAAATCTGCTGTAGGCTACTCTGAACATACAATTATAGGAGAAGCATCTCCCACATTATTTCCTGAGGAAATGACAGAGACATGAAAATATGCATGAACATACCTATCTTATTTCAAAGTTTTAAATACACGCACAGAAGACTTCTAAGGAATGAGAACCCATATAAACACAGAAGACTCTTATTATACTTACTGGGCTTCTTCCTTCTTAGAAGTTGATTAATTTACTATAATAATCTTCACTGTTGAACTAACAAGCAAACCACAGTATCAGAATCTGTTCTATACCAGAGGTTCTCAGATTTGGCTGCACATTACAATCATCTCCAGAGATTTACAAAATCCTGATGCCCAGGTCACATTCCAGACCAATGACATCACAAACTTTGGGAGTGGGAACCAGGTATTTTTAAAGCTCCCCGGGTGATGGCAAAGTGCAGCCAAGGTTGAGAACCACGTACTTTGTCTTTGATTACTTCTACAGGCTGAAACCAAAACACAGGTGACCCTTGCTTTTCTATTAATCCAAAGTCAACAAGGGAACTTTTTTCCTATTGCAGCTTATCAACATGGTAACGTACAGCAGCATTAGGCCTTCACTTTCCTCTACTGAAAACTGGCTTACTTTGCACCTCACTGCTTTGCCCTAGGCCTACTTAGGAGATGGGGGGAGGAGAACAGCTTATTTTACTAGTAGATTTCACAGGAGATACTAGGCTTATACAACCCAACTCTGTATTTCCCCATCTGCATGTCCCCCATTCAGAATAATTTAAAGTAATCGTGTCTCCTGAAAATTAGTAAAAGAATGCTTTTAAGTCAACCAAACAGTAGCTTTAGGCATTCTTCAAGAACATACTACGGCATCATCAGATGTTTCTTGATTTTCAAAAATTTGTTATGTTAAACAAACTCAAAGTTTTGTGGGAGAACAAATATACAGTTGTCTACACTTACATGTCACTTAATTCTAATCAACACCTGTTGTGGAGAGATGGATTTATTAATTATCACATTGTATTTTTGGACACATTAATATAGGGCAGAACCATAATAAAGTGTTTGTGGAAAGCAGCTGCAGTGTGAAAACCAGCCCCCCTGCCACCGTGAACTGAGGGCGCGTGAAGGGTGCCTTGAACCCCCATGACAACACCCAACCCTCTCCTCTCCTCTGAACCTCGGGTTTCTAAATCCAACTGGCTACGCAGCATTCCCATTTGCATACCTCACATGTATCCCACACTTAACTTGTGATCTTCCCGTTCAAAAGCTGTTCTCCTCAGTCTCAGGAACTGGCCATTTTCTCCTTTCAGTTACTCAGGCCAAAACCTTAGAAGTCCCTCTGACTCCTCGTTCTTTCACTCCACATCTGGAATCCCACCACTTCTCACTTCCATGGCTCCCTGGCTTTGGCCCGGGCCAAGGTCATCTTGAGCCTAAGCCACTGTGAGAACTTCCCAAGTCCTTTCCCTGCTATGGGCCTTGCTCCCTTCTCTAGTCTCGAAGCAGAAGCCAGCATGGGTCTACATCAAGCCATGTCCCTTGCATGGTAACCCACCGCTGCCTCTGCATTTCATTCAAAGTCCTCAAAAACTCTACACATGTGATACCCCACCTCACCTTGACATCATTGTTTATCACTCACCCCACACCCACTCCACTCCAGGCACACTTGTCTGCTCGCTATTTCTCTTGCAAGCCAGGCACATTATTGTCTCTCTTAAGGTCAACAACCATCCTGGCCTGCCAGGGACTGAGGGGTTTCTGAGGATGTAGGACCTTCAGTGCAGGCGGGACAAACCAAGACGAGTTGGTCACCCTACCACTCCTGCTCCCAGATGCCTTCCTTGGCACACCCCTCACACTGGGTCTTAGCTCACTACCTATATTTGCATAACTGACTCTCTTCCCCTCCCACCTCTTCCCATCCCATCTCAATACTTGCTTTTTCTCAGAGCCCGTGTCATCATCTAACACGCTCTACATTTAGTTATTTAATTGCTTTCATTTTCTACTCCCTCCACTAGAAGGTTAGCCCATGAGGGCTGTTTTATTTACCGTTGTATTTATTCCCAGGAATCTAGAACAGTGCCTAGGCACATAGGAGATGCTCAGTAAATATTTGCTGAATGAAATAATTATTTATACTATATAATAAATGTTCCAGGGAATATGTACGATTCAAGGTGATGTAATTGTTTCAAGATGACAATAGGGGACCAATATTATTCCTTAGAGAACTTAAGAACTATAATCAATAGGCAATTAGAAAAATCCACGGCACACATAAAATTTAGTGATTGTGAGAGAAAATGAACTTGAAATTTGAGCCAAACTCTACCTAAGAAACTGGCTGAAAATGGGCAGTTAGTGTGACATAAAATGCATTTCAGAATTTGTTCTTGTATTCATATACATTAAACTCCATTACCATTGTGAAAAGCACATTGAGGTTTTTTTTTCTAGCATAATATAAATTAATTATTATAATATATCTACCACCAACATTCTAATGACATAAACAACTCATCCAAGGAGACAGTGAAGATAATTAATACATTTTATTGTCATTAAAGACTGGTAGTATAGCAGGTGCAATGCACATACAGAAACCACGATCACCTCATTTCACCCATAACTGGCTTCATAAACAAATTTGTATTATTGCAAGGATATGCTGGGAGAGTCTTTGTTTTCCTTCCAAATAAATATCTCATTTTAAGAGGCAAATGTTGCTTCATGAAGATAAATGGTAAAATTCCCAACAGCTTTCTTTGCCTCCCCACTCTTATGAATATTGGCTTTGATTTCACTTTCTGGATATATTTTGCCATCCAGAGTTTGAGCCTTATAAAATTCAGGGCGTATGCTGTTCATCAACCAGTACACCAAATTCCAGCGTGAAAACTCAACGCCTTCCACACTGGTGTGTGAGTTATTGCTACCCTCGCCACCCAGGTCCCCCACCTCATGGCTCCTTGGACTTGTCCACAGTTCTGCAGGGTAGAACATAACCTGATTCACTATACGTACATAAATCAAGAAAGAATGCAGACACTCAAACAGTCAAAGGTTGGCATTACCTATCCCAGCCCTGTCTGAGGCCATCCAAAGGCACAGTCTCTGCTGGGAGGTAGAGATGGAGTCTTGCTAAGCATTAGCCATTAAATAAGCAAATGATAGAAGAGATGGCCCTTGTTCCAAATCCCCTCGAAACCTTCCATGCACGGATGATAAAATGCGGTCAGGGGGTACAAGCAGCCAATTCCTTTAACAGTTCTAATTTTAAAGGAAATGTACAAACTGACTTTCCAGGTTGATCCATCAGTCTCATGACTTGAAGTCCATTCAAGGGGGAGAAACTTGCTCTTGGAGAAATAACAAAATAAGTTTCCTAGACCTTCGAAGCTGAGGCCTAGACTTGGGACTGCAGCAATTTAACCAAGATTTAGAGTATCATCCCATGAGGTTTCTTGAGCACCCATCACCCCGATCTCTACAAGATCCACATGCTCCAATCTGTGTCCAAATGGAGAAACCACAGAAACTCACTAAGAACAGCAGCTCCATTTCATGGACCTTCGCCATGACCCACAGCTTTGTCATCTTCATTCCTGACAGAAGTCTCACAGGGTGGGGACTAGTATCGCCCTTTTACAGCTACAGAAACAGGCTACTTCTTCAAACCCTAAGTGGCATAGCTGCAATTTGAAGCTCAACGGTTTCTCTGACTCCAATACCACCAACTACCGCTGTGGCCATCGTAATAATGATAAAAATAATATTGCTTATTAAGTGTTCACGTGTATTAACTCTTTTGATCCTCAAAACAACCCTATGAATTAGATCTGACTTCCACTCCTATTTACAGATGATAAACAAACTCGAAGAGGTTAAGTGAGTCATGTGAGGCCACACAGATGGTAAGAGGAAGCTCATGCTCCAGATGAGGGGCTGGCAACCTTTATCTGTGAAGAGCCAGATAGAAAATGGTTTAGGCTTTGTGGACCACATGGTCTAAGGCAGATACTCAACTCTGCCATTGCAGCCCAAGAGCAGTCATAGACATGACACAGGTGATTGGGCAAGGCTGTCTTCCAAAGAAACTTTATTTTCAAAAACAGGCAGAGGCTGGATTTGGCCTATGGGCTGGAGTATGCTGGCTCCTGCTCTAAATCCACTATACTAAAGTGCTTCTAGAAACAATTTAGAAGTGCAAATAAGGTCATTCATATAAGCCATGATTGATTATTTCTGTGAGTTTTTTTTGCCACATGTTTTATTAGGTAAACTAGACAAAAAAATAAGTTATACTGCGATAACAAGCAATAAAGGTAATATTTCATACTTATGTTATTAATTTCATGATGGAAATATTTTTAACATAGGTCTATTGGCCTTGTGCTTTTGAATATGTAAAAAGTCTCAATTTCAGCACAGAAGAAAAAAGAACTGGAAATGGAAACTGTCTGGGTGTAGCAATGATCTAGAAATGGCAGAATGTTGATAATTGTTGAAGCTAGATGACATGAGGGGCTGTTTTACTATTCCATTTACTTTAAGTCTGTTAGAAATTTTCATAACAGTTAAAAACATGAAAGCCTTACTTACGGTTAAATACAATGTGCATGGTACCCTAAATTCCTTGAGGGGGCTAACTCTGTTTTCTTCCTGACCTCTCACTGGGCTAAGCTGTTTGTAGTTTTTTATCACCAAAATTATGTCTGCCAGTCCGCCAGCTTCCGATAGCCTCTTCCTTAAATGTCAAGTCCTGGTGGTGTGCACGTGGGCAGGAAAGATGCACTGATGGCATTTTAAGAGGATAAATGCAAATCACCAGCTTTTGAAGTCAGAGGTTCTAGGAAGCATCAAAACATTGCTGCTGTTTTTTTTCCTCAAATCAATAAAACCCAGAGAGTCAGAGAGAATTTAGAGCCTTGTATATTTTGCATTCTATTCATGTCAGCTTTAAAGATTCTGAAATGCAATTTTCACAGATTTTTACTAAGTAAGGCATCTTTGTTTTCCTTTGGGGGATGACGAGCAATCATCTGTGGTCATGTCCAGGCTCAAGATCTCTATCCAGGTGAGCATGTCCTCTGCAAGAAGCTCAGCTCTGCTTAGCAAATGGTATTGATAATTCAGCAATTACTGTGCTCCAGAAACTACTACGTTGGGTACTGGGACATGCTACCCTGCCCTCAGGGAAGCTACTCCTGGGAGGGGACCCGTAAATAGGGATTTCTGCATACCATTCTAGGTGCAAACACAGAGAAAACCACAGGGTGTGAGGAGAGCCCGGAGGAGGGCGATTTGAGCCAACCTAAAGGTATCTTAAGAAGAGATACTTGAGTCACCTTGAAGGATAAGAGGGTAGCTACACGCAGAAAAGAGAAAAGAGCATCTAGGGAGAAGCACATGGACAGAGGAGTGAAGCAGCATGGCATATTGGGAGAATGAGAACAGCCTGTTATTACTAGAGCGTAAAGTACAGTGCAGAGGGAAGAATGTGAGAGAGTGAAAGACAGACAGACACACAGAGACAGAGACAGAGACAGAGACAGAGACAGAGACATCATTCGCAGCCTCATATGCCAGTCTAAGGAGGTTGAATCAGAACGTTAATTGAGAGTCATTGATGGGTGAACAGGAAACACCTGCATACAGTTAGCATTTCAGAGAGAACATTCTGGTACCAGAATGGTACTGGGGATAATGGATTTAAGGGAGGTAGGATTAATAAGTGAGACCATCAAGAACTAGTGAAATAAAATCCAGTGAGGAATAATGACACAGAACCAGGCAGTGGATGGTGAGAAGCTGAGGAACCAAGTTCAAAGTTATACAGAGGAGGTAACATTGGTAAAGAGTCAGGATTGATGGTTACCACTAGCTTTCTGTTTTGGGTGACTGGGTGGGGTTACTTGCTGTGACAATGTAAAAGGAAAATAATTCTTAGGATGAAACTGGAGAAGTACTTTTGTGAGAGGTTGTGTTTTAGGTATCTGGGACACATGCAGTTGAACGTTCAGGTAAGAGAGATGAGAACAGATTTTGGAGTCACCAACACACAGGTGCAGGTAAAATCACAAAAGAATGAGGTCACCAAATGAATGCATGTTGACTAAGAAGGACAAACTGCCAAGGTCACAGCCATGGATACCCAAGTCCAAGATGCTGATATGAGAAGAACCTACAAAAGTAACAAAGACAACACTCAAAGGCATGGAAACACTCACTTCTCCTGTGTGTTCTCCTTTACGCTCACACTAACACCACACTCACAACACTTCTGAGTGCAAGGCGTTTTGCCCCCACCAAGCAATTCTCTGCAACCCCAGCTGGGTGTGCTGTTCTCTATTTGGAGATAGCATCATAACCACAGGTTAAGGGCTCAGTTCCATAGAACTCCTCCCACTTCAAAAGCCAATCTCACACCCAAGCTGTCACCTGTACTTTTGACCGACTGGCTGTAAATCAAAGGTTCCCATGACCCCCACCTTGGGTTCAATTAATTGTTACAGCGGCTCACAGAACTCAGGAAAACATTTCACTTACTAGATAGCTGGTTTATTATAAAAGGATATCATTCAGGAAAGGCCAGATATAAGAGATGCGTAGGGAAAGATATGGTTAAAGGATGTGGAGCGTCCACACCCGCTCCGAGCGCCCTGCTGCCCCAGCAACTCCATGTGTTCACCAACTTGGAAGCTCCCTGAACCTCTTACTTTTGGGATATTTATGCAGGTTTCATCATGTAGGTATGATTAATCATTTACTCAATGTCCAGCCTCTCTCTGGAGAATGGGGGGGTGGGACTTAAAGTTCCAAGCTTCTAATCATGGCTTAGTCTCTCTGGCGACCAGGCCCCATCCAGGAGCTCACCAAGAGTCACCTCATTAGAACAAAAGACATTTCTATCCCTCAGGAAATCCCAAGGGATTTAGGAGCTTGGTACCAGAAACCCGGGACTAAGCACAAGATATATATTTTTTATTATTCCACAGAAACCCAAGAGAGTTAGGTGGGGTCATAGAGATTAAACAAATTGAGCTACAAGGAGAGTGTCATCTGGTAAAAGAGATAATAATCTCTAGTTTGCAGAGTTACTGTGAGAGTTTGAGATAACAGACATGCAGCACCTTGCCTAGGGCCTGGCATGTAGCAGGTACTCAGCACCTGGTAGCCACCGTCCTCCACTTCCTCATCGACATCAAGATTCTGGAGACGGTGAGAGGGGTTGGGATCAGGAATACAGGTAGAGGGGTAACTTCAGTAAATGAAGGGACACCTTATTCTCTGAAACTGGACGGAAGCATGTATGGAGGTTTATCTAAGTAGAAAACATCACAAGAGTATAAGCAGCAATTATTGACATCTACTATGTCCCCAGCACAGGGCAAGATAATTCTAAATGTTTTTCCACGGGCTCCTTAAAAGGGTTCTTCAAGGTACATAAAGCAGGCAGTAGGATTTTCTTTTTTTCAGGTGAAGAAATGACTCAGAGCCTTAAGTTATTCTGCAAGATCATACAGTTAATAAACAGCAGGGTCAAGATGGGAACCCGGGTTCGTTTAACCAAAAAATAATTCCCATGTTCTTTCTAATACACCTGGCAGATTTGAGAGGTCTCTCATGTAATCCTGTTTACCATGACACTTCTCATGGTCCAATAGACAAAATAACAAGAGGAGAAAAACAAAATCAAAGCAAATGAAAGATTTATACTGACTTTCATGAAGCTGGAAGTGGCAAGATAATAAAATAACAAGAAAAGTCTTTGACCTCAAGTATCATTAGATGGAAAATGAGTCAAGAATCAAAGCATGACCTTTTTTTTGTTTGTTTATTTGTTTTTGGTGTTAGAAGACAGAGGAATGAGTAAATCACATATCTAGAATTTATAAGATGGTGGGAAAGCAAGAAGAAGGAGGAGAAGGAGGAGGAGGAGAAGAAGAAGGAAGAGGAGGAGGTAGAGAAGAAAAGAAAGAAAAAGAAGAAAAGAAAAAGTAAAAGAGGGACTTCCCTGGTTGTCCAGTGGCTAAGACTCCACACTTCCAACGCAGGGGGCCAGGGTTTGATCCCTGGTCTGGGAAGTAGATCCCACATGCATGCCGCAACTAAGAGTTCGAATGCTGCAACTAAAGATCCTGTGTGCTACAACTAAAGATCCTGCATGCAGCAACTAAGATCTGGTGCAGCCAAAAAATTGAATAAATATTTAAAAAAAAAAAAAAAGGAAAAGAAGTGCAATAAAACCCAAGACAACATTTTCATTTTCAATTAAGAAACTGTCCTTATCCAGGCATATGGGCCTTGAGAATTTGCAAGGAAAGGTCATAAAGCCAAATATCGGTGAAACAAAATGGCTTGTGAGCATCAAACAATTATAGCATAAAGCAAATGAAAATGTTGGCAAGAGACACTACACCAGTAAAGCCAAGTAAGAAACACTGACTCTGAAGAATCATTTCAACTAGTATGATAATCAAAATTTAAATAAGAAGCTGGATGGTATTTCCAAACACTTGGCAGTAAACATCTTTTCTGGGAGATATGTTTACAAAGTCACTATACCTTAGTCATTAAATAAATGAGAACACTGAGATAATAATTTGATTTCATCAATGCTAGTGGAACAAACATTTAGAGGATTAGGAAGAACTGTGGAATAATGTCCAAAGCCAATGTCCCCTGGTGTGCCATAAATGGTTTAGAAGTGGCAGAGATACTGAAGTAGAGATTCTGAACCAGATATTTAACCAGAGGAAGTGGCCTAGGACAGTTGGAGCCTCTGGGTCTACACCCAGACCCAAATAACCTTACCCATTTGCTGGATTCTGCCTCTGCCCTGCCATGAAAAGGCTGGGAAGCACTGACACACCCACAAATGAGGTGCTGCCATCATGAATAGGACATTATGAACAGGACACTTTCACAGGACCCTGCTCTTGTTTCCTGGTCACTGGCCATTGAGATGATCCCAGCCACAAGGAGAGTCACCCATCCCGGCCACTCCCCCTTTTGTGATCTGTGTGCTGATAATCCAAAATTGTACCCCTGGTGTCAATTTCTTTTCTAAACTCAGGACTCAGTGTTGAATGAAATAAGTTACTTAAGATGAAAATTGTTGCTACTTCTGCCATATTTTATTTAAAGGAGAAAATTAAGTGCTTTTCTGCTTTCATCCCTGGAAGGAAAATGCTGAATCTCAATGCCTCTAGCAGCTGTAGGCTGTAGAAGGGTAGGACCTAGATCTCAGAGTAGGGGAAGATATTAATGAGATTTGGGAAACGTAAGAGTAAGTACCGATACCAAAGGGAAAGAGAGGGAGGGATAAATTAGGAGTTTAGGATTAACATATACACACTACTATACATAAAATAGATAACCAACAAGGACCTACTGTATAACACAGGGAACTCTGCTCAAAATTCTGTAATAACCTGTAAGGGAAAAGAATCTGAAAAAGAATAGATATATAACTGAATCACTTTGCTGTACACCTGAAAGTAACACAACATTGTAAATCAAGTACACTTCAAGTTTTTCTTTAAGTACCAAAAGAAAAAGAATTTAAATTAAAAATAAAAAGTACCAAGAGAACTATGAAGACATAAAGTACTATGTTGTACAAAGTGAAGGGAACAGACTCCCAGAAGAGTCTGGAGGAAGGATCCAGAAAAGAGTGAAAGAAAGGGTTTTGAAGAAGAAAGAAGATGGCTGAACAATCTGGTGGCAAGGCAGAAAAACAAGGTGGCTGAGAAACAACTGATCTAATGTTAACCCCTCCGATTACTCAGAACTTCAATTTTGCTAAATAAATGCCTTGTGTATAGAACTGTCGTTGATGCAATCAATAAAATGAGGCTCTGTTCCACACTTGGGACAATGTGGAAGAAGAGAGAGACAGCACGTGAGGACAAGGAAGCGGTTAGTCTACTCAACAAATTCAGTGGAAGCAGAAATTCAGACTGAGATGAGCACAAAACAATTTGCGGGCAGGCCTCTCTACTACCTGCCCTGCCAATCGAGAATCCCAGACACTGGGAAGGCTGTGCGTCTCCCACTGTGTGCTGATCAGGGTTCTACGTAATTTCATTTGAATCCCAAAGCAAGCTGCCTCAGCTACCTTCTGGTTTATACCAATACATTCAGTTGCCCACCTGACATCTTCACCTGGATGTCTCACAAATATCCTGTAATCAGTCTCAAAGCTAGACAAATTGTATAAAAACAGTTGATTGAACTTGGTGTACCCCCAAAAAATAATAAATAAATAAATAAAATTAAAAAAAAAAAATAACTAGGCAAATAGTCTTGTCCCCAAGTCAGTCCCTCTCCTATCTTGCTAAAAGACACCAACATCTACTCTGGTGCTCATCCTGGCCTCCCCCCAGCCTTTCACTCCTCACATCCTGTTAGTCATCAAGCCCTGTCGATTCTACCATTTTGTTTCTCTACTTGCAGTACTCCTCCTCCTCCAATGGCCAAATCACTGCACGAGCCTACAAACTGGCTATTCATAGGCCACCCTCACCTTTGCCCAATCTAACTTTTTCCAAGAAATACTGCACCACCATATTTTCTATTAAAAGGGTAGGGAATGGTGACCCTCCCTTTCTGGAGAAAGGACAAAGAAAAAAAGAAAACTTATTTACATGCTCTCCTGATAATATTCCCTTGTTCCTGGAGTACACTCTTTAGTTCTCATCTCTAAGTAGAGAATCTCTTGTTTTGTTTACTGGAAAATATCTTTTATTTCAACCCATCCTTGAGAAGTAGTTTTTCTGGATACCTAATTATTGCTGTCGAGCCCCTCCCTCCCTCACTCCCTTTCTTCATCTGTCCTTTCCTTTTCTCTCTCTCTCAGCACTGTCAAGATATTATTACATTACACACACATATTTTCCAATTACTTTAACTAAAAATATGCTTGGAATAATTCTGTCCATTTGAAAAAATATAATCTTCAAATTTATATGAGAAGTAGCATGAATAATTAATACCCATCGCTTTTAGTAGAGGATAATGACATTATGTGTGGTATATCTGACTTCAAGACACAGACAGCTTCTTAACTAGACTCACAGAAATCACATGGGTATAAAATTCATGACACTTTAAAAATACCTTATTCAGGACATGGATTGTGTTTCAATTATAAGGACCACAAATGATTATGAAAATAAAAATGAAATATTCATAGAAGTCGGGGAGAGTCAGATCTTACCTGAAGCTTTCTATAACATCTTTGATAAAGGTCCACACCTCTAGTGATGGACCACTCACTGTTTACAGCTGAGCTGTAAGAAAGCACATCTTAGGGTTAACTCCCCAAAGTTCTTCTCCTCCAATTTTTGTTCTATTTTCCAGAGCCTGAGCAAGAATCCTACACCTTCATCCAGATCACAATCTTCCCAGTACATTTCGACATGTCTTGCTTGTATCTGTACCTTGCTTCAAACAAACAAACAAACAGAGACCCTGCTGACTTATAGGACATTGTTTTGTGTTTTTCCCATTGCAACTGCTCTGTCCTCTGGATGTTCTCAGCTGAAATCTCTCAGACCTGGTGGCCCCAAACCTTCCAGGAAACTCAAATATCATTTAAAGTCCTTTATATATTATTCAACGTCCTACTTCTAAATAGATTTCCTATCCTGGACCTTCCCACCTAAACTAGTGAAATGTAGTCCCTTTCGCTGTGTTATACGTTAAAGACTGGAGTCACACATGTTCTCCACACATCACTCTGACCAGGTGAGATTTCTGGGCTTTGATATATTGAACACACCTGAACCTTTTCCTCCCGGTACATATGGTTTTCCATATGCCTGATCTGAGTTTCTGTGGAAGTAATTAACACATACATGAATGCAATCATATGTAGATTTATGCACGTGACCTTCAGATTTTCCCTGTGACATTTTCAAATTCACATATTCAAGAGCTTCTGAGAACATCATCATCTAAAATCTCTTTCATTTCCTCTAGATATGATAGAAGAATCAATATCAGAGCTTGGAATCATCCAAAATTAAGAAAGACTCTCATTTAATGAACTATTATTATTGTTTGTGGCATTCAAAGAACAGAGGACACACTCTTACTGGGTCATCTTACACGTCTTTCTTTAATAAAAGACTATTTCTGATTTTCAAAACTCTCATGATCATTTTTATACTTGGAATTCAATGTGCTCATTGATTCAAGCAAACATATTCCCAAAATGTTAGACCACTGGATGCCTGGACACTATGTGTACTGTGGATAAAGCAGTGACCTGCTAATCTAGAGCCCTGAGTCCTAGTCACGGACCCCGCAAACCATGCAACCTAACACACAATCACTTAACTCTTCCGAGCCCGTCCCCTTCCCTACAAAATAGGGACCCTGCTCTGTCTCATAAAGCTTCTTTGAGTTGTGCTACAGAAAATTATCTAAGCATACGGACTCTGTTGAATCTTAGAAGGAGTTTCTATAAAGCTAGCATTTACTGAGCGTTTATTATGTGCCATGAACAGATTTTTTTGAGCATTCTCTCTTTTAAGCTTCATTAAACCTCATGAGTTTGGTTCTATTTTTCCTCCACTTTGTAAGGAAAGTGAAGTTCAGAGAAGCGGCCACAACTATGAGGCCACACGGCCACCTGTAACCTGGTGACATGGGTGTCAATGCTCCTTACTCTCCTTTCCTCCTCAAATGTATGTGCCACCTCTAGCCTGAGTGCTGGCTCTCCAGAAGCAGACAGGGAGCCGAGGGCAAGCGTGCAAGGGACCAGAAAGGCAGTTCTCCCTAGGGACACGTGCTGAGGGGCAGGGGAGGCAGCACAGGGAAGGAGAGGAAGCCAGGAGGGACAGACTCCCAGGAAATGTCCAGTACAGGGTAGCTTCGGCCTGATTCCCACAGGGGATTCCGAAGTGTGATGCATACCTCAGGGTTGTCTTGACCTGAACCAAAGGATTTGGGCTTTGGTGCTCCAGCCCCAGCGAGTCACTGCTCAAGAGCTATGTGTTTGCGTGTAGGTGGTGGGAATAGGGCCATACACTTTCAGGTCCTTCCAGCTTTCTATGCAATCAGGCAAAGTAGGTTCAAAGTGGGTTCCAGTAATCAAGGGGAATCACCAAGAAAGGGTTAACGGAGGGCACAAAAACAGTACACAGGATGTGAAGGAATCTAGGCCAGATCCTGATGTTGTCTGCCCTACCTTCGAACCACAGAGCATTTGGCCAGCTTCCCTGTGGATGATACCCGCTCCCTGCTCTTTGGTCAACTGGGTCTCCCAAGTCTTCGAGGGATCTGGCTGAGACTGTGTCTCATTTCTGAACATGAGGCCATTTTACCAAATCTTAAATTCCATTTGTGACGTTTGGCAGTGTTACTCCTTTTCTGGCAGATTGGTGCTCGCAGTGAGGCTAGGCTTAAAGAGGGGAAGAACAGAACTCCAGCTGGGTGCTTTGGTGTCCTGGCCAAAAGCAACGGGAGGGTAGGCCCTGAGCCTGGCTGGACTCTGTGAGCAAAGGCCTCTCCTCCTGCATGGCCAAGAGGAGTAAGAGAACAGAAGGGTGGAGGTCAAGGGGCTCTTGGCAAACCCAGCTCTAACTGGGGACATCTGACCCAAGGCGGCAGCTAGACACAGCACTGCACTTTCTGGCTTATCCATCTGCAATTTCACAATCCCCACACAAAGGAGCACGGCTCCCATCCAACCTCAGCCCTGCTACTTGGGTGGTGGTTCCTTTTTCTTTTTCCTTCAAATTAAGACAAAGCACTTTGAACACTGGATAAATTGTCAGTTATGACCATTTGGTTGAGGATTAAGAGAGCAGAATCATATTTTTTTTAGTCTTGATCTCTCTTGTTAATAGCAGTTCTATGCTAAATTTAAAATTTTGACAAAATAAGGTCACTAAATTAATTTAAATGAGTTTTCATTTTCACTGTAGTGAAATATTTATTTTCTTACCCTAGGGTAGTCAATTGGACTGAAATACAGAAACTATCCACTTAAGAGATTTCTATATTATGCTTTGTTCTATTTTGCTAAAGAAACATCTAGTCAAACCTGGAAATCCTGATTTTATAGTGAAGTATTTGCATATGGTATTCTGAAAAAAAGTACCTTAAAAATTCTTAAGATGTTATAACATACTCATCAGAAGTTCAGATGTGTTTGGTGATCTGCTGTGAAAATAATCACTACCAAATAAAAATGTTAAGAAAAACAACCCTGAAACAACCCTTCGTTTAGGGATGGCAGAAGACACGGTTAAATGCTCAGTTATAACTTGCTCCACAGACAAGTGGTTTCCAGTTGGTATCACAGTGTGCTCCTGGAAATGAAGTCACCAAGCAAGCCTCTCGTGCAGAATATCACAGGGGACCTTCAGCACACCAAAAAACAAAGGCATTTTTGGCCCTTTGTGCCTACTATACTAAAAACACTTGCACAAAAGGATATAAGCATATATAGAATTAATAATTAAAACTGACACAAAATAAGCTTAAATATGATACTCCATCTAATGCAAATTATATCCTAAACTAAGTCCTACAAAATGGGCACACTGATACACAAGGGACTCTGAGTGTTAATACCTATTACACACATAACTGCACGATGCAACTTGACAAGCTTGGGGTCTTTTGTCCTAAACCCAACATATCCATTTCAACCAACATTAATTCACTCATTATCACTTTTGTTGTCTTCTGATAATTTATAAAAGTTTCTGAGGGAATGACTTGGATGGCTTAAGTCTCTGTAAAAGCTGCCCAAATGGTCCTCTTTATCTCCCAATATATTTCGGAATATGAAACGGATACTTTCAAATGCATCCCACTTTCCTAAGAGGTCCACCAAACAGAATATAGTCAATAAATGTGTGTTGGGGATGATGATGGTAGCACTTCTTGCCCTTGAAAACTAGATTAAATAGAACGCAAACCCCTCTTCCCTTTTCCCTCCATCCAGCTGCTTCAGAGCACCAATGCCTCAAAATGGCCCCAGGAAACAGGAGCTCATATTTCTTGGGTGATCCTTCTTTTTCCTTCACTGCCAGCCAGACCTGCCCATGCTTCCCCAGTCAATCCACGCTGCCCTACAACATATGATTGGTGAAGTTACCACCACCTTTTCTCTATGGAACCTTGTCGGACCTACAACTTTCACAAGAAACAAAGTCCAGGCATCCATGCTTCCCTCTACCTTCTCCATATTTTCCTAACAAAATTTAATACCAGAAAGGACCTACAGTGTGCCCCCCAAATGCCTTTAATGTTCTTTGTGCCTATTATATTCAAGATTTTGAACAGAATATATTCAAATACATGTAGCATCATGATATGACATAAAACAGAGCACATGTAGTCATCAAGATCAAAAACATAATGATTCTAAAAAATGCCCACAATCTTTTATGCATAAAAATACTATGACTACCACAATTCCAATGTGTTTGTTTTCTTAATAAATGTATATGACTAGGGGAAAAAAAGACTAAAAGGGCAGACACCAAAATGTCACCAGTGGTTATGACTGAGCAGTGGAATTATGGGTAATTTGCTACAGTATAATTATAAAAACAGTACACTTTAAAAAAATAATTTCATAGCTGCTAACAACTTTTCCCAGTACTTTAGAAGTTTGCTAACATGACACAGAACCCATAACATTTCCCTAGGAAATTAAGAAATCAATTACCAGGTAGTCAATTGGACATCTACAAGGACTATCAAAATATCTCTTGTGAGAATGACTAAGGCAAGAGAATAGCATCTCCTGTAAGAGGAGTATGAAGAGTGTTCTTGCTTTTGTTTGCAATAAGTGAGGCTTGAAACTGGAAAGAAAGAGATGCCTATATAGAAAATTACTAAGTGGCATCAGGTGGAACTGTACTTTGTAACCCCCGCCCCAACTTCAATAAAGCTCAAACTAACGTGTCAGTTTCTTGGAAGTTCACCTCTTAAATACACTTTTTATGATTTATAAGGAACAACACTGGTGATATAAAAGAAGATGGCTTTCTATGCCAAATGGGAGGTAGAGAAGGAGAAGGAAGAGTATTAGTGATCGCTTGAGACAGTTGAGGATCACCTAAAAAGCCTCTCTTGACATTTCAAAATACCTTGAACACCAGGCTAAGATCCGAAGGACGTAAATGGTATTCGTATTTTTTATACCAAGCTGCCTGACCTTGTTCATATTACATAATCTCCCTGAGTCTCAATTTCCTCTTCCATAACTTTACCTTATTACAGTCTCAAAAAGAAAAACCACGTGACAAATAGTAAAGCTATAAATGGTTCTTATTTTTTTTTTTTACTAATTAGGCATTTAGTTTAACAAACTCCTCTTTTAAAATGTAGCTGTGTCTGAGTTCAGCCCATGAGACATTCGTGGACTACTGTGAACCACTTTAAACTGTTGACAAGTCACAGCTTTCCTCTGGGGGTCATGCCTTAGGGGAGAAGGAGCAATGATTTTGGAGCATGGGTAGTCCAGAGGAGGGCATCTGGGGATGGGTTAGCATGGAGCACCAAGAGACTGGAAGCCACTGGAGCAGAAGTTCTAAACCGGAAGAGATTTTGCCCCTTCCCCCTCACCCCCACCCGCCGCCCCGGGACATCTGACAATGTCTGGAGACAATTTAGTTTGTCATAGCTGGGGAGGGGATGCTACTGAGATCTAGCAGGTAGAAGCCAGGGGTGCTGCTAAACACCCTATCATGTGCAGGAGAGCCTCCACCACAAAGAGCTATCCTGCCCTAAATGTCAGTAGTGCTGAGGCTGAGAATCCCTGCTCTAAGAGATAAGAAAGAGGGGAAAAGAAAGCGTGAGGTAAGAAAATTCAAGACAAATTTCACCAGCTCTGCCAATCCCCTTAAGTTTCCAGTTGGCACCAACCACTGGTCCATTAGACCAAAAAATCTTCTCCTAGGCATACTGCCCACACCTCTCGTTTTAAATCATAGACTTAGGTTAATACAAATCTGGTTTCTGAATTTTTCATCCCTTTCTTTTCAAATTATAAGAATCCCATCTGTTGGCAGATGTAATGATACTCTATGGCCATCACATTAATGGAAAGTGAGACCTTAATTTTAAGGTGTCCAGGAAAGATTATACTAAAATGTGCTAAAAAATGCCTAACTGGTTCAGGAATCTCATGCAATATGTATCTCTTTTTGTCTGCACTACTTCTCATCAGTAGAAAAAAAGAACAGAAATTACCATAAGAATTATGCAAAGAAAAATATGGCTTTTTCCCTGTGACTCTAAGTGGTTTAACAGCATTATCAGAGAATGTGAAAACTATATCCTTAAGAATAACCTCACAATTAGTCTTACACCAATTTCAAGGAATGAACTCCAAAAAGCCCAAGGATATTAACAGGCTCATCCTGGAATTCACAGTGGTTCCAAAGCAGGTCACTGTACCCTGGATCATCAGTGAAGAAATGATGCTAAGAACTGAATAGTCCTGCAAGTATTTCTCTACCACTTTTGCACTTTGTCTGCTAAGAGCACAGAAATGCAACCTTTACATATCAGAAGATGGTGGGAGATTGAAATTCTTCATTTCAGTCAAGTGAATGCATGGTCAGCTTTTAGAAATGGGAGCACAGATAACCTCATTTTGATGCAACATGAACCAAGACTTCAACTTTTAACAGAGCAGCAATCAGACTGTGAAGCCTTCTTTTCAGAATCCCCGTGAGGTCCAGGGTTCAGTAATTCCAAGGAAATGAATCACAAGAAGCAGTGGTGAGCTGTCAAAACATCTGTTTGCAAAACACAAGGCGGGATGAACACTACTGGCATCCGTGGCCGGATCAGAAGATACGGGACCCTTTTACAGTGCAGGCAACTCTGCGGCAATCCACCCATGGTGACGGTATTTGAACATTCTCTATGGGACTGAGCCAAGGACCCGGGACGAGGAAACATGAGTATGTGACAGAGGAGAAAAGACTGGAAAAAGAGACCAGGTTACGTCAATTATCTTTACAGGTCTGGGTGAGTACACACAGTAAATATCTGGGGGTTGACAAAGCACTTGCTGGCACTTCTCAACCCTTGGGACCTCTTCTCCTGATAAGTTTATGAGCTGAATGAGCCTCAGGGCAGGCCACAGACACAGTTCTTCTGTGAAGCAAGTATTCCAACCACTGTTTCCCTGCTTTTCTTATCATCTCGGAGCAGGGGTGCTTTAAAAGGAAGTCAGAACCAGATTAAAGGGTGGTTCAGGCAGGCAACTATCTCCCTCCACACACTAGTGACTTTACGTAAGTCAGGCAAGCCTCTTTTATGCACGCCCACCCTCAACATCCATGGGCCTGGGTAAGAACACGGATGGAGGCCCACATACTAAATGTCTAAAGTTGTAAAGGCTCCAAATCCAGCTAATAATCTGTTAAATCAAATAAGCATTTTATCCTCTTAATTTGACAAATGTACTTTCATAACATGCAAGACAGTTTCAAAATAAAAAATTTGAGACTCCTCAGAGTTCCATCCACAATGTGGCATCAAGGAGACAGCGCCCAAGGGTGCCATAGACCCGTGCCCAACACACACACACACACACACACACACACACACACACACACTCTCTCTCTCTCTCTCTCTCTCTCTCTCTCTCTCTTGCTCAGGCCTACGCAAGAGCCCATATATCTCAGCGCTATGCGCCTTGCCTTTGCAAACAGCCCTGCTTGGCCATCGTTGGTAGGTCTACACTCAGGAACCTGGAAGCAGGCTCCGGACTATTCCTGTGAGGAATTCCAGGCCCGCAGGTACCCAGCACATGGTCTAGAACAGGAGCTGGGAAATTTTTTCGATAAAAAGTCAATTTGGGGATTAAATATTTTAGGCTTTACAGGCCATACTATCTTTGCCACAGCTACTCAACTCTGCCATTTTTACACAGAAACAGTCATAGATAATATATAAATGGAATTGAGTGGCTGTGTTCAAAACTAAACTTTTATTTGAAAACATAGGTGATAGACCAGAGGCCACTGTTTACTGGAACCTGGTCTAGAAGGCAGGAGGGTATGGGCTCAAGAGGATACATCCCCTCAGTCCTTGAAATTCCCTTAACCATGGGAAGAGGCATGCGTGAAGGAGAACTAAAGTGGGCCTTCTAGAACTGTCCAACACAGAAGCCACCAGCCATATGCAGCAACTGAGCACTTGAAATGTGGTGGCTGGTCCAGATCCAGATGTGCTATATGGGCAAAACACATGATTTCGAAGACTCATTACCAAAAAAATGCAAAATACCTCTATTACTAATTTTATATTGATTATATTTTGAAATGGTATTTGGGATAGAATGGGTAAAATAAAATGTTATTAAAATTTATTCTACCTGGTTTTTCTGCCTTTTTAAATGTTGCTACAAGAAAATTTCTATTTACATATGTGTTTACATGCATGGCTAACACTTGTGGATGGCAATATAGTTCTACTAGACAAGGCTGCTCTAGGATGTGGGGTCCCTGCTTTCTTGCTGGTCTAAAGACTGCACTGCTGCCGTGGCCAGAGTGAGAAAGCACAGCTAGACTAGATTTCACCCCCACTCTTATTCCCCCTGCTCTGTCCTGGTCTGACCACAAAATGTGTAACCATATACAGGGGCTTGAACTGAACGTCTCGGCAATAACTCAGAAGGAGGACACCAGTGAAATGAGCTCCCCACAGTGAACTCCTTCTGTAATAGGGAATGACAAATCTGACTCCATATTAGATCTGTTTCTCTCACTTTAACCTTTGTATTCTGTTGCTTTTGCTTTGTTAGAATGCTGCCTATAGCCTGAAATATACAGGACAGCCCATTCTAAAGGCTCTCACCTTTAAGGGTATAACTCTTTTCCATTCATACAGAGATAAAAAGTTGCAGAACAGAGAATAGCATTTGTCTCATTGGAGATTTACAGGAACACCGTAAGCTGACCGACATGGACAGCTGCAAGAACAAAGGATTCCAACACCAAGAAGTTTGCCACAACCTCCCTCACCTCGCCTTTAAAAATGCTTTGCCAAAACCTTTCGGGGAGTTCGGGGTTTGGGGAGACATAAGGCCCCTGTTCTCCTCGCATGGCCCTGCAATAAACCTTTCTCTGCTCCAAACTCCAACATTTCGGTATTGTTTGGCCTCACTGTGCATCAGGCACACGAACTTGCATTTGGTAACACTTCCTTCACTGACAAAAGGAAAATTTCTTCCACTGCCTGAAGAGAAGAGAGATCTCAAGTGGAAAAAAAGGAAACCCTCCTCGCATTCACTAAATAGTGGAGTGAGTCGTGTGAGGAGGCATATATCAATACTTGTTTCTTGGGTCCCTGACGGGAGGTGGAAGTATCCCTCCCCTAGCCAGGGGATTAAGCAAGGGTCACTTACTGAGCTGGAGGATGAACTCCGACTGACAGCCAGCCTACCCAATCACATGAAGCTTCTAGGCACACTTCCTTTCTTGGAAGAGTGAATGCAGAGTGAAAAAAAAAAAGAAAAAAGAAAAAAGGAACAGAAGGGATTCAAGTGTTTTTGCCTGCTGCTCACTCTGCATTAGGAATGTGGGTCCAGGATGGCTGCACAGCTACTGGAATCAATGCTTATCTTGCTTCACTTTCCCATGCAGTCTTAGAGAAACACTTCCATCAAAATAACCATGGTGTGCTTCCTCCATCTGAAGAACCTTTGGATGCTAGATAGTGACAAGAACATCTCCCATTTTGTGAATAAAAACAGCCTTAAAGTGATGTCCCTGATTCTTCCTTCGAAATACCTGCTATAACAACTTGCAAGACATTCACACTGCAAATTCACTAACTAAATTGAAAAACCTGCCATAATTAATTTGCACATGTATGCACACAAACCTATTAATGCATTCAACAAATGTTAACTAATTTGGTCATTTTTGTTGTATACGCTTTGTGTTATGCAGAAATCCATTGTGCATTGTTACAGAGTATTTTATTGATATTTGGGAAATTGTTTGGAGTTTTCAGATGAGTTGGGAATGCGTTACTTTTCCTTTTTAAAATAAAATAATATAGACCCCTTGTGTCTAAACTCACCATCCAGCACACTTCTCAGAACAGGTATGTTTGGAAAGGATGAAATGAATTAAAGTACAAGTTTCATGAGCAGAGATATCTAATAAGATTATTTATTTTATTAGAAGTATATAGTTATTTGGAGAGTGGTGGGTTGGCTATGTGGGCAGGTACATTAAATCTTCTTAATTACAAGCTGAAAAATAGTAATTCCTTACTCAGCCATAGAAAAGAATGCCATTTGCAGCAACATGGATGGACCTAGAGATGATCATACCAAGTGAAGTCTGTCAGAAAGACAAGCATCATATGATATCACTTGTATGTGGAATCTAAAATATGACACAAATGAACCCATCTACAAAACACAAACAGACTCACAGACATAGAGAACAGACTTGTGGTTGCCAAGGGGTGGGGAGGGATGAAGTGGGAGTTTGGAGTTAGCAGATGCAAACTAGTATATATAGAATGGATAAACAACAAGGTCCTACTGTATAGCACAGGGAACTATATTCAATATCCTGGGATAAACCATAATGGAAAATATTAAAAAGAATATATATATATATATATATATGTGTGTGTATAACTGAATCACTTTGCTGTACAGCAGAAATGTAACACAGCAATGTAAATCAACTATACTTCAATTTAAAAAAATAGTAATTCCTTTAAAATATAGATCCAGGGACATCCCTGGTGGCACGGTGGTTAAGAATCCACCTGCCAAAGCAGGAGATACGAGTTCAATCCCTGGTCCAGGAAGATCCCACATGTCGTGGAGCAACTAAGCCCATGTGCCACAACTACTGAGCCTCCGCTCTAGAGTCCGCGAGCCATAACAACTGAAGCCCGCATGCCACAACTACTGAAGCCTGCGCACCTAGAGCCTGCGCTCTGCAACGAGAAGCCACCGCAATGAGAAGCCCACACACCACAGCAAAGAGTAGCCCCCACGCATTGCAACTAGAGAAAGCCCGTGTGCAGCAACGAAGACCCAGTGCAGCCAAAAAAATAAAAATAAAAAAATAAAATAAAGTTTTTAAAAAATAAATAAAAAATAATAAAAATATATATAGATCTATTCACACTGAACTTTAGTGACAACCCCTGTGGCAGGTAACAGTCTTGATGTAGATGTTGCACCTACTGAAAGGTTAGAGGAAATGAAGTCTGTGAGAGGAGGCCATCAAATGCTGGGAAAATCCTGGCAAATTCTTATTCTTCTTTCTCTCTATCTGCTGGGTCCCAAAGAGCAATTCTGAGTCCACCTCAAGATGTCTTACACTCACCACTGGTAGCAGCGCCACTCAGAGGTCAGGCTCCCTATGATGGCAGTAGTGAAACAGCTCTATGCAAAAGTTAGATGTGTGTTTTCACTTCAAAATCTCAAATACTGGAGTTTGGCAGCATCACATTGATATGTGTAAATTACAAAGCTGTAGATGACAAACAAGGTACATTTGCTGCTTCTGTGTGGAACAGAGGCTGTCCTGGCACCTCCATGGTGGTGCTTTTAGGGGTCCACAGTCACACCAGGAATAAGGATGACAGAATTATGGTGGGCAGTGGGAGGCCTGGGTTTGAGTTGTACACTGAATTCACATGGGGACCCTTAAAAAAATACCCCAGCCTGGGGACCAACCTCCATGATTCCAGTGTAACTGGTCTGGGCTACAGCCTGGGTGCTAGAGTTATTTTAAAGCTCCCTAGGTGATTCTGATGTGCAGCACTGCAGGGATACTATTCACGGAAGAAGAGGCAATGAATCATGAACATCGTGACAACCTCTTGATGCACGGCCAGGCTCCTGACAGGACACAAGTCTGCCCAAAGGGAAGGAGCAGGGAACTCAGTCACTAGGATTGGATACCTAGGGGCTTCACTTTGGTCATAACTGGAGTACTGGGAAGATTCCAAGGTTACCCAGCCTAGAAAAATCATCTGACTCAGGCTTTCTCAACCTTGGCACTAGACTTCACCAGATCATTTTAGGCCAGATCATTCTTTGTGGTGGGGGGTATGTCCTGTGCACTGTAAGAGATTTAGGAGCATCGTTGCCCTCCACCCACTAGATGCCAGGAAGATCCCCCACTGCCAGTCATACCCCTCAAATGCCCCTGGGAACATAATTACCCCCAGTTAAGAACCAATGAATGTGATGGAAGCTACATACCACATAGGATCTCTAAGTTTCACCCACCAGACACTCAGCATCCACCACTTAAGTGGGCAGAAGTCAGAAAAGGGAGGCCCTGTCCGAAGCTGTCAGGACTACTTTATGAATATATGTTCATGAATATACAGAATGCTCTGCAGAACTTAGGCCCTGTTTGGGGATTTGGGATGAGGTGTTGGCAAGAGGCTGAAAGATCTGCAGTAGCATGTGTGGACGGAAGGAAGCCTGGGCTGAAATGGCCTAAAATATAAATTACACAAAGGAAGTGAAGGTTAAAGAAATCTCCCATGGCCAGAGGCCTGTCTCTAGGCAGCACTGAGTTGCTAGTCCAAATGTACCTCCACCTCCCACTATCCGTGCAATTGTGACGAAGGCTCCCAAAGAACTCTCACAGACCAATGCTGATGGCACAAAACTGACCCACTTGGACAAGGTCTCAGTCAGTCCTGTTCCAATTCGAGTCCAAAACAGATAAATCTCCGAAATGTAGTAAGTCAAACACCGATTCTTTACACTGCCTTTGGTGTACTAATGAATGTCTGAAGTTTCTCTCATTGCCAGCTTTTTAAAAGTTATTTGTGATGTCAGATAATTCCCAAGAACCGAAAGAAGATCAAGGCTCCTACTGGGTTTTATTATGAAAGTCTTCCCTGTATAAATATTAAAATCTCTGATTGCTGTATTTATGTTATTTGAATCATTCCTCTGTCTTTAAAGAAAAATCTGGCTGATCACAATCTTTGGATTTATAGGAGCTTCTACTCTCACATGAAATTTATACTCCAATGAAACATTACCCTTTGGGAAAGTGCCCATTTGACAGTAACTCACAAACATCAGCAGGTGCAATCAGACCAAAAAGAAAGACAACAGGATCCAGAAAAATAAAACATTGCTTTGATCGCTATTTCAAACACCTATTGCCTGACTAGTTCAGTAAATACACAAATGAGCCTGTCAAACCCAACTCAATTATTGGACACCCCTGCTGTTTTCAGCTCATTGCTCATCTTGATCTAATAAAAAAAAAAAAAATCTAAAAACAAAAAACAAACAACCTGTCTTTCATTTTGTGACCATGCACATTGAGAAAATAAAGTGTGATGAGCTGAAATAATGACAGCGTGGGGAGGGGGAATAAAAGAGCTCATGCATTTACAGATCTTGAAAGCATGTGAACACAAGAGTTGAGGCCACGGCTCAAAGGTGAGTCTACAAAAATACATTTCTTGTATAAAAATGGCAGACACTGACTGTTGTCCACCAGTACCTGTGCTCTCCTGTTTGAAGTGCTTCACTGGACTGCACTGACCAGCCCTCCTTGCAGGTATTAGGGAAACATATCTGTGTTCTGGCCAACTGTATAAGCAGAGCCACATGTCAGCTCTGCCCTGAAACCTCTCCTGAGATCCCCCAGGTTCCCTCTCTCTTCCCTGGCCATGGAGTACCATGACATCCTAAGAGACATCCAAGCCCGTAGACCAGAGGTTTGGCAAATGTTTCCCTGTAAAGGGCAAGAGAAAATATTTACAAATCAATAAAATTAGAAAGGAAACAGGAGAAGTTACAACAGACACCACAGAAATAAAAGGCACCATAAGAGATTACTACAAGCAACTATATGCCAATAAAATGGACAACTTGGATGAAATGGACAGATTCTTAGAAAGGTATAACCTTCCAAGACTGAATCAGGAAGACATAGAAAATATGAACAGACCAATCACAAGTAATGAAATTGAAACTGTGATTAAAAATCTCCCAACAAACAAAAGTCCAGGACCAGATGGATTCACAGGTGAACATTATCAAACATCTAGAGAAGAGCTAACACCCATCCTTCTCAAACTCTTCCAAAACATTGCAGAGGAAGGAACACTCCCAAACTCATTTTATGAGGCCACCATCACCCTGATACCAAAACCAGACAAAGATACTACAAAAAAAGAAAATTACACACCAATATCACTGATGAATTTAGATGCAAAAATCCTCAACAAAATACTAGCCAACAGAATCCAACAACACATTAAAAGGATCATACACCATGATCAAGTGGGGTTTATCCCTGGAATGCAAGGATTCTTCAATGTATGCAAATCAATCAATCTGATACACCATATTAACAAACTGAAGGATAAAAACCACATGATCATCTCAATAGATGCAGAAAATGCTTTTGACAAAATTCAACACCCATTTATGATAAAAACTCTCCAGAAGGTGGGCATAGAGGGAACCTACCTCAACATAATAAAGGCCATATACGACAAACCCACAGCAAACATCATTCTCAATGGTGGAAAATTGGAAGCATTCCCTCTAAGATCAGGAACAAGACAAGGATGTCCACTCTCGCCACTACTATTCAACATAGTTTTGGAAGTCCTTGCCACAGCAATCAGAGAAGAAAAAGAAATAAAAGGAATCCAAACTGGAAAAGAAGTAAAACTGTCACTGTTTGCAGATGACATGACACTATACATAGAAAATCCTAAAGATGCCACCAGAAAACTACTTGAGCTAATCAATGAATTCGGTAAAGTTGCAGGATACAAAATTAACACACAGAAATCTCTTGCATTTCTATACACTAACAATGAAAGATCAGGAAGAGAAATTAAGGAAACAATCCCATTCACCATTGCAACAAAAAGAATAAAAGACCTAGGAATAAACCTAACCAAAGAGGTAAAAGACCTGTACTCAGAAAACTAGAAGACACTCATGAAAGAAATCAAAGATGATACAAACAGATGGAGGGACATACCATGTTCTTGGATTGGAAGAATCAACATTGTGAAAATGACTATACTACACCAAAGCAATTTACAGATTCAATGCAATCCCCATCAAATTACCAATGGCATTTTTCACAGAACTAGAACAAGACATTTTACGATTTGTATGGAAACGCAAAAGACCCCGAATAGCCAAAGCAATCTTGAGAAAGAAAGACGGGGTTGGTGGAATCAGGCTTCCCGACTTCAGGCTATACTACAAGGCTACAGTGATCAAGACAGTATGGTTCTGGCACAAAAACAAAAACACAGATCAATGGAACAGAATAGAAAGCCCAGAGATAAACGACGGTCAACTAATCTATGACAAAGGAGCCAAGGATATACAATGGAGAAAAGGCAGCCTCTTCAATAAGTGGTGCTGGGAAAACTGGACAGCTACATGGAAAAGAATGAAATTTGAACACTCCTTAACACCATACACAAAAATAAACTCCAAACTGATTAAAGACCTAAATGTAAGGCCAGACACTATAAAACTGCTAGAGGAAAACACAGGAAGAACACTCTTCGACGTAAATAACAGCAAGATCTTTTTTGATCCACCCCCTAGAATAATGGAAATAAAAACAAAAATAAATAAGTGGGACCTAATGAAACTTCAAAGCTTCTGCACAGCAAAGGAAACTATAAGCAAGATGAAAAGACAACCCTCAGAATGGGAGAAAATATTTGCAAATGAATCAACAGACAAAGGACTAATCTCCAAAATATATAAACAGTTTATCCAGCTCAATATCAAAAAAACAAGCAACCCAATCCACAAATGGGCAGAAGACCTAAATAGGCATTTCTCCAAAGAACATATACGGATGGCCAAGAGGCACATGAAAAGCTGCTCAACATCACTAATTATTAGAGAAATGCAAATCAAAATGACAATGAGGTATCACCTCACACCCGTTAGAATGGGTGTCATCAGAGAATCTACAAACAGTAAATGCTGGAGAGGGTGTGGAGAAAAGGGAACCCTCCTGCACTGCTGGTGGGAATGTAAATTGATACAGCCACTATGGAGAACAGTATGGAGGTTCCTTGCAAAACTAAAAATAGAACTACCATATGACCCAGCAATCCCACTGCTGGGCATATACCCAGAGAACACCATAATTCAGAAAGACACATGCACTCCAATGTTCATTGCAGCACTATTTACAATAGCCAGCACATAGAAGCAACCTAAATGTCTATCAACAGATGAATGGATAAAAAAGATGTGGTATGTATATACAATGGAATATTACTCAGCTGTAAAAAGCAATGAAACGGACATTTTTAGAGACATGGATGGGCCTTGAGACTGTCATACAGAGTGAAGTGAGTCAGAAAGAGAAAAACAAATATCGTATATTAACACATATATGTGGACTACAGAAAAATGGTACAAATCAACTGGTTTGCAAGGCGGAAATAAAGACACAGATGTAGAGAACAAACATATGGACAACAAGTGGGGAAAGTGGAGAGGGCTGGGGCGGGGATGAATTGGGAGATTGGGATACCAAACTGTACACTCTAAAATCGAAAAACAAACAAACAAAAACAACAAAAAAAAGAAAATATTTAGTTAGACCCTGCAGGCCACATGGGCTCTATCACAACCCTCAACCCTGCCCTTGCAGCAGGAAGACAGCCATAGACAATAAGTAAACAAATGGGCATGGCTGTGTGCCAGTTAAATTCTGGATGGTGGAAACAGAAATTTACATTACATGTAATTTTCATGTGTCACAAAATATTATTCTTCTTGTTATTTTTAAGCCATTTAAATATTGGAAAAATGTAAAAAACCATGCTTAGTCCCCTACACTGAAAAATCTGGATCCTTCTATGACTGTGTGGAGCAGAAACTCCACCCCGCACCACCACCACCACCCCCGCCCCTGCACACTGGACAACAACATGAGTAAGAAATTAATTATATTGTGTTAAGTTTGAATTTGTTACAGCAGTTGGAATACTCAAATATATAAGTATTCGTATAATCTTGACCACCATGAAAAGGACAGATATCAGACAAACTGTTTAAGACATGAAAAAAGGGTTTCCTTGGAGAAACACTAATCCTCCCATCTGGGTCTTTTTGCCAAACTTCAGCATCCAAATTTCCCTGAAGTAACTTACTTAAAATTTTTAAGTAAGGAGTCTTTCTGTCCTCCCCTGCCTCCTCCCCTCATACTTTTTAACATTTGGCAAGGATAATCTGATGGGACAATTCCCAAGTGTTTTTGAGACAAATCCTGCCAGTGATCAATTTCTAAATGATGGATACCTGAGAACAGAAGTGGTACTTGTCTTAAAGAAAGAGGTACAATTTCATTCTGGGCAAATGGTGTCGATTCTGACTTAATGTGATAAATTGATAGCACACAATAATTCATATACAATGACAAATTCAAATAAGTCATTTTCTGCAGATGAAACCACAAGAGACCACTTCCCGTAATTCAGCAAACACTCTTCCTAAAGCATTACTACTCCGCCATCTATATAGAAATGATTAGTTAATAAAAATATTTGTAGTCACATATTTGTATTTGTAGTCGGAGCATACACGTAAGTTTTTTTTTTTTTTTAGAACTTTTATTGAGATACAGTTAACAGCCAATAATAAACAGCATATATTTAGAGTGTACAATTTGGTATCTCAATCTCCCAATTCATCCCCCTCCAACCCTCCCCGCTTTCCCCACTTGGTGTCCATGTGTTTTTTCTCTACATCTGTGTCTCTATTTCTGCCTTGCATTTCCTCTTTCATAGTTGTTAGCATTTGCCTTATGTATTGAGGGGCTCCTATATTGGGTGCATAGATATTTATAATTGTTATCTCTTCTTCTTGGATGGATCCCTTGATCTTTATGTAGTGTCCTTTCTTGTCTCTTGTAACATTTTTTATTTTAAAGTCTATTTTATCTGATATGAGTATCACTACTCCAGCTTTCTTTTGATTTTCATTTGCATGGAATATCTTTTTCCATCCCCTCACTTTCGGTCTGTATGTGTCCCTAGGTCTGAAGTGGACCTCTTGGAGACAGCACATATATGGGTCTTGGTTTTGTATCCATTCAGCCAGTCTGTGTCTTCTGGTTGGTGCATTTAGTCCATTTACCTTCAAGGTAATTATTGAGATGTATGTTCCTATTACCATTTTCTGAATTGTTTTCTTTTTGTAGGTCCTTTTCTTCTCTTATGTTTCCCACTTAGAGAAGTCCCTTTAGCATTTGTTGTAAGGCTGGTTTGGTGGTGCTGAATTCTCTTAGCTGTTGCTTGTCTGTAAAGCTTTTGATTTCTCCGTCGAATCTGAATGAGATCCTTGCTGGGTAGAGTATTCTTGGTTGTAGGCTCTTCTCTTTCCTCACTTTAAATATATCATGCCACTCCCTTCTGGCTTGCAGTTTCTGTTGAGAAATCAGCTGTTAACCTTATGGGAGGTCCCTTGTATGTTGTCTTTTTTCCCTTGTTGCTTTTAATAACTTTTCCCTGTCTTCAATTTTTGTCAATTTGACTACTATATGTCTTGGCGTGTTTCTCCTTGGGTTTATCCTGCCTGGGACTCTCTGCGCTTCCTGCACTTGGGTAGCTCTTTCCTTTCCCATGTTAGGGAAGTTTTCAACTATAATCTCTTCCAGTATTTTCTCAGGTCCTTTCTCTCTCTCTTCTCCTTCTGGGACCCCTATAATGCAAATGTTGGTGTGTTTAACGTTGTCCGAGAGGTCTCTTAGGCTGTCTTCAGTTCTTTTCATTCTTTTTTCTTTATTCTTTTCCGCATCAGTGATTATCACCACTCTGTCTTCCAGGTCACTTATTTGCCCTTCTGCCTCAGTTAATCTGCTATTGGTTCCTTCTAGTGTATTTTTCATTTCAGTTATTGTGTTGCATATTTCTGTTTGTTTGCTCTTTAATTCTTCTAGGTCTTTGGTAAACTTTTCGATCTTTGCATCCAATCTTTGTTCAAAGTCCTGGATCATCTTCACCATCATTATTCTGAATTCTTTTTCTGGAAGGGGGCCTATCTCCTCTTCATTTAGTTGTTTTTCTGAGGTTTTATCCTGTCCCTTCATCTGATACAAAGTCCTCTGCTTTTTCATTTTCTCTATCTTTCTGTGGCTGTGGTTTTCAGTTCCACAAGACGAAATACTGCTGATACTGCTTGATACTGCTGTCTGCCCTCTTGTGGAGGAAGCTGTCTAGGAGGCTGGTGTGTGCTTCCTGATGGGAGGGACTAATGGTGGGTAGGGCTACACATAAGTTTTTTCAGGAAAAATTATTCTTTTGAATAATTTAATGACATATTGAATATTTAAATATGCCAACTTTTTATACTTGAGAAGTGAAGATATATGAAACTAAGTTTAGGATGATAAAATACAAATATACCATGATCGAATAATGATTACACTTTTAAAGTATATATTTATAGATAATAGTGACATGATCGTTTTTTGAAAAATTTTATCAACAGTTTATAGCAGACTATGGATCACTTTTGTAAAGGCATGATCTTGGAATGGCAAGTCTTTCTCTCTCTTTTTTTTTTTTTTTTTTTTTGGTAAAGGGTCAGATAGTATAATAAATATTTTTGGCTTTGTGGGCCAGTCTATCTCTGTGGCAACTATTCACCTCTGCTGTTGCAGTGGGAAAGCAGCCACAGGCAATGTGTAAATGAGTACCTGTGTCCCTGTGCCAATAAAACTTTATTTACAAAAGCAGGCCCCTGCCCTGGCTCTAGTCTGTCAATTTCTCTAGTGCTGTTTCCCAATGGCAACCAAAAATTATATCAAGAAAAAGTTGTCTCACTTCTTAAACTATTGGTATTTAGGAATCAATATAATAGGAATATAACATATAATAATAATATTACATAATAATTAGGACTATAATATACAGTCCTGACATAATAATTAGGAAAGATACACTTTTGTTTCCTTACGAGTTTCCAGAAACTAAACTCTTATTCTTCTCCAAAAATGGACTTTCAAAAAGACTTTAAAAAACAAAATATGGAGATATTTTTCCCTTCTTGATTTAATTTTCAGTCTAAATGATGTCTTGACTCAACTATCTGTTTACAGGAAATACAAAGAACATGGAAACCCATTAAGCCTACTGTGGAATTAAAATCAGCCAAACCCAGACTGAGTAGAAATTTTATAACATAAATGACTCAGTTTCTTCAAAAAACACACTAGAAAAGAGAGAGAGAGAGAGAGAGAGAGCGTGATAAGGGGAAACCTACAGGTTAAAAGAAATGTAACAGACACATCAGTCACCTGCAATGTGCAGACCTTATTTGGATTCTAATTCAGACAAATTACAAAAAAGAAAATATATATATACACGTATATATATACGGAGACAATTGGAAATTTGAACACTAACTGCATAGTTGATATTAAACACTTATTAATATTGAGATAATTAAAAAAAGGAAAATTGTTGAGAATGAATTAGATCTGGGTAAATAAAAACTTTTGGAGCAAACATCAAGGAGAAAGGGGTAGTAGAAAACATTGTAAGGAAAAACTTTCCAGAAATTCCCAGGGTTAATATCTAAATATAGCCTCTGTTTCTAAATTTATGGTCAAGTATGAAAGTCACATAATACAGATTTAAATAAAATATGTTGGCACCAGGAATTGAAAGAGAATTTAATTGGCAATATTTTAACAAACCTCCCTCGCCATGAATATGGAAGATATTTGTTCCAATGCTAAGAGCACTACTAAACCAGTCCAAGTGCGACTGCCGACATGAAACATGGTATGCGATGATCCTGTTCTGGCAGACGTTTCATTCATGATCACTGTGAATGGAGCATGAGTGAACTTGCAGAGTCATCTATTTTCTGATACAGTTGCAAAACAAATATGAAAAAAAAGAAACGTTTACTATAAAACTTAGATGTATACGCTGTAAAAATGATACAAATATATATTCCTTAACTGTAAAGACAAAGTTTCAAAAGTAATTTTTATTCTATCAAATACAGTCTGTTATTATCAGAAGAAAAACTATGGGGGCTTCCCTGGTGGTGTAGTGGTGAAGAATCCGCCTGCCAATGCAGGGGACACGGGTTCCATCCCTGGTCCGGGAGGATCCCACATGTCGCGGAGCAACTAAGCCTGTGTGCCACAACCACTGAGCCCATGTGCCACAACTACTGAAGCCCACGAGCTTACAGCCCGTGCTCCACAACGAGAGAAGCTGCAGCAATGAGAAGCCCGCACATTGCAATAAAGAGTAGCCCCTGCTCACCACAACTAGAGAAAGCCCACGTGCAGCAACGAAGACCCAACACAGCCAATAAATAAATAAATAAATAAATAAATATAAATTTATTGAAAATTTTTTTTAAAAACTATGCATAAGAAATGTCCTCTTATATACTAATTTTAGGATATAAATTTAAACCCTCTTTCTCTTTTTGTGTCTATCAAGGTTTCTCAACCTTGGCATTATAGACATTTGGGGCGGGATCATTCTGTGCTGTGGGAGCTGTCCTGTGCATTGTAGGATGTTTAGCAGCACCCCCAGCCTTTACCTTTCTAGATACCAGTAGCAACACCCTCACCAGTTGTGACAACCCCAAAATGTCTCCAGAAATGGTCAAGTGTCTCCTGGTGGCAAAAGCAGTCCCAGTTGAGCATGATGAGTGTGGATCAATTCATGTCTTAATATCCAAGAGAGGTTAATATCCATCAACACTGAAATATGCTAGGACCTGCAGGCTTACAGAAACCCAACTATCTCGTATGTCATATATATGGCAATGTATACCTAAGCTTATTGTCAAGCATTCTTTCTGATCAGATTCTTGGACATATTTAATTTGAGGATTATTTCAGGCTCCAGCAGTACCAGTCAGTAGAAACCAAAAGTCCCTCAAGTATGTGGATTTCTCTTTGCCAAATATTCCAATCATTTACAGAGAAACACATGACAGCAGAACAAGGGCAGAGAACCTCATATGCATTTCGGGAAAAAAAAACTTCATAAACAGCCCAAGAAGGTGACTGGAAATGTTCCATTTTCCTTTTTTTTTTTTCCCCTCTCTTTTTTAAAAAAATTTTGCCCAGGATTCATGATTTAAATTTAAAGCACTTATTTCTACTTTGCCAATGAAATAATTTTTTCCATTGGAAATTTTTCATTACAATTGTTTCATAGAAAAATACAGAAGACATATTTGTGGGGTTTTTTGGGTGGGGGGGGTAATTTCCAAATGTAGAAATTACTTTTAAATTATTATCTCCTCTTTCATTTCTACTTGTCAATGTTTTAAAAAAAAAAGTTTTTTCTCTTAAGTTCACTATAACATTTTTGTTTCATGATTATAAAAGTATATGCATATTTGGGTCATGGATACATGGTTGTGTGTTATATCACTCTTTAAACTTAAACTATAATTTAAAAGTATCTTTACTGAGTATTTAAATAAAATAATTTTTGAAAAATACATACACATTTACTGAGTGATTTTCTGATGCCATTTTTCCTCCTTGTCTCTTTCTGATAAAAAGCTATGTTCTTTCTATGACTCTACATTTCAACTACATTTCAAACATAAGTGTTGAGAAATGGGCTCCAGATAAAATATAATACTGGATAAAAAGTAGCATATTGAATAGTGGATATAAAATACTATACTGAAATCTAAGTACTGCTCTTTAATTTACACTTACTTTCATAATTACTGATAGTTAATCTTCTAAAGCAGGTTAATCATCCTAATTACATCATCAGTTATACATATCAAAAAACCTAATTTTTTCATTTTTCTGATACTGAGAAAGCGTGAATTTTGATATCTAAAAATATTTTAGTCATATGATGGTCAATCAAAAATCAAGTTGTGCTGCAAGAAGAAATAAAATTACCCCAAATCTTCAATAACTCTGGCCCCATCATTGCTTTGATTATACACAGAATATGGAAGGCCTCTCTTCCTACACAAAAGGCACGAAGAAAGAGAACTACTATTAACTATAATTAAACTTAGGTTTGTAAAAGGAGAGAACATTTTATCCTCTCTCTTCTTGCTTTCCCCAATTTGTCCTTGAGGTCAGCACACATCATGCTCAAAGCCATTACCATCCATATCTTCCTGCACACAGAAGTGATGTGTGGCGTCCGCACCCTGGGGCTGTCAATGCTTACCACTGCCGAGCTCACTGCATTTTAGCCTCTGATGCTGCACCCTCTTCCCAGCCCCCACTGCAGACCAGCACAGCATTTGCAGACTGGATGGCAACGTGAGGGTGTTAAAGGAACCCATGAAAAACCCTCCCTATGTGTTCATAAGCCTCGTGCTTAGCAAAGAGTCAGCACACATGATGATATTGAATGAATGAGTCATAAACAAAGATCAAAATCAGATACCATGGGGGCAAGTCGTTCTACTGATGACAGTTCAAAAATAGAGCTGAATTCCCAAGAGTTTGATTAAAACTAGATTTAGAGACTGTTTTTCTCCTGGTTTCTATCTCACACCCAGCAGTGTCCAATCCCTTAACAAGTCATTAGCATGTTTTCTTTTTTCCCAACTTCACAATTCATAACATTGCTGCCCTGTCCCTTTGTCTGGTTTTCTAACACCCAATCCCACTGCTCCTAAAGTGCTACATATATATATATAGTTGCATTTTAAATGAAAGCTAATTCATTTTAATTCTGTTTTCGATACTTCTTAACACCCTGGAGATGTTGGCAATGTTCCAGGATGCTGCAAAGCAGAGGTGCCAGAAAGTGCAGTAGGAGAAACCCCAAGAGCGCTGCTCAGTACCATGGCCTCTCAGTGGTCTTTCTGCTCCTCTGCTCAAGTCAAAGCAAACAATCAAAAACCGGATGCAGAACTTGTTTCAATACTCCCTTATTTCTCACCTTCAGGATTCACTCTGCCTCATTTTGTAATTAACCTGTACTTCAGAGGTTCTAAGGAAAGTTTTACATTGTAAAATGTCAACAGAGCACTCTCTCCTTAGCACAGCACTCACAAGCTGTCACTCTTACCGTCCACAACCCCCCCCCCCCCCCCCCCCGCCCACACACATACACACTCTCCCTCTCCCTCTCTCTCATATTCAGCCCTAGTGGTAAAAGGAAGCCCTCTGCCTAGCTTGAGCAGCCAGTCTACCAGCCCATCCTTGCTCACACTGATTCTTTTGCTGAACCCCGTGGGGCCATTCACAAACTGAAAGAAAGGAAGCAAATCATATGCAGCAGGCAGCTAAGAAATCAATCTCCCACTGGATTATGGAGAAGGAAAAGGCAGAAGGTATCCCCTTGGAAGAGGCCACTTCATTCAACAAACACTTGGACAGGTGCTACGTGCAAAGACTGTTGTAAACCCTGTGGAAATACAAAACGAATAAAGCACAAGTCCTGCCTTCAAGAAGTTTCCCTGCCCACAGTTGTCTGCCTCCATTTCCAAAACAACCTCTGATCCCCACTGTGCTCTGCCCAGCCCAGCCAATGATGGCCTCCCATGGGGGCTTCAGTGAGACCACCCTGCTTACAGCTGCACGCCACCAACTGCACCTGAACTTCCCCTTAGGCAGCTTCACTCTTCGCTCTGGAACTCATCACCCTGAACTTTGCACCTCTAAGTCCTGAAACACCATAGGTTTAATTAATAGTTTTTGAAAGAAAGAAAATAATCTCATGGTGAGGCATGGTTAGGACTAGGGTTATAAAAACGAAGACCAAATCAAAGAGTTCCAGGAATTTCCTGATTCACACTTAGCTCCCCAAATATGGTGGTCAGATAACATACAGGACACCCAGTCAAATCTGAATTTCAGATAAGCAATGAAATTTAGTAAATATATCCCAAATACTACAAGGCACAGTCGCCTACTAAAAAAAAAAAAATTCATTGTTTACCTGAAATTTAAATTTAACTGGACATTTTGTATTATTTGTTAAATCTGGCAACCCCACATATATATCATTTTGAGATTCGTTTGGATTAAGGTATCTCACGTTTGAATTAAAAATAGTCGCTAGGGGGACTTCCCTGGTTAAGTGTGCAGTGGTTAAGAATCCACCTCCCAATGCAGGGGACACAGGTTCGATCCCTGGTCCAGGAAGATCCCACATGCCACGGAGCAACTAAGCCCGTGAGCCACAACTACTGAGCCTCCGCACCACAACTACTGAAGCCCGCACACCTAGAGCTCGTGCTCCGCAACAAGAGAAGCCACCGCAATGAGAAGCCCGCACACAGCAACTTAGAGTAGTCCCCGCTCGCCGCAACTAGAGAAAGCCCACGTGCAGCGACGAAGACCCAACACAGCCAAAAAAAAGAAAAAATGTTGCTAGGAGGATCACACCCTTCTCAATTATTTTTAACAGTCTTACCCAGCAGTAATGGCCTCAGAAAACTAGATTTATGGACAGAAAACGAGCGCAGAGTGGGAGAAGTTAGAGCTTGAAGCATTTATATTATTAGTATTGGGTAAGGCTACCTAGAATTTAGGATTATAAAACAGCTGGAAAGTAAAAATGGGCCACAAAAAGAAAAGGAGAGACTGGCAAACCATAGGGGTTTCTGGTGGTAGCTGGGGTCCTGTTGAATATTACTTCTGGGTTCATGTAGACTCCCATAGCATGGGTTATTGTATTACTTCCTTCTGAAGGAAACCTCTACTTAACCTCACACAGTATTTGAAAGCCCTATGCACTTACACTTCCTACCATACCATTAGCTCCCTAGAGGCAAGGAATCTCTTATCTATTCTTGTGTCCCAGAGCCCAGCTCATTGCTGATAAAATGGTAGGTAAACATAAATAGCTTGCTCCTTCTTTTGGTTGACTGAGTTTGTATGTCCAAATTTAATTGAAAGGCTTGTACAACTCAGCATAATCTAGTTCACGCATCGTTCCACGGTGTTCTCTCTCTGCCCCAATCCCACCTGACACTGGTGTTTGCCAGTCTTACCTCTCTAGGCAAGACAAGCATGTTCCATTAAGTACCAAATAAAGTATCAGGGAGAAGGAGAGAGAAGCAGAAAGAAGACAAAACATGGCAGATCCTTTACTCTCACGTGACCTTGTCCAATGGGTTCCTCTCCCTCACTTTTGTCTCGCCTTCTCTGACTTAGGCCAGGATCTTATGGGTAACCATGCATCCCTGGTTGTTGAGTCAGTTCTGGCTTATGTCCGTTGTCTCAGAATAATTATTAATAGCTCCCCCTTCGTTCTCATAAGTGCCCTGGTTTGAATGCTCAACGCACTCACAGAACACCCAAGAACTCATTTTAAATAGGGAGATGGTGTGGAAACACCCAACAGAGCACACAAATGTGTGTCCTCAGAATGGCCATGATAAAAACATTCACCCCAGATAATCAGTGCTTCTCTTCTGCTCTACTCAAGAACTAGAAACTAGAATAACAGACTGGGAAGTACTGGGGCTTTTAATTTCATTTGTTGGTTCCCAATCATGGTGAAAAGACCAGCTGCACCTAAGAATCACCTAAGCTCCAGGGGGTCTCAAAGATACAGAGAATCGCGGTACTCCCCCCCCCCCAGCTAGGAGTATCGTATCTAGCAAATCTGGGTAGAGCCAAGAAATCTGTGTTTTCAAAAAATTTACCCAAGTGAGTCTTATGTGCCAGTGAGTATCTGGCAACTACTGATCTGATCTAATCAACTGACTGGTTGTAACAGACCAGATTTTTTTTTGAAAAGCTAATTCATCTATTTCTCAGATTTTATCAATTGAAAAGAAATAAATTCTGGAGCTTAAATGATTATATTAGCAAAGAAATAACCGTCTGTAGCAAATAATACAATATATTGTTACAATTTTTTTCAAATTTAAGTCCAAAGAAAAATAATAATTCAAATTTTACTCTCGAGAAAGTCAATTATTGAAAAACAACATTCATTGGTTATTATTAGGTTAAATAAATATTATATGCACGTTGTGTGAAGTTTGCACTACACAATCATTTTGAAGAAAAAAATTTTAATTTTTATTGAAATCAATATTTTGGTGACATTCTCAGAGATTAGATTTTTACCTCTATTTTATTTTTGGTTCACTTATGGCTACATTTTTTCTTTAAACTTGAGTATATTCTTACCCACCCCTCCCACCCCACCAAACATACAGAACATAAAAGGGACTAGATGTTTAGAAGCTGAACCACACGGGGGCTTTGTGTGTAAGCCTGAGCCGAGCAGGCTGTTCACCAATGCTTCAGTGGAGCACAGAAGAAAGGATCTACCAAGCTAAGAGGAAACACACCATGGGAGGAATAGCCAAGCCATGTGCTAACTGCTTTACAAGCACTGCATCATTTAATCCTTTACAATGAGGAGGCTGACACTACATTAATCAACTTGCTCAAAGTTCGACATCCAACGGAAACACTCAGATCTAGATTCAAGCTGACATCAGAGCCTGAAAATACCCACTAAATTCTATACGTACAAAATATTTATTTGAATTAGAAATATTTTTAATGGTACTTTGTAGTTAGGCCCAGAAAAAAACAAAAAACACAGAGGGAAGGTGAAGGGGTCGAGAAAATTTGTTGATTCAGTAGTTCTATGTAGACTAGAAATCACTAGAAATTACAGTTAAATGACAGGATGCAAATAGGAAAGAAAACTCATTGCTTCATGTCTTGAGTTCATCCATTCACTACGCAGGACTGCCCCTGTGGCAGGCCAGCCCCTTTGAAAACATAACCTCCTACCAAACAATCTCAACACACTTGTCAGTCCTGGTTATTAAGATTTTGGTGTCCTCCACGTCTTGATTCACAGAGGTTCATTCTGCAGTGTGCAATGCCATGGGTGGGTGGGAGGATGGTTAGATCTGACTTCCAAGACTTGTTGATTTGGCTCAAAAGCAAAATGGGAGATCCTGTGACAACACTGACCTGCCTCCTGCTCATGGGCCCAAAGACAGTCTGAATAATTTTGGTCTCAGTTTGCCCATGTTCAGCCCCTTATATGCACTTTATAGACATGACAACTGGCAATAGTCACTTTTGGAAACTTGAAAATCAGGAGGATAACGACAGTGGCAAAATTTACTCACAGCCAATCCGGCTGGAAAGCATCACTTCCCCACGGCCCACTTCTCAACTGATAACAGTGTGACTATGAGAGGAAAACAGCTGGTCCCATTCATCTGCAGACATAATTTAATCCTACTGAACTGCAGCAGTTTGAGAGGGAGAAAAAGGACTTGGATGATACATTTTTCAGTAGAAGGCAAAAGACACATTTAAGGGGCGTCAAGAGAATCGAATTCCTCAGAAAGGTCTAGAAAAATGAGGACTGAAGGCTGTTAATGAATTTTGCAGAACGGTGTCTTGTTAACCTTCAACAGAGCTGTTACAGTAAAATAGCAGGATGTAGGGCAAATGCTAAGAATTAAGGATGGACTGAAGAGGGCAGAAATGGAAGCAGCTGGCAGAGACAACATGCTTCACGATTTTGATAAAGAACTGCAAAAGAGAACAACGTTGGTAGCTCAAGAGAGCAACAAGACCTTTTCAGGGTGGGTGAGATCAACGTAGGATTGAAGCCTGAGAGAAAGGCCAACAGAGAGGGGGAGAGGAAACAGGAAACGGAGGAACAGGGCAATGGAAAGGAAGATAAAACCGTTCAAATAAAAATGAGGGGGACTTCCCTGATGTTCCAGTGGTTAAGACTCTGCGCTTCCACTGCAGGGGGCACGCATTCAATTCCTGATGGGGGAACTAAAGATCCCGCATGCCACAGCACAAAAGCAATGTGTAGGGAAAGGGGGTTGGGGAGACCCACATGGAGCCCAGCCAAGGGGTTCCATGGGAAGGATTTTAAATGTGAAGAAGGGGAGGAATGAAGGGCAAGAAATGAAAACATAAAGGGCACATATTATATTCCAGGAACTATAGTGAATCCTTCATAGTTGGCATTTCATTTCATACACCCAACATCCTATGATATAATATGCTCCTCTTTGTAAAAGAGGAAACTGAGGTTCATAAATACTAAGTAAAATCACTGGTGGACCCAGGATTAAAACACAAACCTCCCTTATGTCTCTGACTTGAACACATGATAACAGAAAAAGGAAAAGAGTTGTTACTGGGGGAAGAAATTTTGTCCACATGACAATTTTAGCCACTGTGAAATTAATCACAACATCCAATGTGATTCTGTGATAATTCCTGCCAGGATAACTCCTACCAATTCCACCAACTTGGTCTTATCTCACTTCTTGTTTTTTAAGAGATAACTACAAAAGGAGCAGATGTTATGTTTAAAATTTGATACATGATTTGTGCAAAGAAGAGATAAAAAACTAATTTATCTTCCACTTAACATAATGAAAAACACCCAATAAAATTTCCAATTGATTCAGCCTTCTAAAGATGAAAACCAAGACTATTCTCCAATTCTTAACTGCATTCTTGCTATTTTACCTGGCAACAAAGACAAAATAATAAAAACCACACATGGACCCAAGAAAAGACATTCTTGCGCAATGGTCACCAACCCTGTGTCCCACCATCAAGGAATTCACAAATGGCTGTTTGTAAGCCAGTTTCAATATTCGATAAATCTGTTGAAAAATGGGAATCTGTTCTCAATAAAGCTGCTCAAGTTCTACAAAATGCCAAGCACATTTGCCTTTCACCAGAATCATATCAACTCAATGTGGTGAATGTAGTGCTTATTAAAGACTTCTATTAACTACTAATGTCACTATCAGAAATTCTAGATCAGGTCTGGTGGGCTAGACCTTCTTACTAGATGAATACAATGCAGTGCCAGGACTGAAAGATTTCGAGTTTGACCTTAGATATAAGCAGCAAGTGAAACAACGGATGTCATGGAAAAGCTCTTAAAGAATGTGAAAGTTTTCTTTGCTATTTACTAGTATTTCAATTGTGCCCATGATGTCATAACATCACCATAAAACATTTTCTGCAATGTGCTCTCCCGAACGTTAGTTCCATGAGACTTTCGTGAATGTTATACAAATATAGGATTCCGTGATCAGGTGAGATTAGCAAAGCCTGATTTAAACAAATCTCAAGAGCATCCTAAAGGGCAGGACAACTGAGTCTTTAATAGGTTATTGTGAACTATAAACCCCCCAAGGAGGGTTCTGATTTGGGTTCTCTGAGCTCAGGGTTCCTTTCCTGTAATGGAAACCACTGCATGCCTGGCGTCCACCTGGTCCTCTTCACGGTGCGCTGGGGAAACTGGGGCTCAGGGACCCTGCAGGTACTGCTTAGCAGTGAATAATAAACTGCCTTTTGTCTCTGACAGAGGTATGGTGTCTTCTGCCAGCATCTCTGACACTGTGGCAGATTATCTTGTTAGTTTGCAAGTAAGGAAAAAAGATCTCAGACCCTTCACAGATCTTGACATTTATATTTAGGAACCTGTTGTCTGGAATTAAGATCTAAACAAGATTATGCAACTCAACTAGAAAAAAATCCAAGACTGAGACTTTGACATTGAACCAAGTCTGTCTTTAGGTTGAATCGTCCCCAAGCCCCCCGAAATCCTAAGTTTTCTATGATTTAAAAACACAAAATAAAAACTAAAAACCAAAAAACACATCAAAAGGCTAAAACTTACTGAGTTCTTGTGCTGGGCACTGACTCTCTCATTTAACACTCACAACAACCATGGGAAGTAGTTACCATTACAACCCAGGCAGGCTGATGCCAGAGGTGATGCCACCCACCACCCCACATGGACTGAACCCTGGCGTGCACACTACTTAGGCCCAAGCAGGCTTGGTCTTCATGTGTTGTTGCTCTCACTCACTTAATTGTACGCTCCCTCACCGTTCACACCTGTAAAGGGGAGCTTGTTTGTAAAAGGCCAGCACTTGCTACAAAACTCCTTCCAGGGAGGAGTGAGGTTCTTTCTGGTCCAAATGCCTTCAGGTCACACAACTCAGAGACCTCCAATCACAAAGCTCCATCTCATGCAAACTATTATATACAGAATGGGTAAACAACAAGGCCCTACTGTAGAGCACAGGGAACTATATTCAATATCCTGGGATAAACCATAATGGAAAAGAATATAAAAAAAGAATGTCTATATGTGTATAACTGAGTCAGTTTGCTGTACAGCAGAGATTGGCACAACACTGTAAATCAACTATACTTCGATCAAATAAATTTTTAAAAAACAAAGCTCCATCTCAGGTGTATATTTTTCGTTGTTGTTCCATTTTCAGTTACGCTGTGGAAATCAAAAAAAGAGAAGGGCAGAAAATACTTTCCATGGATGCCTGAATGACATTAGGTTCTGAGAGCACTCAGAGCTCTACTGATTAAGTATTAGCTTCACTCTGTTATGTGAAGTGCCATCAGGATGGCCGTCTATCTTTCCTTAGTTTTGGTTAAACAACTTTGGGCCAATTTATGACGAAGGGTGAAACAGTTTCTCTCCTCATCTTATTTGCTATAATCACTCCTTCTATTTCCTCTCCCTCGGGTACATTAGCGCTCACTTATACACACAACCTTGCTGTTAATAAAAAAGAGTTATGTCCAAGTAAGATTTTATTCCTTCCATCAGATGTTTACTTAAGGAGGCTTTATTGCATAAAGTACTTACTATCCATACTCGGCGCTCAAGCAGATTTATCTTTTTAAACTCATTTCCCATCTTTCCGTACTCTAAATCTTAGTCTGTCACAGGGATTTTATTTAGCGCAGGAATTTTGACTTAGCATATTGTTTGTTTCATATATAGGATCTTGAAGAAAGAAGTGTTCAACTGTTACCGTTAGACGCCTAGAAACTGGCACAGCTGCTTCTCAAGAGGCAGGGAAAGAATGGTTTATTCAAAGGCTATCTCTGATACAACAGGGCCTGTACAAATTGGACATTTCTTAACTGGCACAACTGTGGAAGACAAAGATATGATACATATTAAAATCATAAAGAAAAGTTACGTCCTTTATCCCACTAAATGCCGGTAATAATATTCACAGATGTTCATTCTAGGAAAATAATTCAAAATCAGGAAAATAAAACCTATCTGAAACCTATCCGAACAGAGGAGCACACTGGAAAACCAGACAAAGTCAGAGCCATACTAAATGTGTCTCAAAAGACATGTGCAGTCCCCTGCCTACCAAGAGAGACTTCTGCATAAAGATCAGAAGGAAAAACAAGAAAGGAAAAAACACTGCTGTCAGGATGGTAGGAAAACAGGATATAATTCTGGTCTTAAATCTCTATCACTACAAAACTGCTTTAGCAGCAAAATTTATTATAAAAAAGGAAATATCTTACCTGAAATTCTTCTTCTTCTTTCTACCTTTATAAATTATATTCATTTAAAACACCCAGGTTAAGTTCCACCTTTATCACATACCTTTGATCTTTACTTCTTTGAACCCATATCAATTTCCAAACCAGTAGCTCTCACCTAGGAGTAATTTTGCCCCCCTCCTCCCCTGGCAACATTTAGCAATATTTGGCAACATTTGTCAATATCCATAGACAGTTTTGGTTGTCATGACAGAGGGCGTGCTGCTAGATAGAAGCCAGGGATGGTGCTAAATATCTGACAATACATAGGACAGCTACAGCCCCACAACCAAGAATGATCCAAAACGTCAGGAGTGCCAAGGTTGATAAATCTTGTACTAAACCACACAACTATGTGATGTTTTCAAATATTTTTCAGAATAAGTAAATGAAAATGAGCAAAAGATTTGAAAAGACAAACAAATTAGATACATGAAAGACAAATAAGCATATGAAAGGATGCTTAGCATCATTAGTCATCAGGGAAATGCAAACTAAACCACAATGAACTACTACTTCATACCCTCTAGAATGGCTATGATCAAAAAGACAGATAATGATCAAGTGGTGCCAAGGATATGCAGAAACTGGAACTCTCCTACACAACTGGCAGAAAAATATAAAACGGTGCAGTTCTTTTGGGAAAATAGTTTGTCAGCTTCTTAAAACATTAGACACACAATTCCTATATAACTCAGCAATTCCACTTCTAGTTATTTACCAAAGAGAAATAAAAGCATGTCTACACAAAGACTTCTGGGCACATGTACACAGCAACTTCATAATAGCTAATCACAGGAAACAATCCACATGTCCAATATCTGGTGAACGGATAAACAAAAGATGGTACATCCCTATAACGGAATACTACTAAGCAATAAAAGGGAACAAGCCATTTATGTGTGAAACAGCATAGCTGAATATCAAATCTTTTACAAATAAGTTTAAGTGTTTCGCAAAAATTAGAATGACAACTACCTCAAATGTCCAAGAGCTATAGTAAGAAAGTTAAGTGGAGAAATTACTCTTTTTATCTAAAGAAAGACACATCTAGTGCACATCTAGACATTTTTCAGGAGCCCAGAATCCACAGGCATTTATGCTCATTCCCATGAAACTGATATGGTGTTCAGGGCATGTTTGAAAAACGAATTGTTCCTAGAAGTTCACATTCTTTCCATCTTGCTCTAAACTACCAGCCATCCACAATTCCATATGTTATTCAAGTAATCATTAATACATAGCTATTTAGGAATAAATTTAATTTCTAAAGAAAATTAAATGAAAGCCAAAGAAGGAGGAAAAATAATTAAGTTAGAAAGCATGCAAATTTTTATTTAATCTGCCACACCCATAGAAAAGCATAGAAATATAATTATTCGGACCATTAGATTACATTCTAGGTTATAAAATTAACAGTAATAAAGAAAATATTAGATATTAACCACAGATTCACTTCCTGGCAACAAAGGAAGATGACCCAGTACCCCCTGCAGTGAGGGTGGGGTCCATACATCAGTATCTTGGCCAATGGAATGCAGTGGGAAGAGATATAAGCTACTTCTAAACCTGAAATCAAAATCCTGCATGTTTGCTACATGTACTGGGGATGGGGATGAGTGAAGACTGGGAAAGGACACAAAATTTTTTTATACGTCCTGTTTCTTGATCTGGATGCTGGTTACAAGAGTGCGACCGGTTGTAAAAATGTAATGAGCTGCACACTCATAATTATGCATATCTGTTATACTTCAATAATAAGTTTATTGAGCCTGATTTTATATCCCTGTTCCTTTTCTATGGCCACTTCTATTCCTACTTCAATGACGACGTTTTCTGATGGCAAACTTGGGATATAGAATCAGTCCATATAAAATGCCACGGATGAGGTTGGTTTGTTACTGCAGCATAGCCTAATATGCTAACATCATCTACTACACAATAGTTTGCCTCAGTAGAGGGTATGGTACCAAGGAATTACTAACAGTGCTTGTACTAGTATCCTTCAAGATCCAACTATAAAAGTTTAGGACAGTATTTTTTAAAGTACGGTGCATGAACCATTATATCAGGAGCACCTGGGATGTTTGATTAAAGTACAGATATTCCACACCAGAATTTCCAGTAATGATAAATGGGAAACTGAATTTTTTAATGAGTTCCCTAGGTGATTCTTATGCATATAAGAATTTAAGAACTATTATTATAGCACGATGACAAAAGTCACAATAGCTGTTAAATACTAAACTCTTATTGTAATACCAGTAGGTGAGGGTATTAATACAAAGGTTTACCCTCTGTCTCAGTGCACTAAGGCATGGGAGTCTGCTCCTCTTCATTAGAGAATCACAGAAAAAAGCTCTCGACTGAGCACAGGAGAGCTAGATTCTAACTGTAGTTCTATTGTAATTCAATGTGTGACCCAAGCAGAGTCATCCAAAATACTGTAGCTCCAGTTTCCTCAACTGCAAAACCTGAAGAGTTGGCCTAGAATCCATGGTTTCAAAACACAAATGTAAAACTAGTAAAAACTAAAAACTCATCATAAAACAAATCTTGTGTATAAGGCAGTACATAGAAAACAAAGTTGGAAGGAGAGAGGGAGCTACGCTGACCCACCCAGGCCTCCAACTGCACGACCCCTGAGGGTGTCTCATAGAACCCACAGAACCATCCACCCTGGAGCAGAGTTTAAAAGCTCCAGCCTCGTTCACCTCTTAGGTCCCTTACACATTCTTGAAATTTTGACACTTGTGATTACCACCATCAAAAGCCTTTAATTACAGTCGATTCTACCATTTTGTTATTTTTAGAGCTGACTTATTTTCTCTTCTCCCATTTGGGGAAGAGGGTGGATTATGCTAGAACTAGAGAAAAATAAATTCAACCAAAATCTATTAACCCTGATTATGAACTCTATGAACTAGCACAACTCCTCAGGCAATTTTGTATTCTTTGACTAGAAAGATCTCTACCCTTCTTTGAGTACAGTTCACCCCGGTTTTGCACAGCAGTTCAGAGGTGACAGCCTCTCCTGCCCATCATCCAGGGCCTGTGTGGAGAGTCCTGTTACCAGTCTTCAGATCTCTGCACTAACTGATATTCTGCTATTACAGTCAGGGAATTTCAGTACTGCAACCATTTTTGAAGGTTGCAGTAAATCCTTTCACAAATTTCTTTTAACCAAATATCATTGCACATTAATGGGATATTAATCTTAATTGCCCTTCCTAAAGAGTTCACCTCATAGATTTACAAGTTCTTGTCTTGACCTCTTATTATTTCCCGTTCTGAGGTATTTTTTAAAAATCAAGGATGTTTATGAACACTTATGACTAAAATCCTTTGTTAGAGAGGATTTGTTTATTTCTTTGTTTTCCTTTGTTTATTTCTCAGGTCCAGTCAGACAAGGACCAAAATGAAGAGGTATCTTGGTTTCTCCTGACACTTTTATATTGACTAAACACACAATACAATGTAAAGTTAAATACAATCCTACTAAAATCTGTCATGTGATTCACTGTATTATTTGACATCTACATAGAAAAAAAAAGTCGAGAAATTAGTTTAGGTGGCAACATATGCTTTGGGTCTGCAAACTTTTTCTATAAAAATCTAAAGAGTAAATATTTCTCTTTGCAGACCAACGACTCGGTTTTTTCGCTGTGCTGTGAAAGCAGTCAGATAACATGTAAATGAATGGGCATGACTGAGTTCCATCAAAGCTTTGTTACAAAAACAGGTCTGCTGACCCCTGGCTTAGATGGAAATTTTTATGTGGGAAGGAAAAGGCATAACCAAAATACTACTTCCCAAGATGAGCTAATGATTATCCAGTTTGCCAGTTAGTATATCATCCTTATTATCTCAAGAACCTATGGGGTAGGACATTAGAAATGTTAGTTCCTGTTTTTATACTCTTCCTTAAAGAAATGAACACATTTAAATACCGAAGGGAAGTTTCTTCTCTATCACCCACTATCACTGACTGGCTTGGGTTGAAGGCCAACAAGAGGTACTCATGATCTTCTTTTCTAACTTTCTTTTCACACCTCCCTTTCTTTTGGTAAATCTCAAAGCAGCCCTGCAGACGTTTACTTTCCAAAGCCAACGAAAAATTACACCTGGCAAAGAAGTTAGTCCAAAAATAAAGAACTCTGTGGCAGAACCAGGGATGAAATAAAGACATCGACTCCACCACCCACAATTTTTTAAATAATGTCCACTGACGTTTTTTAGTTGTGTGTGAAACACTGTTATACATTCAGCTTCAAGACAAGTCCCCTGGTCTCCCCCAGACACATACATTTCACATGCCAGAGACTGCCACTTGCATCCCTTTTACAAAGCATTTCTGCAGACCCCAGAAAGGGATAATGAAGATTTTCAACTTAGGGCAGAGCAGGGGCCTTGCTTAGGCACAGGGAGGAAAAGTAGCACTTCCAGGTTGTAAGGTTTGATTCCGACACAGTAAAACAAATGCACGCATTTATTATAACACATAAAAGGAGCAGAGCTAGAGGCTGGGAGTAACCCTCAGGGCTTAGACTAAGAATTTGATGTTATTTGAGTTCTGGGACCCCAAAGTGTAGGAAAGGAAGTGTTCCCACACCAACGAGCAGTTCAGAAACCAGCTGGGTGTCCTACCACTCAGTTCTGACACCATCTACCCAGAAACAGCATCAGATTCCACAGGTTAAGGGCTCAGTCCCACAAGATTGCCCCCCGCCTCACCCCCCAACCCCCGGCCCACATCCTCTTCTAATGCTAGTTGCAAGCCCAGGCTGTTATCTGTGCTTCCGACCGATCGGCTGTAAATTAGAAATTCTCATCACCCCCTCCTTGGGTCCAATCCATTTGCTAGAGTGGCTCATAGAATTGAGAAACATTTTACTTACTAGATCACCGGTTTATTATAAAAGGATCTAACTCAGGAACAGGCGGATGGAAGAGATGCAGAGGGCGAGGTATGGAGAAAGGGTGTGGAGCTCCCATGCTCTCTTCCAGGAGCCACTCTCGCAGGACCTCCATGTGTTCACCAATCCGGAAGCTCTCGGAACCCCGCCGTTGTGAGTTTTCCTGGAGGCTTCATCACACAAGCATGACTGATGAACTCCTCGGCCTTCGGTGATTGATTCACCCTCCAGCCCCACTCCCCTCTCCGGAAATCAGAGGGTGGGACTGAAAGTTTCAACCCTCTAATCAAGATGGGTTCCTCTGGCAACCAGCCCCTCCTTAGGAGCTTTCCAAAAGTCACCTCATTAACACAAACCCAGTGGCGGTGGAAAGAGCTTGTTTTGAATAACAAGACACCCATTTCACCTTTATGGCTCTGAAGGGATTTCAGGAACTGAGGACAAGAGACCAAATAGTATAACAAAAGATGCTCCCATTCCTCTTATCACTCAGGAAATTCCGAGCCTTTGAGCAGCTGTGAGACAGGAATCCTATATAAAAACCAAATATATGAGAAATATATATTTGGTCACTTGGATGACCAAATATATCATCTAAGTGACCAAGTATATATTTCTTATAAATCACAATATCTCAGATGTTTTCTACTAACAGAGGATGGTTAACAGTGAAATGAATGTGACTTTCAGATACAGAGAGGAGCAGAGGTTTCAGAGATGAGGCAGCATGCGGCAAAGTATTTGTGAGCCCAGGACCCTAAGTGTATTCCCAGTTACGGTCCTGGGACATAGAAAGATGTCTAGAGTTCCTGGGACATAGTAAGATGTCTAGAGTTAAAGACGGGTGGGTGGGTGGGGGTGGTAGATCTGAAAGTCCAGACATGGTCACAGCAATATAGATTCCACCTCACACATACTTCTTACAGTTTGACATTGGCTCCCTTCCGCTGAGAGGTGAGGCTTCTTTCTATTCACTCTGTTTGAACCTGGGCCTCTCTTTGTGGCTGCCTTGACCAATGGAATACAATAGAACTGACACTGCCTGACTTCCAAAGCTAGTCAGAAAAGGTGCAACATCTTCCTTCCTACTGTCTTGGGACACACAAACTGGACATCTGGATGCCTGAAGCTGCCGTGCTGGAGAGACTCTGCTGCTCCAGCCCCCCCCCCCCCCATTACATTTTCTGTGTCCTTGTACCAGACATCTTGGAAGAGAAATGCTGCGCCCCACTGGAATTCTTGACCCACAGAATCTATGAACATGATAAATGGTCGTATTACACCACTAAGATCTGAAGTCATTGGTTACACAGCCACAGTAACTGAAGCAGTTGGATATAAAAACTGTATTCAAGCCAAGGGTCAGTACACTTTCTTTAAAGGGCTAGACAGTAAATATTTGAGACTTTACAGGCCACATGGTCCCGGTTATAACTTCTCAACTCTGCTCATGTGCCAAGAAAGCAGCCGGACAAGATGTAAATGAATGGATGTGAGTGTATTCCAATAAAACTTTATTTATAAAATCAGGTGGTGGACGGGAATGGTGGGGGAGGACAGATCTGGTCCACGGGATATAGTTTGCTGACCCCCATTCTAGGCAAAGGAAGAAACTTGATGTGAGGCCCAGAAGTAGCAATGTGGCTGTTTATTCTAGAGATAGCATAACCTACTGTGGAGGCAAAAGAAGGTACTCAGAGAGCAGGATGGCTTGGTACTTAGGCATATGGCCCATGGATGCAGATGACTTTCTGGCAAGCCATTTAACCTCTCTGTGCCTCAGTTTCCTCATCTCATCTTGAAGCAGGGGAGACTAATATTATCTACCTCTTAGGTCACCATGAGGGTTAGCTGACATGTACATACCTTGGTGCCTGGCACAGAAAAGCACTATTTAAATGCCTGCTACTGTTTTTACAGTGGTTAACTAGGGGAGAAACTATAGGAAGAGAGAGAAGGAGACAAATGTGAGAAATAAGTCAGAAGAAGGGGCCCTGCAATAAGCTGGCCAAGGCGCAGGAAGGAGCCAAGGTGTGTCTGGGGAGACCCTTAGCTCTGGGGCCTAGAAAGAGGCTACCACAGCCAAGCAGGGCGGCAAGATGGCGGGATCCCGAGGAGGGAGATGGGCAGGGGCTGCTGGTTAGGTTTCATTTAACAACTGTCTTGGAAGTTTGTTCCTGATTAGAAATGCACTTCATAAAAACCTTGCATCATAAAGTAAAGGAAACATAACTATGTTGAGAAAAAGCTCATGCAGTCTCACTACTCAGAAATAACCAACTCTATTTTCCTGAACCATACAAAATCACCATTTTTTTCAGGTCAAAAAAAAGGCTGACTCTAAGCCATTTTATATTGTTAGATTTTCCTTCTGATATTTTATACATACACATGTATACACATAGACACATAAATATATCAAGAGGGAAAATAATATTTCACCTGTAAATGTTAATTTATGTCGAATAACAAATTAAATATTTTATTATATTTTACCATATGTAAAGGAATGATAGAAATACAGGGGACTTCCCTGGCAGTCCAATGGTTAAGACTCCGTGCTTCCACTGCAGGGGGAGCAGGTTCCATCCCTGGTAGGGGAACTAGGATCTCACATGCCACACAGTGCAGCCAAAAAAAAAAAAAGAAAAAAGAAATACATATAACAAAATTATGTGTCACAGATTTGTATATTTATCATTTCTTTTACTTAAACATGATCTCTTGAGAATTTTCTCATGAAATTAATGTTGCTTTCATAAGAAAAGCTTTTAAAGGATGCATACCATTCCACCTACTCATTACTGCCCAAGACGTGCATTGCCGGATACAGCCCAATAGCATCCACGTAAAGATACAGCAGTCAGTTCATGAGGAACATCAAGAGTTTAGGAGAAACATCTACTCTGACATGATGCTCTACTCAAAAGGTGACAGAACTTTGTGACAGTTGTGCTACAGAGCCCTGTTTTTCCAAAATGACTCTTTGCCCTGAGGTCTCTTTTGACTCTACTTGGATTTCTTACAAACAAACAATAAATTTTGTATTGTGTCTTTAGACATGATTCATGGGTAAGTAGTTAAACTGATCTACAACAGGGTATAAATCATAACAAATAAAAAATATATGTAAAAATCGAGTTCCCATGACAAACTAAGTTCCAATATTCCCCTAGTTTGGAACTCAGGATTTTGTAAAGCCAAGTGACACAAGATTTTAAAACAAAAATTTTATGTTTACTCACTGGCAAGAGAATATCTTACTGCACTCAGCTTGCACTTCTTAGGCAAGATTATCTGGCATTTTTAAAGCCCAATAATCAGGAGTGAGCTACTTCAAAAATGCTAGTCACCAAGAAAAATATATATACAGAGAAAAACTTCAACCATTCATACTGCTAAAGGGCTTTTATTTTTAATTAACTTCTAACTTGATAAAGAACTTAAATCATTAAGTTCATATAACATGACAACACAGGAAAACTGAAATGTATCACGATATTCCCTTAAATTTCAACATTTGAAAATAAAATAGCTACAGACTCTCAATAAATATTTCTAACTTCAATTTTGACTCAATTGAAAAAAGATGTGGCCCAAGGTAAGTCAGATAAATGTACCAAAAGAAATGCACTCCTCAATATGTACCTGAGTAAGACGGATAATAGATGAAACCTGAATACCTGAGGACTGACACTTAAGCCATTTCCAGTTTCCTAAACAAGATGAGAAGTCACCTTCAAGTCCGGGTAAGTCATACATTTTTATCCTTTCTCATTTTACAGAGAAAGTAAAGCATCCTAAGATTGCAGGTAAAAGGCAATATGTGAAAGCTTCTCTAAGTATGTAAAGTCCACACTCTTAAAATTGAGATGCAAGCCATTTTTCAAGGTATTCGCTAGGTCAATATTCATCTAACAAGAAACTCAACTGAAAAATATCTTTCAGACAAAAATGATTAAATGCCCATCTGTCATTTGGAACTTATAGCAAAAATCAAGCCACTCAAGTAAAGCACTCTCAGGAGGTCAATGCCTCTTTTGAGGAAAATATGTCCCAACTTCTTTATGACAATATTTTCCAAAAATCCCAGATGATTTCCACCCATCCTTCAAACTTTATGTGTGAAGAGACCAATTTAATCTGGCAAAATGCATTTATATTTTATTTTTAAGGCCGGCAATGAGAAGTGTTTCCAAAAGTTATGGCTTTATTCTTGTTTTCAAAAGCATTAAGGACAAGAGAAGTAACTTCTATTAAGCCTTTGCTATGTGCCAAGTACTCCATCGTAAAGGGGACCATATCAAGATAGAATGGAGACTTGGGGGTGGATTCCATTCTGGAAATGAGACTGGCCAACACAAGCCAGAGCTCTAGAACTTAAGAAATATGGTTACGCTACCAAAACTGAGGCTCAGAAACACAGGAACCAGGAAGAAATGAAGCTATAACCACGTTGGTACCGGGATGTGCCCAGAAGAAAATAGTAAAGGAGGCTTGATCTAGAGCCTCAGTCCTGATAGGAGGAATCAAAGAGCCTTATGCTTTCTTAGGAAAAACCAGCCAAACAATCAAATACACAAAGCAAGGCACCAAAAAATGTCATTGGGCTTTCTTACAAACTATGAAGAGAATTTAAAAATCCAATGAAATAGCATTAGAATTCCTTCAGACCTGGCTGAGGAAAAGATGAAAGCAACTAGCAAGTACTAAAGAATTGGTTCGCTTTAATGACCACCATAAGGTGGTTGTGAATTTTGGACTCACTAACCTGAGCTCTCCTGAATTATGAAATCTGTCCCCTTAGAAAGTGGAATCGTTAAGAAATTGATTTGGCTTCAGGTTACAGTGACTTAAACAAGCTAGAAATGTATTTTTGTCTCACATAAAAGTCTAGCCTGCATGTCAACCAGGCTCTGTGAAGTTGCTGGAGTGTCCTGGCGTCCCAAGTGGCACGTAGCCCAGCCTCTTTCCATCTTGATGTTGTGCCATCCCCACGGTGCTGGCCTTGACCACACCAAGATAGTGCCCCACTAGGTCTGCACTCCATCCCAAGGGAAAGAAGACAAAAATTAGTCCCATGGCCGCCTAGTTATAGGGAAATGTGCCCGCTAAAGAAATGGAAGGATTTTTAAATTATAGAACAGGGATCAACAAAATACAGCTCACACACCAAAGTCAGCCCACGGACTGTTTGTTCATGGCCAAGGGGTTAAGAATGGTTTTTACATTTTGTAAACGTTGTTTAAAAAATAAACAAAATGGAAATATGAGACAGAGACTGTTTGTGGCTCTCAAAGCTTAAAATATTAACTATCTGGTCTTCTACAGAAAAAGTTTGCCAGTGTCTGTTATAGAGGAGGGAAGAATGGATACAGGGGAGAAACTGGAAGTTTCTGCCTCAGCAGTAAATGTCTTTTCAACAATGAGAATACTTAGAATTAAGTAAAAAATTGAAATCACACAAGCTCATAGAATTAGTATTTTTTAGTAAAATTTATGAACAATCTATGTTTGTTATATAAGTGATTTAAGAAACTCCAACATATTAGTCTTGCCACTTTTAACCTGAAAGGAATAAGAAAATTGTGTTTTTAAACAGAACTTTAAAAAAAACAGAATTAGAACATTTCACAGGCTTGTTTGCTTTGTGAGTTTAATTTATTATATTTATATTTATAATATTTATTATATTTATAATTTATTATATATATTTTTTTGGCCACACCACACAGCTTGTGGGATCCTAGTTCCCCAACCAGGGCTCGAACCCAGGCCCATGGCAGTGAAAGCACTGAGTTCTAACCACTGGACCGGCTGGGAATTCCCTATATGTACTTTCCTTAGAAAGCTTTTGATTATTTGCATATCCAGTTGTCTGTTATCCTATCAGTCACTGGAAACACTTCAAAGGAAAATATAATATATTAAATGCATAATTGTAGTGTGACATATTTAGGATAATTTAACTACCTTCAAAAATGGGTCTGATCAGTATCCTTTGTTTGCTCTGAGTTAATGAAATACTACTCAAAGAAAACGTGAAGGTAACTGTCCTTATTTTACTAGATTTAAAAATAGAATAATAAGATTTATTCAATGAACTTCAAAACACACACACACAAAAACTAGGATTTTTGCAAGTGTAACTGCAAAAATAATAAACTGAATATGAAGTTAAAAGCAAAGTTACTATAAATAATCTTTTCCATATGCAGAGGCTTCTCTCGAACATCAAAGAGCTCAAGGGCTGGTAAACAGATCTATAAGCCAAGTGGAGCAAAAGGGAGGGGAGGATTTGGCAGCTAAAGAAGGGAGGGCAGGAGACACCCTCCCAGTGTGGAGAAGATGCAGGCTGCTTTGCCCAGTCTTCCGGTCCACCATTTCTGTCAGAGCTCCTCATGGAGCTGCTTATCAAAGAAAACTCAGGTATAGCCAGAGACTCAAGCAACCAGCACTACTAGTCTTGGTGGAGCCAATCCTGTTAATGAGAACTACAGAACTGCCGGTCAGCCCCAGCCTGTCAGCCCCAGCCTGTCAGATTCCATGAAGCCAATCTCTCCTAAGGTCCTTGCGGAGGTTGTAAAATAAATGCCAGAGCCATGAAACAATCACCCACTGAAATCAAATACTGTTTTAGTTTAACAAAAGTACCTTTCAGAGACAGATCCTATTTCATTTTGTCACTCTGAAATTATATCTGTGGAATTTTTTTCAAATGCCTAGTTTTGACATTTGAAAACCCTCATATTTCTGAAAGTCTAACACTTTGGTGTTTGATATTTTAAAATACGACTTACCATTGAATGCTGTCTCTTTAAATTTGGCGAAAGTTCAGGCTGTCACTTTCTCTCAGACATCTAAATTCAAACTGCAGGTTGTCTGGTTTTATTTCCCCCTTTTTGGAACCTGTGTGTGTTGGTGTGTGTGTGCAAGAGGAGGGTTCCAACCCTGACACACAGTGACCGCCTGCAGAGCTTCCAGAACATCAAACTGTGCTCACTCGGAGCACCGCCAAGCTCTTTGTAAATGTGTGTTGAGAAGCTACACCCGCTTGTCTCTTAGGAAGAATGAGGACATTGTTGTCTACCCTTTCTCCCTGGCCAGCCCCTCCAGAAAGCCTTCCTAGCAGGTCCACACCCCACACTCCCAATCAGATTCTTGGCACATATTTAAATGGGGGAGAGGGTGGTATTTCAGGCTCCAGCACTACCAGTCAGTGGAAACCAAAGTCCCTCAAATATGTGGATTTCTCTTTGTCAAATATTCCAATCATTTACAGAGAAACCGGGGACAGCGTGAAGGCAGGTTCTCAGGGTACCCTTTGCTGCCCTCAGTAGATCACTGTTCACACTGCATGTCATTGGTGACTTCTCAAGACTGTCTGCTTCCTCAGGGGCTAACTCTCTTACTATGCTATATCCCCAGTGCCCAGCAGAGAACCTCACACCAAGGAGGGTTCAGGAAACTTTTCTAGGAGGAAGACAGGAAAATTACAGGAAACATTTCCAGGAGGAAGTGAGGAAATTCACAAGAAACATTTACAGGAAACATTCACAGAAGGAAGAGAGGAAAGGAGGGAGGGAGGTGGTCAGTGATGTGAAATGGCAGAAGAGGGTTGGGGTGAACTGGGGTGGGGGGGCTCCTGAAGGAGCAGGTGTGGGCACGCCATTGTCTGTCCCAGGAGTGCTCCAGGAGAGTGGAAGCCAGAACCACTCCACCACAGGGGCAAGGACGCAGGACTCATGCGGCTTCTAACCGGTTCACACTGGTTTGTGCTAGCCCATGCCAGCTGGTGCTCATTCAAGCTGGCTTCTGCTGGTTCAGGCTAGTTTTGCTGAACTTCATTCTCTCCCCGTCTAACTCAACTAATTTTCCCCCTTTGTTCTTACTTCTGTCACTTACTTTACATTTTGTCATATGGTTTTGTGCATGCATTTAGGAACCGTTTTCAATCTTTTCCTGAATACGGTGGGGCTTAAATACACTGATATGCTCAAAGTCACAGGGCAATAATTATTCACGAAGGCACTACCACAGAAGGAAAACCAAACACCTGTCACTAAAAGTGGAACCTCAGAAAACAAGGCAGTGGCTTTCATATCCTACCATAGCAACATCTGATACTGAAAAGATTCATCTCATTTCTTATAAGTGAAATGATTCTAAGAAATGATCAAATGAATATCCCTCTACACTGATTTCTCTTGTCAATTATTAAAAGTTAGGAGCAGGGCTTCCCTGGTGGCGCAGTGGTTAAGAATCCACCTGCCAATGCAGGGGACACGGGTTTGAGCCCTGGTCCGGGAAGATCCCACACGCCGCGGAGCAACTGGGCCCGTGCGCCACAACTACTGAGCCTGCGCTCTAGAGTGCGTGAGCCACAACTGTTGAGCCCACATGCCACAACTACTGAAGCCCGAGCACCCAGAGCCTGTGCTCCGCAACAAGAGAAGCCACCGCAATGAGAAGCCTGCGCACTGCAACAAAGAGTAGCCCCCACTCTCCACAACTAGAGAAGACCCAACACAGCCAATAAATAAATAAATAAATAGATTAATTTTTTAAAAGTTAGGAGCAATGAGGAAATGGAAGAGATTCACCATTGTCAATAACTGAAAAGGACTATCAGTGGGGATTCTTATCCTTTCTGGAATCAAGGACACAACTGATAATTATCTGAAAGTTAGGAACCCTCTTCCCAGAAAAGAGCCAATGTGTACAGATAGACACATTTTTGCAAACACTTTGAAGGGACTCACAGACCCACCCACTTCCACCCATCAGGTCCAACCACTACAGTACAGCAAGGGTTTTCAAATGGTAATCTGTAGATTTGGGTTAAGTGAGAAAGCATCCAATATTTCACATTGGAAAAAGAAAGAGATCTATGTGGTGTATATATAAATAGATGAGGCTATAAAATGTCTATAATCCTTGCTCATAGGGAATTTCAGTTTCTCTCATTTTGGTTTCCTAAATTAATTTTTGGTTCTGTAAAATTATTTCTTTTAAGTATTGAAGATAGTTCATGATACTGGTTTTTCACTTGCTATTTCAAATATCCAACACACAACTGGCAAAAAAAAGTTAACCTCATATATAAAAGTTAATATACTTTTTAATATACTATTATTATGTAAAATACAAAAAGGCACGGGGATGTCTGCTCTTAATTTTCTAAAACTCCAGATTGAAATCCCTATATCATAGATATTTAAGGAAATATTTTATGAATGGAAATAATTTATATGTTCATTCAAGATACACTGGACTGATTCACAAGAGGGCTAAAAAAAAATACTTCAGCAACTAAACCAATTTAAAAAGTCAAAAGCCCATTAGAGCTTAAGTGTGTTGGGTCTTGTGATCCTTAATCTCACAAATAGTTTTTACATTCAATGACAAAAATCAGCAAGTCAAATATCTTACTGAAAGCCAACTTACTTCAGTTAGCTGATTCTAAATAGGCAAATCACCCTATGAGAATGATTCATAATCGTTGTAGTTTCTTACAACTATTTCACAGTTTTGCCAAGTATTTCCTAAATAGAACTTTTCCATTATTTTATGCTTTACATTTTAAATAAAGGTACAGTAAATGCAACACACAATTCTATTTAATTGAGTAGAGTGGCTTAATTGAAATAATTTGTTCAACTGTATTTAAAAGCTACTTAGACACATTATTACTTTAATTTACTGTAAATTTTTATTATAGTATAGTAAGGTATTATCTACCTATTTTTAAATGATTTAAAGGAGGAAATTTGAATTTATGAAGTTAAAGATATTTACCTTTTAAATATAATTAATAATCAGCTATGCATAAACAATTCTACTTGGCATAAGGCATTGAAAAGGATACCAAAATAAATAGGATACCAAAGATATAATTTTGATTTTTCTGTTCTAGGGTTTCTATTTGGTTATTTTTTTTACAGTTTCCTTCACTTTCCTGAAATTCTTCATCATTTTACACATTATACACATCTTTTCCTACAAAACTTTAGGCACGTTACAGTAAGTATTATATCTTAAAGTCTTTATCTGCTAATTTCAACACCTGGGTGATATGTGGATCTTCAGCTATTGATTATTTTCTTTCTTGATTATGGGTTACATTTTCCTGCTGTGCAGCTTGCAGGATCTCAGTTCCCTGACCAGGGAATGAACCTGGGCCACGGCAGTGAAAGCCCGGAATTGCAACCACTAGGCCACCAGGGAACTCCCTGTATTGACATTATTGATGATATGTTCTATACAATCTGGATTCTATTATCTTCCTCTGAAGAGTATAGACTTTTGTTGTAGCAGGCAGTTATAATACTGGAGGATCACTTTAATTCTGTGGATGCTTGGTTTTTAGGTCTTCTTAGGATGAGTCTATTTCAGTTCTGTCCTTATTTCAAGGGCATAGGACTCATTCCTGGGATCCAGTCCTTACTCCTAACGCATGGTACTCTGGAGTTCCAATGAAAACCACAAAGTGTTTACCAAACTCTACCACTTCACAGGATTTGCACGCCAATCTCTGTTTTCCCAGCACAGGCAACTAGTAAAATCTCTGTTCAGGTCTTTAACTTTCCAACTACTGCTTTTTGTCACGTTCCTTGGAGTCATAGCTGCACATGTAGAGTGTAGGAGTCAACTGGGGATGTGTACGTAGATTTGGGGGTTCCTCATCTCCAAGATTCCTTCTCAATTTCTAGGTGTTCTGGCAGCCCTGAACTCTAACTTCTGAGTCCTCCACTTTATTAGAAGGCCACTTTCTGCTTGAGCTCTAACCCTGTGTGCCACGTGAACTGGAAACCAGGCTCGGTGGAAAAGCCAGTCAAGTGTGAATGTGCTCCTCTTCTTTGAAGGGTCCTATCTCCTGCAGTTTCTGCTTGCTTTTGTTCTCCAAACAGCTTTCCAACAATTGTTTATACAGTCTATAATTTTGAATTTATAATTGTTATCAGGAAAATGGTTAGCCAGTGATGGTTAGTATAATACCAGCTACACTGTCAGTCCTGGAACTAGAACCTTGGAGATTGACTTTTGATTAACTGATTGTTTGTTGTTGTTTTTTAATTAAAGAGGTCTTCCTCTTTTCTAATTCACAGTCTTGCATAAAATATTGAGAAATTTCTATCCATAGCAAAGAGCTTTGGGGCTTACTAGTCAGGTTTTAAAATGGAATATTAATGAAGAATAGTAAAGCATTTTTTTAATGCCCAAAATAGAAAGTCGGAATTGTTTTCTCTCTGCATATGGCATTACAGGTTTCGGCAGTTCTACAAGGTATATCTCCCTGTCATGTAGATCTAGCTTCAAAAGAATGGAAACTCTGGGACACTGTTATTTTTCTAATAAGAAATGATGTGACAATAAAGGAAGATGTAGAAAGGTTTAAAAACAACAACAACAAAATGCAAACTAATCCAGAAGGGATCATTCCAAGGACCTATTTACGGTGAAGGGAACAGTCTCCTTTGATAGCACATAAGACACCACTATATAACCAAACTCATTATGATAATAACAATATTTTTATCAGTCAAAAGTTCAAGTTGTGAGCAACAGAAACAGAATGTGGATAACAGGCTCAAAGGGGACTAATGAAAGGAAAGGTGGTTGTTCATGAAGGCTGTTCATGAAGCTTGTGAGAATCAGGGCTGGAGGCAATGCCCCCAGAGCCAACATTATAATTTATATCACAGACCAGCACACAAAAAAATACCACCACTGCTGCCCCTGAGGACAGACACGGGAATTTGCAGGGTGGATACCAGCAACGTGGACTTGAGCTGCCTCTGCTAGAACTGCAGCAACTGAGACCTCTCAGGACCAGCTACAGTGGCTACTGCCCATGTGACGCATCAGCAGATGGATTCTGTGCGGCCCTTCCTTCTCCAAACCATGAGCAGCTGGTTCAAGGAAAGGTGTTGGTGTGTCTGATGGGCCACATTCTCCACTGCCAGGCTGCAAGGAAGGCTGGAAAGGTGTGTCTGTGGCATCTCACGACTTGGGAGTCGCCACATGCAGGAAGGCAATTTTCATACCAGGAGGTGACCCTCTCCCAAAGGAAAGAATGAAAGTCCTTTACAGTATCCTTGAATCATCAAAGAATCCAGAAAAAAACATTTATTAAGTACCTACCCAGTATTAGGCTCTTTTGCTTAGCCCTTTTAAAGCACGTTATCTCATTTAATTTAGTTTAATTTAATCACCACAATGATCTTTAAGGTGGGTATGATTTCTTTCCATTTGTAAGGGTAGATTCTGAGGCTCAGAAAGATCACGCAGTGATAAAAACCAGATTTGTCACCAGGTTTACCTTGGTTCAAAGTCATATGTTCCTGAAGAATGCAGAAAGCATACTTATTAGAAAGTTATGTACCAAATGTTTCCTACTGTATTTTACACACACTGCTGTCCTGGAGTCCACAGCCCTTCCCCGAACTTCCTTATGTGCAAGTCTAAATTCCCTGCTGGCCTCTAAAGCCCCGTGCGGGTTGAGACAGCATCATCTTCTCTGAATCTATAATTAGCCCACACGGTGCCTGAGCACACAAGAGAAGCTCAATCCTTATTTGCTGAATAAATTGCACAAATCCTGAAAATTCATTTCTGCGATGAAAGGTGGAATGCTGAGGTAGACAGAACTGCCCTGTGAAGCTGCATAATTTAGCAGCCGCCCTGTAGGAAGTTATGAAGGCAACAATACAATGCACCATTTTAATACAGAAGGAGAGAGGATGCCTTTCAGAAAATAAACACCCCAAATATGAGTCATCTTGAGCTTTTGGCATTCTAAGTCAGCTGTGCAGTAACAGCCTGAGAGTATAGAGAAAGAATTCAACTATTTTTCTTACTTCATACAGTCTATCGTCTTTTCAAGCTACTCATTTCTTTTGAATTCCAATCCCCTTGCCAAAAGCCCTACCTTAGCAGTTTTTTTTCAGATAAAAACAAAAATCCTCTTAACTTGACGGGAAATTGTACTATATAAGTTTCTTGTACAGGAAGAAAATCTCAACTCATATTTCAAAATTTATTACTATAATTTTTATACAATGTTGATTCCTTAAGAGGCAGGAGATTTAGGCTAAATAGAGAAAAGCCTTTCATAACTGGGTAGTTAATAGTTGGAACAGGTTGTGAAATGTTTCTCTCTGGAAATCTTTGAAAATTGGATAGATCCTCATCTATCTTGGATGAGTGAGCCTGCCTTGATACACTGGGAACAGGCTTCATGGGCTTCCCAAGTCCCTTCCAGCCTGGATTACCATCACCTTCATCATCAAAAAGGCTTTCCTTAGCATCTAATTAGCCCTGATTTTGTGTCCACCTTGTTTTTACCCTCTTAGAATTTAGTCTTTAGTAACCCAGAGAAGTGACTCCTCCAGCATTAAGCAAATGAACAAATAAATACAATTAGCCCAATTCACAAACGGGGCAATTCACAACCTGAACAAATTCAGGGCAAGTACCCTGGGCATGAGGGATCACATGGATGTAAATAAGTGGGGTGGGATTTGGGGAGAACAGATTTCTGTGGTATCAGCTTTTCTCCAGGTGATGTAGAAAAGATGCGAATGTTTCAAATGTCGAGACACAGACCATTTGGCAAAGGGCAGGGGTGAAGGGGAGAGTGCTAAAGGGAAGCGAAGAGAACAGACCTTCTGGACATGTGATGACACCCTGAGACCCTTCAGAGGACCAGGGTCAAACTGCAGACAGGTTGTTTCCAGACTGGGAGGAAGAGGCTTTGAAAGAGAAGGGATCTCAGAATGGAACAAAACCAGAGAGCCATTAAACGGGGGGTCATGCACTGCCAGGGGGCCCTCTGGCAGGAGACCTCAGAGGATAGTGAAAGGGGTAAGGCAGTGAGGAGTCAGACAACACCGGTGACAGCAGCATTAAAGATTACCAGAGGTTAGAAAAGGGTCACAATAATAAAGATCTACCTCACCTTTTCCCTCCAACCACATACAGCATAAGAGGAGGGTTTCTCAACTGCGGTATTATTGACATTGGAGGCTGGATCATTCATTGCTGTGGGGATTGCCCTGTGCCCTACAGGATGTTTAGCAGCATCCTTGACCTCAACCTACTCAATGCCAGTGCCATGCCCCCCACTCCCGCTGTGAAGACCAAAAATGTCTCCAGACATTATACAATGTCCCCTGGGGAGATGGGGGGATAAAATTGCCCTGTTGAACTAGACAATTGAGAAGACTTTAACCATTTAACCAGAATGAATCTATCTCTCATTTACTTATTCGTATAAAAACAAAAGAATATCAACCAAATGTCATTTCACGCACAAAGAAAAAGCCCAACTGGATTAAAATCCTCAAAAGGATTTTAGATTCCCACCTAAAATTTATTTGTATCTCTGAGGACCCCTCAGGAAACAGTTTTGAGTCACTGCCCCAACTAAATGTCAAATAAATGGATTCACTTCTTTTAATTAAATCTTCGATCTCATGAAAGTGCAAATAGTCCTGGGAGAAAAGACATTTAAAGGTATCACTGGTCCTTAGTACCTTGGTGTAAATGAATAGATTATCAGAACCTTTCAGAGAAGCAAGTACTTTTGTTCTTGTTTTGAGAGAAAGGAGTTAAAATGAGTAAGCAGGACATCATCTCCTGTATTTAGTTCTACCTCTGCCCTTCAACGCTCTCTCCAGGGTCACTGGGACTGAAAGCCTGGAGACTACATTTCCCAGCATCCCTTAGCAGCAAGGCTCCTATCTACATCATGTCACTGAAAGGCATTCACAGAGACCTGGTAAGAGAAGAGAGAGAAGACAATATTCACTGGTGGCAGTGGGAGTCAGATGTCTTTTCATCAACAGATGATATATGCAGAGTTTTGTTGGGAGCTTCCAAGCAGCTTCTTAAGAATGATCCCATTAAGTGCTAAAGGCTGCCAAGATATCTGCCAAGATATCAGGTAGTGGTTTTTTGCCTTCCCTGCACCTCCTGAGTTCTTGATACTACAAAGGTTTCCCTGACCTTCACTACGTAATTCCTCTAACAGCATGCGAGCAGATCCTTCTCTATATTCAATCCCTTCCCGCTTAACATACCTAGAGTGGTTTATGCTTACCTTACTCAGTCTTGACTAATACGTGGATAAAGCCATAAGATAAAAGCACCGAATACCAGGGAGTGAGAGACACTAAAGAAGAAAGGGAAACATCACCATGAAGTAGGGGGACACTGTGTTAGTTTCCTAGGGCTGCCATAACAAATGGCCAAAATTCGGGTGGTGTAAAACAGCAGAAATTTGTTTTCTCACAATCTGGAAGCTAGAAGTCTGAAATCAAGGTATCAGAAGGGTGATGCTCCCTCTGAAGGCTCTAGGGAAAAATCCTAGAATAATCCTCCTTTGCCTCCTCTTATCTTCTGGTAGATGCAATCCTTGGCATTCCTTGGCTTGCAGCTTCATTACTTCAACCTCTGTCTCCATTGTTACATGGTGTTCTTCCCTCTGTGTCTCTGTGTCTGTGTCTTCACACGTCCTTCTTACACCAGTCATTGGATTAGGCTCCACTAATCCAGTAGGACCTCACCTTAGCTTTATTACATCCGTAAAGACCCTATTTCCAAATAAGGTCACAACCACAGATATCAGAACATAAAGTTCAGAGGGACATTATTCCACCCAGTACAGGCATCAAAGACCGAATTTGCCTCTTGTTTCTTCTCTCCCAAGGCCAGTCTTGCCCTAAGGGCTACTGCCCTGAGCATCATGGGAAGTGTGCTTGGCATTGTAGGAGATGTAGTGTTCTTAGAACTAAACATCCAAATCAAATGTGAACATTGCTCCCCCCCTCAACCCCAGTGTTTCTTACAGGTGAAGTTACTCCTTCTGAAGGTAGGATGCTTACATAGTCACACACGTGGCTACTCCAGAAAGATGACACATAGCTTGATATAAATCAGCATTGTTCAGTTCATTCATTCAACAAAAACATTTTGGCACCAACATGCCCATAGCTCGGAGCTAAACAGAAGAAGAGCAGGAGACTGTTTAATTACTGCTGCGATCTTAATCATTTCCATACAACAGGTGACGAATATAACCTTCTAGGGTTATCCAACATGTTCCATGGGCACTGTCAATAAGACACACACTGTACTGTACATGTGGGCCAACTTCTCTGCAAATCTCTCATCAGTCAGGGTGAGGATTAAAAGAAAAACCTGGCACCCAAAAAGAGCCGCAGCTTGGCAGGCTGTAAGGAAATGAGGATTATAGCCAGAAGCACAGTGGCATGAGAGGGGAAAAAAAAGAAAAAATACCCAGAGCAGAGAAAGACAATCTCTAAGCAATAATCAATACCGAGGCAAATATTATGGAATAATGTAAACCATCAGCTCGTTTATTATCTCTTTACGACTGTAAAACTGGGGAAAGAAACAACTCTAATTTTCAAATTAGTTATATAAATAAATAAGCACATTAACCCAAGGGGGTTGCACGAACTTGGAAACATCTATTCATTAATAACTGTCATCTTCCTTTCTGACACGCCATGCAGAACCTCTAGCCTCCTCCCCTCTTCCACCGGAAGTTGCTTGTTACTAAACAGGGTTTTTTTCCCGAGTCAACTTACAAAAGCACAGAAAACAGTAGCAACTGCGGGCCACTTTACTGAGTGTTAAAGCCAAAAGCACCTCTGACGTGCCAATGCACCTTGGTTTCACCACATCTCTTGTAAAGGGGGCTATTTTAGGCCTGAACACAAAGCAATCAATTCAAGGACCAACCAGAAATAGCAGGTTAGCCAGGGGATTGTCGGCACCCACATTCTCTCTCTGAAACCCCTCTCCTCCTATTATCTTAATCATAGTATCCTACAGCTGGCAGACTCGGAGCATGGTCCTTGCTTTTGTTGTTGTTCTTGAAGGATTTACTAAAAAACATGAGAGGATGCTTTGTGATTGTTTTTCAATATAAAAGTGGGGTTTTTTTCTGATTATAAAAAATATTACATGCTCATTTAGAAATGCTGTGAAAATATAGAAAAATAGGAAAAAATACAAAAATAATAACACAAAATTGCACCATCCATAGATAATTATTTTTCTGTTCCCATTCCAGATTTTAATATATGCATACATGTAGGGAAAATGTGTTTTAAGGGAAAATTATGCATTGCTTAGGCTCTGAACCGCAGAACACACCTTTCTGAGCTTTATGATTCTGATTGTACGGTGGCTCTGCGCCTTTCATTGCCTTTCAACTGTTTTGCAGCTCCATCAGTTGTAGATAACTGATAGCAATGCAAAATAATACTTGTCTACAGATAAGTGAATAAATTCTGTAAGGTGGTGGTGCAACTGACCACGTTTCCTGTTGAAGAAGCCACTTTTACTGCAGATTCATTTTAATTCTCCTGATCTATACACGTCGGTTCTTTGGATTCTCCTTTGAACCGTTCTGACCATCTTACCAGTTCTCTCACTGATAATCTAATGACTTAAGATCTTTAACGTGTTCATTTTATATCTGTATGAGACTCATGATTTTACTTTGTTTTGAAAACTGTACTTTAACACACACATTATTTATTATTTTGCAATAATGTCATCCCACTATAACCACTTCTTTGTAGGCTGCTTTATTCTTTTAGCAATATATCACAGCCCTTCTCCAACATGATTAATATAGATTTATAACAAAGACATATTATTCCACCTGCAGGCATGTTCTACACTGATGGTTATTTAGGTCATTTCTAATATTTTGCTATGGTGAACAATACCACAATGAACATCCTTGAGCAAAGTTGCACACCTATCCAATTAATTCTTTGGGCAGCTTTCTAGAAGTAGAATTGCTGGGTGTCTACATGGGTGTGCACATCTAAACCTATTGCTGGCAGGCTGTACACAACTGCACTCCTATGAACACAAGAGAGGAGCCGTTTCTAGTAGGGTAGCAAACCTAACAGCCTAGAAGGCCAACAAGATAACAGGGATGTGTTACTCACGCCTCCTGTAAGACCACAGAGCGCGAATCTCTGATAGGAAATGAACAGTGCTCACTGCTCAGGGCCTGCTCCCAAACTCTCAACACCCAAGGCAGTCAAAGAAACACACGCACACACACACATGCATATTTTCCTAAAATTTAAATTGTCTAGTTTATCAAGTAAGGAAATGTTAGTGAGAAATTTGGCCTGGCATTAGCTAGTTTAAATAAAAAGCTCACTCTGTGAGATGCCTTGCTTCTCATAATTGACAGGAAAAGTTGCCCAGCAAGCTGTATTCCTTGACAATTAAATAAGGACTCACGGGGAGGGGAGAGGAGGCGCAGCCACTATGTTAAAACAACCTCCCCGCAAACCGGTATCTATATTAATATCTTCAATCAATACAAAGTATCTAGAAACAATCTAAAAAAAACATTGATATAAAAACCAACTTTTTAAAATGCTGTGCCTTATATTTATAAAATTCAAGAGAGTATATGTTATCACTCTGACAACCTTATCCCTGTCCTTTCTAATTTTTTTATTGGTAAAGTATTTCTATGCACGTATTTCAAAACAGTAATTTTAAAAAGGAACAATCAAATATGAAGTATTATCTAGAATCCTGAATAAATGAAAAGATGAAAATGCTGGGGTGGGTGGGAGGAATTGGGAGATTGGAATCGACATATGTATACTATTGATACTATGTATAAAATAGATAACTAATGAGAACATACTGTATAGTAGGAGGAACTCTACTTAATGCACTGTGGTGACCTAAATGGGAAGGAAATTCAAAAGAGGGGATATATGTATATGTACAGCTGATTCATTTTGCTGTACAGTAGAAACTAACACAACATTGTAAAGAAACTATATTCCAATAAAAATTAACTTAAGAAAATAAAAATACAATCATTTTTTCCCTTTAAATGAGTCACAATAATTTTATTTTTAAGGGTTCTTTTAATTTTATGACCACAGAGATACAAAGACTGGAGAAGTCTGCAGAGTCTAATAGGGATGACATTTGAATGTCTTAAGAGTCAAAGAAATGCAAAACCAGTCAAACTGTGAAGGAAGCTAGATATCTCCGTGGGAGAGGAAGTCATCTGTGAACAGACGGAAGAACTAAGTAAAATGCCCCTTGAACTCAAACGTGGTCTCTGTACCAGCAATTTAGGTACTACCTGGGAGCCTGTGAGAAATGCAGAATTGCAGGCCCACCCAAACCTACTGAATCAAATCCCTCATCCCAACAAGACCCCCAGGTAACCTGAGTGCACGTTAAAGATTGAGAAGTACTTGTCAAGAAACAGGGATGTTGAAAGTGATTGGTATTTCTCGTAGGTGTCACAAGTAGGAATAATAACAAGGCCTGTGCCTCCCTGGCTGAATCAAAAACTGGGTGAATGGAGACGGGAGTCCCATCTTGCCTTGGTGAGAATGATGTTTTTCTTACCGGATGTCTTTCAATCCTAGAAAAGTTTAGAATCAAGTATGGAAATGATGGAATAAATCAATCCCATAGTATTAATATTTCTGTATTAAGTTTAGAGTTAATCTGTATATATTTGCTATTATAAGCACTCTATTTTACTTAAGAGAATTTGGCATAGAGAATATCCAGTAAGTTAGCCTTGGAATTCTAATTTAAAATGTGTACTTGAGAAACTGGTTTAGATTTGGGATTATACCTTAAAAGACAGTTTGTAAATGAGGCTGAAATATTTAAGAGAACCAAACACTTGTATCTGTCAAAGCATTACCTTGGGACGTCCCTGGTGGCACAGTGGTTACAAATCCACCTGCCAATGCAGGGGACACGGGTTTGAGCCCTGGTCTGGGAAGATCCCACATGCCGCAGACCAACTAAGCCCGTGCGCCACAAATACTGAGCCCGAGTGCCATAACTACTGAAGCCCACATGCCTAGCGCCTGTGCTCTGAGAAGAGAAGCCACCACAACAAGAAGCCCACGCACTGCAACAAAGAGTAGCCCCTGCTCACCACAACTAGAGAAAAGCCGGTGTGCAGCAACAAAGACCTAATGCAGCCTAAAATAAATAAATAAGTAAAGTTATTAAAAAAAAATTACCTTTATAAGAGTAATTTAAGGAACTTCCCTGGCAGTCCAGTGGTTAAGACTCTGTGCTCCCAATGCAGGGGGCACGGGTTCAATCCCTGGTCAGAGAACTAAGATCCCACATGCCTACCAATGCAGCGAGGCAAAAAGAAAAAAAAAAGAGTAATATAAATACTTAAGATTGTTAGACAATTGAACGACTTTAAAAGAAATATAGAAATGCCATTTTAAATGTTTGAGGGAATTGAATTCTAAATCCTCATAAAAGTGTGAAATTTTACTAGATTTAATTTTTTTTAATAAGGAAGAAACAGGATTTTGAATATGTAACTTGAATGTAACTGGATATCAAGTTAGTCCAAAATTTGCCTTTAAATAAACTTTTCTGCGTACAAAAGTCACCCTCACACACACTTAAGAAAATCACATTTATAGCCAGATAGTAGGGCAAGATCTTTGAGAAAATCTAGAAGTGCCACCATCAAACTGACCCTTGTTTGTGCCTTATTTCAGCTTTCAGTAACCCCTGTGCCTGCTTCTCTTTTCCACCTTCTCCCAACCATCCTGCTTCTATTCAGCAAGCAATCAATGGAAACCAACCCAAAGACCAAGAGCAAGCATATTTCTGGGGGAGTTCAGAGGTCTCATTGCTAGTCCTATGACAATGACAGTCATCTCGTACATTACATTAGTCTTTTACAGTTTGTAAATGATTGCCTCATTGGGTCAGTATAACCCCATTTCATGGGTGAGGAAATGAAGTTTAAAGCATCATGGCTAAGCTCATGTTGGGGTTACCCCTGGACTTCCAGAGTCCATGCAGTTTATTTTGCTGTTTCCCAAGACCCATCTGGGCAAAGTATTATAGATAAGCTCCCCACAATCAGAAAAAAACCCAATAGTAATTTTTAATTAAAAAAATAATTAAATATATGCTTTTGAAAAGCGAGGATACATGTGAGACATATATGCTAAGTTTTGTTAAACCATAATATGGGATAAACTGAAAGCAGCTCTTTTGCCCCTTTCCTGTTTGCCCCTTTCGGTTTTTTTTGGGGGGAGGGGTATTTAAATTTTTTTTTTTATTGAAGTATAGTTGTTTACAATGTTGTGCCAATCCCTGCCCATTTCTGTTCCCCTCTAACCTTGAAAGAACCTAATTATAGGAATGAGATCACTAGCCAATTTAAACTAACTCCTGACTTACGCTCTCCTGAATGTACACCATGCCTTGCCTAACCTGTTGATTCTTTTCCTAGATTAAAACAAGTAAGAATGAAGAGTTAAGTAGTTCAAGAATGCTTAGCTCTCTACTACCAACAGCCCCCTTAGCAATCCTGCAGGCAGATCACGCAGGCAAGATAACATCTGAAGAGAGGGTCAGCCAGTCTGCAAGGGATGGAGAATGATGCAGAATGCAACCTCCTGCCTCAATGATTCACTGAGATTCTTACTCCCCTTTTCCCTTTAAAAATTGTTCTGGCTGAGCAGAATCTTTGGAGTTGGTGTCAGGACACGAGTCTACCTTCTCCCCAGAATGCTGGCTTTTTCTGATTAAAGCGACTTTCCTCTGTAGTAACACTTGTTACTGGCTTTTGAGCTTCAAGCAGCTGAATCTGAGTTTGGTAACAAAACTAGTGTTAAATTAATTAAATAAGGAGGCCATTAGATGGAAGTAGCTCTAATGCCCTGGTGGCCTATGTAAGCAAACCAAAAATATCTAAGCCGTAAATGTCTCTGGGTTAGGAAATCAATACCTAAGGACAACCAATCACAAACAGCCAACTAGGCTTGATGCTACAGCCTGTCAATAACTTCCTTTCTCTGCCTCTGCACCTCCTCTATATAATTCTTTCCCCTGGCTTCTGTTCACAGAGGGAGCCAAACCACATCTGGTTTGGCACTGCCCAATTTAAATAGATTTTTGTTCAAAAAACTCTTAAAATTTTTAATATGCCTCAGTTTACCTTTTAACACTAGACTATTCCAGTTCGTAACAGTCCAGAACTTCAACTGGCCCAGATGTGGTGGGTAAACAGCCATATCCTCTTCTTTTATCTCCTTTTTCCATTCCTGCCGAGATTACTGTGACATTCTGCCCGACATATGAGGTCTTCCTGGTGATAACCATTTATTCCATCCTAACCCCGAGGATGAATGCAATGGCAGCAGGGACTGTGGCAACATGGGGCAGCTCTGTGTGAACCACCAACCCACCACAACCATTCTCATTCTGGGAGATGTTTATGTTCATTGCTGTACAACTGACTCGGAAGTTGGAATTCATACAAAACAGTACTCAGTAGTTAGCTTGGAGAGTCTAGAAATGAGGTCATCTTAAGATCATTGTGGCCAGGCTGCCAGAATTCTGTTCAGAAAATGAGAATTTTATCATCTATAAACTATACCCACAGTTAAATTATAATCTAATAAGTATCCAACTTTTAATTTACACACAGGACTAAAATTCCACGTTCCATTGGTGCACTCATTCATGTTTCCAGAACATTTCCAGAATGTTTCCAGAGATATTCTTTGGGTTTCCCTTCAGGCCAACCTGTCATTTGGGTGCCAGAGAAACATAAATAGACAGGCTAATAGTTCTGCCCTCAAGGACCTGATGGTCTGACATATTTATTCAAATAAACATACGTTTACAGATGATCATATGACAGATACTACAAGAGCACTAAAAAAAAGTATACATCTCTGCAGGAAAGGGTTAATCTCTCAGGCCTAGCTGTTATCTTGAGAAAGATATCTTGCAGGGCTGGCCCTTAGCTGGCTTCTGGGAAGTTAGCTTCTGAGAAGCTCCCTACATTAGCAGGTTGTTTTCCCACCTGCAGCACCAAACACCTGCTTCTGGGGAATCTTGAATTGCAGTAATTGTGGCTGGTCCTTGCGATGATGCGACCAAACACCAAGAAAAACACTGGGCCCTGAGTCTCAGACAGACTTCGGTGAAAACACTGTAGGCGAGTTGCTGTGTTTCTGTGCTGGGGTAGGGAGCACTCTGTGTGGCCTCACTTGGGGACAACAGGGGAAGCCTGCCCACGGATTCCTCCAGACTCGGCCTGTGCCTTTTTACCTCACTGATTCAAATGTGGAAGCTTGCTCTGTAGCTGTAATGAATAAATAAATGAAACCATAAACAGGAATATATGCTGAGTCCCCATGAGTCCTTCTAGAAAATTGCCAAACAAGTGGGTGTTTTTCTGGGCCCCAAAACAAGCCCACTGTTTCAACGGTCTACCATTTGGATTGGTATTTATACATTAGTGCCCTTCCAGATAACTGGTCAGTGAATTTGAGTCTGGAGGGGTTAAATAAAATTTTAAAATAGATGAAACAAATTACTTAGCCAAGTTCTTTTTAACTTTCCCTCATCTACCTGTGTCACCAGTGTTTTTAAAAACCAGAAAATCTATACCGTATTTAACACACACCCACATATGTAACTTACATATATATCACATATATGTTGTCATGTCTTTGATTTCAAAAGTGTCAGTTGAACATCAAATGACATAAAGAGAAAGGACAGAATAAAGCCAAGGGCAACATGGCTTCTGTTAACCTTTCAGCCACAATCTTTTATTCCAGTTATTTGGCAAATTAACTGATCTTGAATAAAAGGGGCAAGCCGGCCCTGGGAACTTCCATCTCGTGTTGGCATTGCTTTCAATAATTATACGCAGGGCTTGCTATCAGCACTACCCAAGTGTTGTGCTAGGAATAGAAAAGTGTGAAAAGAAACAGTATTCCCTCTGAAAAACATCCATCCAGTTTTATCTGCATGCCTTTCCTCTTGTTAGCTCTTTTGCCATAGAGAATCTAAAATCCTGGGTCTTCAGGACAAATTAGAAAATGTCACAATCATTTTCATAGCATTTTCTTAAATACTAACCTAAATCATACAAGAGATATCCAATTTTATGTAACAGTAAACACTAACAGTCCCCAAATTTCTTTCTCTACCCCCAACAACTATAACGTGTACACTCCCCACTTTGTTAAGCCCTTCAGTGATTAGCCTGCTTTTTATAACTGGAACAAAACAGTGATATGTGTATGGACCCACAAGTTAATTTTCACCCATCTCCTGAAGACAATCAGGTCATATTTAAAAGGCCCCACATCAGGAATCCACACTTCAGAGGCAGCCAAGGCAAACACTTCAAATGTGTTCTCTAACTCTGCACCAGTGGGTTTGCTCATTAGCATAAAGGGCATCAGAAATCATTTTCCCTTGAAGAAATGGGTGGTTTTCCAGAAATGTGGTAGCTGGGAAAACTACACAGGCCCTATTTCCCTTGCATGAGGAAAGAATGAGAACTGAGCCAAACCAGCAGCTGAGAGTAAATCCTCCGAATTCTGCCACACCATCTGGTCTTGAGCCCAAGCCCTCACCCCCACTCACTGCCCAATTGACAGAAGACTCTGTGCCCGGCCCAGCTAGACACCATCTCTGTTTCCAAGAGAACAGGGACTCCACTGACCTCACAAGAGTAGGTACTAGGTCTATTTTGTTTTCTTTTTCGTTTTCTTTCTTTCTTTTTGCCAGCTCACTAATTATTATCCATACAAATTCTGATCTGAGGCTTGTTTTCATGCTTATATTAGAACATACCACCCACTAGCCAGGTCATGGGAAAAAGAGGTATAGATCTCCCTTACCTCTATTTCTCAGACTTTTACCAAAGAAACAATTTTTTAAACTATCCAACTGGCATAAATCCACTCACAACTACTTTCACCTTATTTCACACTGACCTAGGGCCCTATTTTCTCCAAAAGTCATATATGTCTGTTTAAATAACTGTCTGTACAATACCTAGGTATTTTTGGTATTAAAGGATTGTTTGATAATATTTTGGAGGAAAAATAGGAGTTACCAACACTTTAAGAAGACCATCAAACCATATTCAGAAAATGACAACACCTTCAAAGTTAACAGATTTATTTTAGAAGCTTATTATGCGTTGCATATAAGCCAGGCAGGTAGCACAAAAAAACCATCTAACAATCTTGAGATAGACAAATAGATGTAGAAATATGAGAACTGATTTGGAATCAGGCAGCAAAAGTTCCCATTTTTCATATTTGCCAATGCCTTAAAAGGAAGTTGCACACTGTAGTTTTTTTTTAATCTGGAACACTTACTATATTTTTTCCGAGATAAAATGCCCTGAGCTATCCATCCATTTTTTTCTTTTTTAAAGTCAGATACACATGTGCTACTTTCTGGTGTCTTTTACACCTTCCATTAAGTTCTTCCTCTGTTGTTTAGGTGGGCCTCCTTCTAGAACAGAGGTTCTTAAAGTGGGGTCCCTACATCAGCAGCAGCAGCAGCAGCATGTGTAAACTTGTTAAAAATACAAATTCTCAGCCCCAACCCCAGACCTATAAATCAGCCGCTCTGGGGCTGGGCCCTGGTGAGCTGAAAATAAAAAGCCCTCTAGGTGGTTCTAACAAACACTAAAGTTTGGAAATCACTGTTCAACATTTTGCACACACCTAGTTAAACTTGGAAACACTAACTACAGATGTACCCAAGATATCATCTTTAGAGGGAGGGGAAGCAGGTGGCAAGGAGGTTCATCCTTCTGTTGTGCTTGACTGGCAAGGTGAAGGAGTAATCGTGCAAAGTTCACACAAGCCTTCCTACCACCACATGAGGCCTCACCCCAGTATCAATGTGGCTGCCATCTTTGCACATGCTCTCCAGTTATCAGCCCCCACTCTGCAGCCTGCTGTGGGCAAAGTTTCAAAACACTTGTTCGTGGGACCTCCTAGGTGGCACAGTGGCTAAGAATCTGCCTGCCAATGCAGGGGACATGGGTTCGATCCCTGCTCCAGGAAGATCCCACATGCGGAGGAGCAACTAAGCCCATGCACCACAACTATTGAGCCCGTGTGCCGCAACTACTGAAGCCCCTGCACCTAGAGCCCATGCTCCACGACAAGAGAAGCCACGGCAATGAGGAGACCGCACACCACAACGAAGAGTAGCTCTCCCTCACTGCAACTAGACAAAGCCTGTGTACAGCAACGAAGACCCAACACAGCCAATAAATAAATAAATAAATAAATTAAAAACAAAAAAAACAACAACAAAAACACCTGTTGGTGACTAAAGAATACAGCCTCTTCTCTATACTACTAGGGAAATAACAAAAGCAAGCTAATTAAATCATCACGGATGTCCATGTCACATGATATCCAGTGGCATGGAGGCTGGTCACAGCAGTGCCACTACAGGGCTCTGAGCCCCAGTTTGAGGAATGTGCCCAGAAATTTTGGTTGTGTTTCAAAATGTGATAAATTTGATTCAACCAGCAGAGAAGAGACAGCTCATTCAAACCAAACCTAAAGCAGAATAATGCCTTGAAGGGAAGGCTCTCTAGAAAGAAAAGAATTGATTCATAAGCATTTTTTGGTTTAATTAATTTTTTAATAGACTATTTTTTAGAGCAGTTTTCAGTTAACAGCAAAACTGAACAGAAGTACAGAAAGTTCCCATATGAGTAGTGTTAGTTTTTGTTAAATACTTTTTGGGGGTCTGTTGAAATAAAGATTTTTCTTTTTCAGCCTGTTGATGTGATGGATTGCTTTACCTTTCAAATGTTGAACCAGCCTTGCTTACCTGGGATAAATTCCGCTTGGTTGTGGTGTATTCTTTTTATACATCGTTGGATTCAGTTTGCTAATATTTTGTTGAGGATTTTTGCATCTATGTTCATGAGAGATAATTGGTCTCTAGCTTTCTTATAACATCTTTGGTTTTGGTATTAGGGGAATGCTGGCCTCATAGAATGAGTTAGGAAGGATTCCTTCTGCTTCTATATTCTGGAAGAGATTGCAGAGAATTGGTATACTTTCTTCCTTAAATGTTTAGAATTCTTCCTTACGAAGTCACCAGTGAACTCACCTGGGCCTGCTGCTTCCTCTTTTGGAAGGTTATTAATTATTGATTCAATGTCTTTAATAGTTATAGGCCTATTCAGATTGTCTTTTTTCTTCTTGCGTGAGATTTGGCAAAGTGTGCCCTTCAAGAAATTGGTCCTTTTCATCTAGGTCATCAAATTTGTGAGCACAGAATTTTTCATCATATTTTTTTATTATCCTTTTCCTGTGCATGGGATCCGTAGTGATGTGCCCTCTTTCATTTCGAACATTACTAATTTGTGTCTTCTTTTTTCTTAGCTTGGCTAGAGGCTTATTAATTTTATTGATGTTTTCAAAGAAACAGTTTTTGGTTTTGTTGTGGAAACAAAAATAAATCTAGTTCTACTCGAAAGAAACTCGTACTTTCTTTAGAGAAGACTGACTTGGAAACAACTAAAATATAATGCAATATGGTTGATAATTGAAAACATTTATGAAGAGCTATTGTAAAATATATGGGAGTGGGGAGGAGTCGGGGAAGGCCCCATAAAAAACAAAGTGACACTGGAATCTAGTTGAGGAGGATCTCCAGGAAGGGGATGGATGAGCAAGTGTATTCAAGGCGGAAGGACCTAGGTATACTTCTCATTTACTCTCAGGTGGTCAGTGTCTTCCAAAATAGTTTCTTCAAAGATCATATTTACTTATATTATTCCCACCTTTTCCACCCTGATATTTTCTTTCAACAACTAGAGGAGAGAAAATTATATGCATTGCCATATACGGGTAAGATAAATCCAGGTTTTCTAGATGCCATCCAGATACTCTTTTGTGTAGCTCGCTATACCCTTTGCTGTAAATGGACTTTGAAGAGATACAAAGGGAAGGTTACAGGGAAAATATGAAGATGTGTTAACACATTAGTGGATATACTTTTCTCCCAAAGGTTGAAGAAAAAATATTGTGCAATGATGCAAGTGGAGAGAGAGGAAACCACGTTAAAAAAAAAAGTCAGAACACAGTTTTTTCCTTTCCAGAATTCACTCTATGAATGAAAGCATTATTATTTCTTTTCTTCTTAATGAAATTATCTTTTTATCATCATGGCACAGGTCAAAGACACATTTGAGCCTCGGCTTTATTTACTATTTTGTTGTTAGGAAATCACTGTTACCTATTTTGAATAGCCAAGATATCAAAATATATTAATTCTGTCACCATCAAAAATTAAGTCCTCTTTTTGTATTATTACATGACATATAATAGGTACAATAAGTAACAGCAGCAGCAAGAACTTTGGGAGATTTCATTAAAAAATTAAACAGTTATATGGAGACATTTTTTTTAAGCAAGAGATCCCAGTCACTCTCAAGTACTATGATTGTAAGACAGGAAGAAGGATCACCCATCACTGCTTTCTTTTTTGATAAGTGTGCTGTGCTTCATGATACACAAGCATTCTAGGTTATTAGTAGGAAGGAATCTAACTCTTAAGTTTTATGGTCAGGGTGTTGTGTCTGGCTGGTGAGATTTTTGAATAAGTATTTTACATGAAACAGAGAGCTGAACTGCCTTGGGGTGGAGGCAATTCAAGGAACTGTATGCAAACAATAAAAGACATGAAAAGTGCAGATTACTCGCCCTTAAAATTATTTATGATGTGAGGCCCTGTAATTGTACCTATGGATTTCTTTTTAAAATCACTTAATCATCTTTCATATGTGAAGTAATGGGCAGCCCAAAACATCATCTCCAAGGCTGCAGATCATCTGTCATTCTTTTTAATCCGACTGGACTTGACAGCCATAATTTCTTATTAGAAGGAATTTTATGACCCCAGGTAATGGAACTCAAAAACTACCAAAATGTAATGATTTCTGGTGAATAGGCAATAAAGTTATAGTGATATTTGATGAATGGAGCTCCTGGGAATAAATCAAGTTCCTTAAACTATCACCGCCATTAGCACTGCATTTTTCCCCCTTGTTTCTTATATGAGGCCAGAAGTGCTTACATTTGCAATGACATTTTAAAAATGACTCAGTGAACAGTTTGCCCCTTGGAGATGTCTTCCATTCCAGGAATTGTGAGAATGAGTAAGTCAAGGGAAAAAGAAAGGAGGGGGAGAGGAAGATGGGCGATTATGGCTGTACAGGACTATCAGAAGAGTTGGCTCTGGCTTAAGGTCTACTGGTGGGAGAGAAGACCTTGGCCTCATCTTGTTCCGGTCACTTCAACAAGATGAATTTGTGGGTGTTAACTCTGTACCCAGGCCAGAACACCAGCTCCAGAATTCTGGATAGGTGGGTGTGGGCTGGGGGCTGGGCCCCGTTACTCTATAAAATCTCCAAATGAGTTCGTTGCCCAGCCACGGTGGCCATAACCACTTTCATGGTGACTACGCACGCACCCTTTATCTAAGACCTGAAAGAATCCTTTTAAATAGGAGCTGAGGAGTTGGGTGTTGCTTCACCTGTTTGGCCATGAAATAATCTTATATAATGCAGACCTTAGTTTTGGCTTGAGCACCTACTGGGGTAAAGGTGCAATGTTGGTGAACGCTCTGGCTCATGGAAGGAAAATGCATTGGCAGAAGTTTTATTGTAATTCTTTATAGCTCTGAGTAATATCTTTTATTGGAATCTGTTTCAAGGCTGAGCATGTAGTGGGGGTATTTATTCCTTTCAGTATGTGACTGGACACCACTAGAGACATAGACTTGAACGTTGAAATCAAGCTCCATGCAATGTAGGTATGTCCAGGAATTCACAGGAAGCTCAGTGCAGTCTCTATATGTCTAGGGAGGCAAATATTTCTCAAAAGGCTTCTCTCAAATGTGCACTTGTCTGGCATTCAGGATTTTTATTCCTGTTCCCTAAAGCTGTAGTATGTTTTAAATCAGGGTAGTACTGTTCACAAAGATGAAAAAGTTAGCTTGGGACTTAAAAAATCCAACTGTACTGCCGACTACTTTGCTAATGAATACACACATAAATATGTATACTTTTTTTCCCCCTTTCATCCATGTTCTTTATCTACCCAGGTGGTATGCTCCGTTTTCAATATGCAATCCTAGTAAAGAATAATTAAAAATTATCAGAAAATGGTGCCCTTCTGATTTTCAGGGAAGTTAAAAAGAACATTTCCTTGATTTGTCCCAGGAGACCTGCCATTTCAGCGAAAACACTGCAAGATGTAATGAGCTAAACGCAGGCACCTCAGCCCAACTTTAATTTCTACCTTAGTTTGGGGAAGTCAATTTAGAAAGCTCCAAGAGTATTTTCAATGCTTCTATTTATATTCTGAAGAACACTAGACTGGTATGCATGTCTTGAAAAGCCATGAACTGTGAATGCCTATCAGTGTGAAGACCTGTTAAAGTTACCTCCATAGAAGATAGCAGGAAGGGATCAAGCCCTTACACTCTACAATTTATATTAAGAATCTTCAAGACCAATAGAAGCTAAGCACAAACCTGTAAACTAGAAAAGTCCAGGTATTTGGGGGGAAAATTCTTCGATGTAATTATTAGACCAGATTTCAATCACTAGCTGAAAGATCAGAAAATTAAGTCTTCCTTGAGATAGCTTTTCTTTCTCCAAAAGCATCAGGACTTCTTTCTTCTAGTGAGGACTTTTGTTTCAGGCAGGGAAAAGAGCAAAAAAGACCATCTTCTTGGACTTTCCATGAATGTAAATTTATGCTTTGTGGATTTGGGGAGGATAAGCCCTGCAGGTTAAGGACAGATCTTGGATGGACGTCAACCAATGTAAATATATATACTAATATATGCTTGGCCAAGCATGTTAGTAATCGATAACGTGTTTATATTAAGAGGAAGTCAAGGCATTCCCTCCTCATTTTCTACTGTAACATCCTAGTTGAATGACTCAGAAAAATGTATCCTGTGAATCTCAGCAGGTGTAGGAGACCTGGGGAAACAAGGTCTGTAATATTCCTGGTATGGGCTTAGACATAGACAGCAACAATGGCATTCCTACAGATAAGAAAAAGGAAGCTTAGAGAGGTAAACTGGCCCAAGGAAACACAGTTCATGAGTGGCAGGACCAGGCATCCAACCCCAGAAGTCTCTCTCCAGAGATCTTGTGTTTAATTTCTACCTCTGTACGGCCAACTTCAGAAAAGTGTTCTCCGTGCGCTGCATGGAACCATGACAGAGCCGGACCGTAATTAATTGTCGCCTGCCTCCCCTGATAAACTGACTGTAATAAAATGGTTAGTTAATTCAGATTCCCAAAAGTGTCAAATTTGACAGGAAAAGTAAGGTCAGATCTCACTGGATTAGAATGAATATCTTGGCTGAACTGATTTGTGTGGGTGCTCAATCCATTACAACTACAACTCTGCATGGGCCTGGTGCTCACTGGTTCTCTTCTCCTTTCCAAGCATTAACCCAGGATTTCACCCAAAAAGTCAAGTTTTGAGCAGAGCTTATTAAACAATATGCTGGTTCAGCAGAAGGAATGACGAAGACAGAAAGTGATCACACACACACACGCACACACACATACATACATATGTACATACGTGTTTCCCCTCCTAAGTAATCGAAGAAAGTTTGGATGAAACTTGGGCTTGAGAAATAAAGTTCTAGGGAAAAATCTTCACTGAATTAAAATAATTTCCAGGCAGGGCAATAAGTGTTGGATCTCAGAGTCTTAGTTTTTAAGTAGCCCGTGCTAAGAATACAAATGCTATACTGAATATACATGAGACAGGAAAAATCTTGCTTGCATACCTGAGAAAACAGAATTTCAAAATTTAGAAAACCCTTTAGAGTGAAAGGAATCTGTTTACTTATGGACAAGATCTCTGGATTAATACTTTTTCTTACTTTGAGTCACTTCATTATTGCTCATAGAGTCTTTCTGCTAAACAGAGTAGACATTTATTGCTGGAGTACCCTGCAAGCATTTTCCTTTGGTCAGGTTCCTCTACCCTGTTTTGCTTTCTGAAACTATCACTTTCTCTCTTGGTCCTTATGGTTTGAGTAGAGCTGATTCTACTTTTGGACACATCACCCAGGCCTGACCAAAGAGAGTGCCACCATGTATTTGGATTCAGAGATGAAAAAATTTTATTAGAAATTATCTGGGACCATTTGCTGGTGTCACCAGGGGAGAAGAATTTTCTTTTCCAGCTATAAAATACAAGTCTTGAGCTGCCAATGAGGAAAGTCTGCATGAAAATGAAACTAAGCCAGAGAAAAAGAGAGCCAAGAGGCAGAGATAGACCATAACCTGAAGACAGGGCTGACTTCATGGGCATACAACTTATGAAGATCACAGGGCCGTGTACTTGGAAGGGCCCTACCCTTGGTTTAAGGCTATGTTGTCTCCATTTTGAAATTCTTAATAATTTTTGAACCAGGAGCCCTGCATTTTCATTTTGCACTAGGCCCCACAAATTATATAGCCAGTCTTACCTAAAGGCTTTGGTAAGACCTCTGGATCCAGCCATGTCTGAAGTCAGACCTATCCTGGGACCTTTCAGTTGTATGAGCCAACAGATGCTCTTTTTTATATAAATGAGTTTGGGTTGAGATTTCTCTACATGCAATTTAGTTCGACTCTGATAATACAACAACAATTTAGATGATAATCTTTCCAACCTTCCATTCAATTCTAGAACAAATTCTTCAACCAGCTCATAGATAATTATCCATCCTTTTTCTAAAATCCTTCAGTTGTGGAAAACTAACTACTTTGTAAGGTAGCCCATTTTGAAACAACTATAATATTCTTAAAGTTCCCCTTTTATTAACTTGTACTTATTAGTTCTATTTCTAATCTCTAGAATTATTGAGATAACTCGTACCTCCTGCTACTTGGCAGGATGTCAAATACTTGAAGACAACTATAACTGCATCCCCCAATAATTCACCACTGTTAAGTTAGACCCCAGTTTCTTCCATTCTCCTTTTATACAGTTTCCAAATCCTTGACCATCTCATGTAATAGCCAGATTGTCACTATCTAGATCGAATACAAACTCCTACTGTGAACTGCAATGGAATTCTTCCTTCCCTGACTTTGGATGGAACATGTTTATTAACACAGGCTAAAACGACATTATCTAAGGCAACTGGCTCAAGCCAAGCCACCAACCAACTAAAGATCCCTTAGGACAGGGTCAGGCCATTCTGCACTTGAACAACTGACCAAGTGCAGGAGTCAGCGAACTATAGTGACAAAAACCCAGCCCACTGCTGTCTTCTGGTAAATTAAATTGTACTGGAACATAGCCACGCTCAGTTTTTTTCTACATACTGTCTATGGCTGCTTTCATATTACAGTGGCAGAGTTGAAACTGGCTGGCCTGCAAAGTCAAAAATATTTATTATCTGGCTTTATAGAGAACAAGTATGTCAAGCCCTGATTTAAACCCACAATATAAGCATTTACATTTATCCTTGTTAGATTTTATTTCATTAGTTTGGGCCCCTAATTCTAGTTTGCTAAGAATTTCTTTAACTCCATCAATATGCAACTTACATCTAAACTTTTTAAATTCACAGACGTTGGTCTCAGACAAAATTGTACTGTATTCCTTATCCCCAGTCTCTTTCGAGAATCTATTTTAACTGATCTGTAATGAATTGCAATGGGTGTTTTAGATAACAGAGGAAATCACCCTTCACCCTTAATTCTAATCCACAACATGAAGACCTATCACTGGCCATACCAGTTTTGTTCTTAATTGGACAAGAAATATCGGAGCAGTGCTACGCACTGCTGTTCCATGTTGATAGAAATGTTCTACACATCTGCATTGTCCAAGACAGTAACCACTGGCTATTGAGGACTGGAAATTGACTAGGTCAACCGAGGATCCCCATTTTTAACGTTACATAACTCAATGAATTGAAAACTATGCACATGTGGCTAGTGGCTACTCTTCAATATATTGGAAAGGACAGCCTTAGAGAATTGAGAACACTAAGAAATAGTAAAGTTCTGTGCTCTCTAAGCAACGTTTTCCTGTTCAAGGCTCTTCCACGGCGCTCATATACATAACTGCCTCGAGAGAATTCCCTCATTGTCCGGTATCCAATACCAACAGATGACTGGCAGGCTGAAGCCCGTGTTGTCCATGATAGTTAATGGTAAATGAGGGCTTTGAACCCAGCTCATGTTTAAAAGAATTTTGAGAGAGAAATATACCATAAAAAAGGGCTAGGTTAGCAAGACAGCAAGCAAACTACAACACTGCAGAAGCTACTTAGGAATTCATTAAGTTTTCATTTTACTACAAATTCTTTACTGACCATAATAAATCCCTGGGTGGGCACTGAACTTGTGGTTAGGACTAAGAATGAAAGCCAATTTGTTGACCTAATTTACGTGAAATCACTTCAGGAAGTGAGGTTGGATTCTTTACACCTTGGTGAGTTCTCCCACCCAACGTTTTGGGGCATCTCTTTCACACATAAGAACGGCCATTACTGCATGTGGAGAGTATGGAAAACTGCCCCTGTTCCACAAGGGAGTCTGATGTACAGCCAGGATTTACAATAATATCAATAAACATTGATAACTTCCAAATCTCTGTCCTCCATCCAAATTACTCTTGAGATTCAGAAGCATCTATGCGACTGTCGTAGATTACAAAATATGACCATGGATTCTTCCCGTCCTCTGTGCAAAGACCTTTTGCAAGGTGCCTTTGTTGCTCTTCCCTTTAAGAGGACGAATCAATTTCCCATTCCCTCAAACATGGGCTGGTCTTGGAAATTGCTTGGCCAAAAGACTGTGGCTGAAATGACATTATGCGTCTTCCAAAGCCAGACCTAAAAAGGCCTTGCTTCTGCCTCCGCAGACTTGAAATGCTGCCCTGAAACCACAAAAGGAAGCCAATCTAGTGTCCTGCAGAATCAGAGACCACGTGGAGAAGAACTGAGGTGCCCTGGCCAACAGCCGAGAGACCTGCCAAATAGGCACGTGAGGCTCTCTTGGACCTTCCAGTCTAGCTGCTGTCCTGGATGGATGCAGCCATATGAGTGAGCTCAAGCAAAACCAGCAGCGGAACTATTCACAAAACCCACTGAATTGTGAGAAATAATAAATTGTTATTTTAAGCCATTAAGTTTTAGGACAGTTTGCCACGCAACAGTAGATAATGGAAATCCCAACTCTCTCCAGGACACCTCCACGTGCACGTCTCAGAATCACATCAAATTTACAAGTCCATTAGTCAATGCATCCCCAGGCCCTTCCAGGTTCCACAAGTCTTCCTTGATCTCGCACCCCCAGCCTGGTGAGGTGCCCTCGTAAATGCTTCTCCAGCTAGAACAGGGTATTACAAACTCCTGTAGGTTCTCCCAGCTCTCAGAGCATGCACCGTATTTGTTTTAGGCCCTGTATTCCCAGCTCCTAGAATAGTATTTGGCACATACTAGGTGCTTAATAACTATTTGTTAAATGCCAAGTGAACAAATCATGCATCTAGAGACCTCAGCTATCTAGAAACACAGAAATGCAAAAATAATGGGCGGGGTGGGGGTAGGGGGTGGGTGTCAGTGCTGCAAGACACACCCAAGCACAATTCAGGAATTTACTCAAAGCCTAGGGTATGTCATATTATACACATTTGTAACAAACCTAGTGATCATATCATGTAGATTATAGCAGCAATGATCTGAATGTTGGCAAGAAGGGCTAAATCAATTAATTAAAAAAAATCACTCACAGTAGCAAACCGAAAGGTAACAAAAGTGACAATTCAGAAAGAGAAAGGAGATAAATGAAATTAACTACAAAGAACAGACAGGAGAGCTGGGAAAAGTATAGGACTCTGAGTTATTTGGTGTCTCTTCTCATTTAAAGTTGTCACCTAAGTCACCCTAAACATCTCAACCACCAGAAGAATGTAAGGGCAAGGAGGGCAGGGATTTTTGTCTCCTTTGTTCAGCGCTACACACCCGGCTCCTAGCCCATCATCAGTATTCAGTAAATATTTGTGGATCGAATGAACAACCTTCAATCACTAAGGACAACACAGAACAGACTGATGTCTGAAGTGCGAATGATCTGAGTCATTGGGAAAAGGTTAAAATATACTCATTACACCAAGTTTAAGAACACAGGGTAGGAGGTAACATATTGGAAAAAATTCTACCAAAATTGCTTTTCAAAGTTTGGACACAGGGAAGAAGTGAGAGAGTAGCATAGACATCTATACACTACCAACTGTAAAATAGATAGCTAGTGGGAAGTTGCTGTATAACAAAGGGAGATCAACTCGATGATGGGTGATGCCTTAGAGGGCCAGGACAGGGAGGGTGGGAGGGAGTCGCGGGAGGGAGGGGATATGGGGATATATGTATAAATACAGCTGATTCACTTTGGTGTACCTCAAAAACTGGTACAAGAGTGCAAAGCAATTATATTCCAATAAAGAGCTTAAAAAAAAAAGTTTGGACACATATAAGCGGTAACCTTCATTCATCTGAAAAATGTATGAACACGGACTGCAGATAAGTAAGTTAGAACGTGTCTATTTTTCCTTGCATGTTGAGAGCTAGAACTGTCTCTTGCATTTTCCTGTATTTTCTACTCTGCCAGCAAACCAGGTATAAACAATAAAACTGTAATTAATATTTTAAAACTTTTCTTATGGAAAATTTCACATACATAAAAGTGGAGAATAAGTTAATGCATCTCCATGTGACTATCGCCCTGCTTCAATGTTATCCACTCTTGGTCAACCTTGTTTCATGAAAATCACATCTACTGTCCCTCCTCCACACTATACAAATATTTTGGAATGAGTAATTGGTTTAAGATCCAGCTAATTACTGTCACCTATAATCCAGTAGGTGAAATTTCCAGATATATTTGTATTTAATGGATACTAATTAATGGCATCTTTTCATCAGTGATGATTTCATCTAAGTATATGAAGAATAACCCACTCATAATAGCTTTTTAAATTTTTATTCATCTATACAAAACCAAATGTCATACTAGAATAAATGATTCATTTTTATTTTAACCAATTTTTCATTTGTTGCTCTCATTAAGCCATTTTTCTTCCTGAGGATCTGAGAAATGGCATTTTTCAAACATGAGCACGGCAAGCCACATAAAAGAAAATCACCTTACGGTTTACCTTTTTCCCCGGTTCCAGATTTTTCAAAATGCCACATTTCTTTCTGTTTTCTCTGCCTTTTACAGATTATATATCCCAATTGTAGTTTATTCTAATGTTCAGAATACAAAACATTGCTGTTTTGCTTGTTTAGATACCACATTAATTGTTTAGAATATTTGAAACCAATTTTAAAACAAATGTAATACCAATCATTGTCTTGAAATACACTTGCATGGTGAGGAAAAAATTGTCTCAAACAACATTTTATGATCTAAAATTTTGATTTAAATCATTGAATGTAAACTAAATTTGATTTTAATTATACAGATTTTAACATCACATTTAGTCCTATATTTCACAACTATTTTTTGAGAATAAAATTTGGGGAAATGCATAAAATTCTTCCACAACTTTTTCTCTTGATTTGAAAATCAGTGACTTCTCTACAGAACCTGCTATGTCATAGTAGAGAAGAGATTAAATCAAAGGAGCGGGAAGTATTTTGCCCATGGCTGGGTGAGAGGAATTACATTCACTAAAAATTTACTTCACAAGTACTCTACTGCAGTGGCTCTCAAACTTTGCTCCACATGGAAATCTCCGGGGGTGTTTCTAAACAATCCTGCTGGGCAGGTCACAACCTGGACCAAATGATCTGGATCTCTGCAGACGGGACCAATATGTGCTGAAGCCGGCTTGGCTCTCAGCAGCTCCTGAGGGCAATAGTGCACATGTCTTCCCAACTCTGTGTTCAGTGACACTTACGTTAGTAGCCAGGAATTGGCAACGGCAGGAGTACTGACAACACAGAAATGGGCAAACACTATACATCAGAGCTCCTTACCTTCCAGGGAGTCAATCGTCAGCCTTTCACCAGCATATCACTGGAGTGGGGGCACAGGGGGTGCACAAGTATCAGTATATTTTAAGGCTCCCCAGGTGGTGTCAACGTGCAGCCAAGTTTGAGAACCAGTGGTCTAAACTTGAAGGGTCATCAGAATCACTTGGAGGACTTGTTAAAACACTGGCTGCATTTCTGATTCAGTGGATCTGGGGTAGAGCTCCAGAAGCTGTATTTCTAACAGGTGAGGCTAATGAAACCTGTCCGGGAACCACATTTTGAGAACCACTGGTCTGGGGCATTTAATGGACGTGAACCAACTAACAAGTGCAACAATTAGTCCTAGAAATTGAAAGAAGGCAAAATCAGCCCAGGTAGATCACTGCTCACAATAAAAGCTGGGGAACAAGACCTAAATACTAGAAATCTCTATATATCCATGTCTTTCATGTCCTTATCACTTACCCTCCATTCTCTGGGTATCATTCATTCATTCCTACCACCATCTTTTATTGAGTATTGTATGTCTGGTAGGATAGGAGGTAGAAGTAAAAGATCAAGGAGACGAGGTCTAGTCTAGAAGCTTACCTCCCGGTTGAGAAGACAAGCACCTAGATATTCAGTCAAAGTGAGGCCTTGTCATTGTGCCACCATAAAAGTGTAGGCAGCTTGCTTCAAAAGCTCAAAGTAAGATAGGGATCAGGGGTCTGCCCAGAAGCACTAGCAGTTGACATACATTTTCACAAGATAAGAGTCAGATGAAGTGGACCGGAGGAAGGAAGGAGATAAACCAGCGCAGGCAAAGAGAACAGCTGCTTTAAGGGCAGGACGGCACAAAACAACATATTGATGCCGATGGGTCTCAAAATCAGGCGGGCATAGGAATCACTTGGGGAACTTGGTAAAAATACAAAAGTTCAGGCCCTCTCTGGGGGCCTCTGTGTCGTTTATTGGCTCTCCAGGTGAGCTTGACGTACACCAAGGTTGGAGGACCACGGACTCAGAGAATCATGAGCAGATGTGACATGCCAGAGCAGCACCAAGGCTCCCTAAGGGAAGCAGGAGCTGGATTTGAGAGGAGGCCAGGGCCACCCTGTAAAAAGTGATGTGAAATTATGTTTAAAAAAACTGAGGAATTGTTTACATCTTCTCCTGGCCATTTGGACATCCACTGCGCCCGAGAAGAAAAAAAGCTTTGGTTTTCAAAAGTAGGGGACAGCAAACTACAGTCCAAGGCATATGGGGCCCACCACCCAATTTTGTACCACACGGGAGGTGAGAATAGTTTTTACATTTTTAAGTGGTTGAAAAAAAATAAAAGAATAATATTTTGTGACACATGCAAGTTATATGAAATTCAAATTTCAGTGTCCATGAAACAGTTTTATCGGTACACAACCAAACTCATTTATTTATGAATTGTCTACGGCTGCTTTCACGTGACAATGGCAGAGTTGAGTAGTTGCGACAGAGAGTATGTGGTCAGCAAAGCTGGCCTTTACTGAAAGGCTTGCTGACCCCCCTTCTAAAGGCTAATAAGCCTGTGAAGGTCTAGAGGTACAGAAGCCTCTAAAGGATGAAGAAGGGAGTGGCCCAGACCAGGAAGAGTTAGGGTCCCCCAACTGGTGGCTTCCACATACAATGGAGCCCTGGAGACCCAGAGACCTAGTCTTAGCCCCAGAGGGAGCAGGTGTCTTCTGGGACCATCTGGACAATGGCTTAGTGAGAGGCCACCAAGCTCTGTGGCCTTGGGTGCCGCATGGAAGATGCAGAGGCCAATCTTACCAAGAGGAAGAGAGGCCATCAGCAAAGGCACCCACTTTCAAACACCAATGTAGGCCCCAAGCATCGCAGCTGCAGTCATGATGAAATGAAGATCAGAGGCCCCACTTTAATGGTCCTGGCCTCCTTAATCCCTGGAATTCCAAATGAGCCTAAAGGTAGGAGCAGGGACCCTCTCCCCTGCACACTCCTCCAGTCAGGCAGGTGGTGGCTAAGCCAGGTTGAATTTGATTTAGGAAAAGAGAGAAATGTGGCATTTCCTGATACACCTCAGTTCCCAACATTGTGCTCATACTTCAGATGCCCTTCTCTTTGCTTGGCTCTCCTTGAATTTGAATATTAAAGCCATTTTTCTTTCTGGTTCCACTGACATACGGCCAGAGGGGAAAACTGGTGATCCCTGGAGCAAGATGTCTAAGCACACCTGTGGCCTGTCTCAGCACCGCACCTCACTGTGGTTGGTTGCAAGGAGGCTATGCCATGCTCCAAATATATCTGCTGGAAAACAGCCCAGATTTAATTTACTACCACGCTCTGGGTGCAGGATCTGTTAATATCTTCCAATCACCTGCCTCATACAACCATAGCTATTTTAAGCAGAAATCACGGCTTCCTCATCATAGAAAACCTTCCCTTTTCCGGAAAGTTATGGTCAGAGAAAAAGTCACAGAGACCTTGGGCTTGGGTTCAGCTCAAAGTCTAGATTTTATATCTTTGGAACCAGGAGCTGTAGTAGTTTGAGGTTCTTCTGGTTAGAAAGGGAATATACACTTTGGATAGAGGATTACCTTATTTGGCAAAAGCTGCTTGAATGGACCATTTAGTTATGCAAATGTAAAGTGGGGACTATAATTAGTAAAGGAAAGGTTTGAAATGCTACAACTGCAATAGTGGCAAATAAGAAAGTGGTTGTAGGCAGAGTCACACCCCTGCAGATAATGTCTGCCTTAAAGAAAGGTTTCTCATCAATGATAGATTTAGCCGTCCTTTGTCCACAGCTTCTAGATTCAACTTCTAGAGGCCAATCTGTATTCCACGCTCATGGCCCTTTCAAACCCAGCCCCTGTGGGTCTCTCTCACCTTCCAATCTCTGACTCTCCTCTTTCCAGCTCCTCCTTGTTCTCCTCTTGTTCTTATGCTCCAAGTGTGGTCCTCAAAGCAGCAGCAGCAGCAGCAGCATTTTCTGGCAACTCCTTTGAGATGACAGATTCCCAGGCCCCACTCAGACCTGCCAAATCCGAACCCCTGAGAGTGGGCCCAGCAGTCTGCATGGTAACAAGCTCTCCAAGGTGACTATGATGCGCACCCAGGCAAAGGTCTTGCTTGAAGCAGTTTCCAAGGACAGAACAGGAGCGAAGGTACTGGGGATGTGAATGTCACTTGGCCCTAGAGAAAAAGCCTTAACAAAGAAACTGGAGCCTGCTGGTTCAGCATCAAACCAGACTATTCTACAGACATCCTGAGCCTTGGCTGAGACAGGACTAACCCCCAGCAGCAACCACATACCTGTGTCAGACAATGAAGACATGATAGAGCAGCACTGCTTATGCCAACAGAAATCCAAGGGAAGAGAGTGGCACTAAATGACCAAAGGGCATGGCCAGTGCGTGTCTGTGTTGGGGGTGATTGGGGGGGTAACTGGCAATGGGGACTCATGGTACCAACCAGGAGACAAGCAGGACACAAAGCCCTGGAGCTAGCCTTTTGAGCCCTGAGCATGGCCCTAGCCCAGATCCAGGTTGGGTTTCTCTCTTGTTAGGCCCTTCTTTCATCCCCAAGTCTCTGCTAACTGTTGATATGACCTTCTTCATTTCCCCACGTTCATGAACCCAAGAAGCTTCTGGGTTACCCTTCAGTCATGGTGACCAGGTCCTGTGAGCTCTGCACTCATCGGCTACATAGAGAACAGCTCAACCAGGTTTGGCTCCTGAGTCTAGAACAGCTTTTGCTTGGTTTTGTTGGGCTCTGAAAATTGAATCTGGAACCACTGCAAGCCTGCAAACCTGCCTTTTATCTCCAATATCTTGCCAGGTTGTAAGGTAGCTGTTCAACTCGAACAGGTTCGAAGCACACACACCAAGCTCTCCTCTAAAGTGCAAACGATTTCTCTGCTGTGTGTTTGCTGTGGGAAATAGCCTTGGCTCTTTCAAAGGCCTCCGGGAGCCCACCAAAGTAAAGTAGAGGAAAATCAAAAGCCTGATTTCTCATTTTGAAAGCTGCTTACATAATCATATCTGGCATAAAGAAAAAAAATAGAACTTGCAGCCCAAACTGGGATGGTGTACCATCAGCAGAAAGGCCCTGAGGTCAGCTGGGTCCTTACGGGGCACATTTCTAAGGTGCTGCTCCTTCTAGTCGCCCCCCTCCGCCCCCTCTCCATGTTGGCTTGAATCATTTGCTTTGCAGTTTGCAGGGTGTCATCCACAAGGAGAGTTCCAGAAATGAGCAGCCCTTTCTCTACTGTACTTGGGGTTACACAGTATTATGACCCCAACTGCCAGGGAAATACGAAAGGGGTTTCTAGACCCCAAATGTTGGGGTGCCCTGAGACCCATATGAAAAGACCCTCAGATGCTTTCTAACCACATTCACTGTGGGAAACTTCTCTGCAGTGCAACCCCAGCAGCTAGAAATCTGAGACCAAGCAGAAACACCTGCTCATTAGGCCCAACTCTTTTTGAATCACACCAGTAAATGGAAAACCATGCAAAGAATGACCTCAGCCTGTTAACCCAACAAGGAGTGTCTAGACATTCACAGGACACTGAAGTTACACACAGGATAGAGGAGAGGGATTAGTTCAGTTCTAAAGTCCGCAGTCGGATCCCGTGGCTGCCGAGGCGGGAACCGGATTTAGGCTCCAGGGCAGAGCTGCCCAGCCCAGGGAGCAGAGCGCCCCTGTCAGCGTCGAGCGCCCCTGCCATCAGTCTGAATTATTGCGGCCCCTGGAAGAGTGGGGCGACTGAAAATCCAGAGGCTCATGAAGACCGTTTCCATGCAGTTTCACACGGAGCCTTGGTAAGAAGCCTGTTTAGCTTTATAAAGTAAAGCAAAGAATGAGCAGAACATTTCCAGTTACAAAAGACCTGCAGAAACACGTGACCGCATCCTCCTTGTCTCCCCTCAACCAGAAGCGGAGCCATTCCCCACTTGCTGGGAAACAAACAAGCTAACACATTTCATGAATTCTCAGAAGCACAGGCCTTTCGTATTTTCCAGTCTCCAGGTTCATCTTATAATGAATGGCATTTTGGAATCCCTGCCTTCCCGGAGGAAACACGATTGGTTGACCATTCTCAGGTTCATAACTGGACAATCACAATTCCTCCCCGTTTCAGCCAAAATCTATGTAAATTCCATTCGAGGAAGTAAAGAGGAGACTTCATAGTCGCTGAAAAAAATGTCTGTTGAAAATTTCTGGGAATATCAAGAAAGGGTCTGCATCAAAGTACGCAGAATGGGTTTAAGCAGTTTGAAAGAAAATCCTCGTGGCAATAATGAAGTACTCATTCAAGAAATGCTACCTCACCAGTGCTTTCCATGGCACCGGGGAAAATGTTTTGTGGAAAACCATGGACATCAATTACTGCACTGAAAAGTGATTCACACGGGTCAAGCTCTATGTTTCATACGTACAAAAGTTTGAGGAATACCTTAACTAAGTTGTTTGCTTATGTTTCACTTTTTTGTATGCACCAGAGTATTATATGATTAAAATCTATGCTTAAGTCTAAAAGTTAGCTCAAGAAATATAAAAGTGTAAGGGTTTGTCAAACTTTTTCTGTAAAGGGCCAGACAGTAAACATTTTCAGCTTTGTGGCCCATTCAGTCCACTACTGCAACTACTCAACTCTGCCACTGTAGCAGAATAGCATCCACAGACAACATGTAAATGAATGGGCATGGCTGTGTGCCAATAAAACATTATTTATACAAACAGGCACTGGGCCAGATTTGGCCTACAGGCCAATTTGCCAACCTATGATCAAAGTGATAAAACATTATGCCTTCATTTCCTAGTGGACACATATAAAGATGTCTAGCAATTGATGAACTCTTAGATTCCACGAAATTTGATATACATACCAAAAATATCAACTGCTGCCCAGTCGAGGAAAAAACCCCACCATCTTTGTTTCCCACCACCTCATTCCTTCCTGTTCAGGGGGGTTATACATATAAAGTGCTTCCCCTTTCTTCTGGATTCCACTAATCACCACTTACCTAAGCAGTCTTCTCACATATCCATATTCCTAGCCTCTTTCTTTATTACTTTCTCTTCTAACATTCTTATCATTGGCAATACAAAGCTACCGCCACATGAGTCAAAATGCAAGCCTCATCATGAATAATAAGTTTAATAGTTGTATTAGGGATGTGCTTTGTCAAAGAAGATAAATGAAACACTTTGAAGTGAAATAAGGTAATAAAGAACCAATGTCTTTACCTTCTAAAAATCTTAACAGGATGCAAAATAACTTCCAGAAAGTTACATCTCCTCACTCTCTAATAAAATCTATTCCTCATGCTTCAACATGAGCATTTAGAAAGCTCTCTAAATGTTACTCCCGTACTGTTTTGTCTTTGATGGCATCACAACAAGGTTGTGCACCATTCATGTAACTTGCATGTATATGCCATTCTGATCACACTGCAGGTTAGAGAGAATTTTTTCAATCTAGCTTTGAATCTCTATTATCAGGAGAGGCTATTTGCCACAACAAAACAATCCCAAAGTATCAGTGGCTTAATTCAGCCGAAGTTAGTTTTCACTATCCCAGTCTGGGAAATTATAGAGGGGCAGGGGACGTGTGTCGGTGTGTTTCGTTCTACACAGTTGTTCAGGGTCCCAGGCATCTTCCATCTGCGGGCTCTGCCTCCTCTAAACCTTTAGACCAGGATTTCTCAATGTTGGCAATGCTGTCTTTCTGGGTCAGATCATTCTTTGTTGTAGGGAGCTGTCCCATGCCTTGTAGGATATCCAGCAGCATCCCTGGCCTCTACCCACTAGACACCAGTAGCACTCCCCACCCCACTGTGACAAACAAAAATGATGTCTCCTGAGACTGTCAAATGACCCCCAAGGGCACAGAAGTCCTCTCTCCCCACACTGAGAGCCAGTGACTTACTCAAAAACATTATCATCACTCATCCCAGATTATGTGTTCTATTTATTCTTGGGAGACTAATTTATTTACTTTAAAAGATTTTAAAATATTAAATCAAGTTTATCTTTGTTTATGTAGTACACATGGAACCTGATTCCAATAGCCGTTGGACACAAGATGCTTCAGCTGGAAAGTCCATTATATCATCTTCCCATAAAAAGCAAGTGCCCTGTCCCCCTGCCTTGAATTATTTCACAAGCACATCAGAAGCATTCCATTGGCCACAGGATCAACTGCCATCCATGAGTCACATAAGAAGTCTTTAAGAGCCTGAGTAAAATGGGCTCCCTTGAGAATTTTTCCAGACCTCGGTAGGTACCCTTGATATTCATTTCCTCTCCCTTTAAAAATCCACTATCCTACCAGCTTCGCTCCAATGTAAGGCAACAGTCTATGCACAAAACCACTTGCGCAAGTGAAACCAAATCCCACGAGATGGTAAAAATGACTCTTAGAAGCCAAACGCTGGGACCCCTGATAATTACTTACATTATCCTAATTTCCTTGAAACAGTACTACCTCTCATTCTTGCTGATGCAAAGCTGCTAAAAAGTAATCAAAAGCAGGCCTGTGTCTTTTGGATGTACCCATCGACATTTAGTGGTTGCCTAGGAAAGAGTAGTATAATTACAACTGATAGTGTTTTCCCTACAACTGGCACATACTGGCGCCCTTGAAGTCATTTTTTGGAAAGTGCTATCTTAGAGGGAAAAGGAATAGTACATTGGCAAGTGTAAATACAGCCTGGCACTGCACTAAAACCCTCATGGCTACAATTTGCCTAGGTCAGGAGACTTAAACTGAAGGCTGCTATCAAAATCAAACATTGAAACCACAAGGTCTCAAGCATCACTTTTTTTCCCTAAAAAGGACATTGGAAGCAATATACCCAATTGTGAAAAAGTATGACAATCAAGAATGCTCAAATAATGGGCATATAAGTGAAAATAGTACTAATATAAAGCCCTAATAGTGGGAAACACGAGGGGAAACACTACTCCACAGAGGAGAAGGCATACTTAGAATAGTTTACCTTGCTCAAAGTCCTGGGAAAATCTCACCAACAAATATCATTAGATCCTAGATATCTCTGTTGCAGGCCACTCACATACTGAGGAGGTCAAAGTCCCTAATTGGAACCTAATGGCTCCATTTATCATTTGGAAACCATCCTCTAACAAGCATCTATTTCATTTTTACCCATGCACCAAAATACGCCCTCTCTTCCGTACTTCTCCTTTCATGATGTGACCTGAGGAGGAGGCACCAAAAGATGTTACTAATGAGAAAGTCACAACAAGAAGAAGGAAAATTCTTACTTAACAAGATGAATCTGGACATTTCAGTAGTGGAGAAATTCACAAAGGTGAAGATGTAGCTGGATAAGGTCTTACGGCTCATTGTAACATCTGAAGTTAGAGGGAAAAGAAATCTATCAAATTTCACCATTTTGCAACCTAAGCTGATTGTGTGTTGGGTCGAGAAGCAATCTCCCTGACCTGAAAACGCCATGTTCACCACAGGGAAGGGGACATACCACCTGCTAGGGATGGAAGCAGAGGAGTCTTCCCAGGTTTGCCTGGGACTAAATCCCAGATGCTGCTGCCAGGGTGTCTGTGGTGGGCAGTGAATCCCAAAGCATATGTCATCACCACTGTGACTCACTGTTACACAGACTAATTTTCCCTGGCACTTGTGGTCCTCAGTTTCAAGGGCACTAATTGTAAATGTCATTGAAAACGATAAACAGGAAGCAAGTCACCCAAAAAATGCATCTGCTTATAGAACAGTCTGGATTCGATTTACTGTTGCACTGTGAGTGGGGAATCTGGTCTTCAAACTTACACGCCTCACATAACCTCATCTGTTCCAAGGAGAAGGTGCTGCAGTAATTTCAAAGCCTCTGTTCCTACAAGGCTCTTTATCTTGTTCTTAGAAACTACCAGCACCTTTCACTGGGGCTTGCTATGGCGTTACCCAAAATGGACCACAACAACTCCACCTAATTAATTCTAAGTTCTACAGTGTTCCCAACTGGATAAACACTGTTAAATATGAGAAACCTGTTCCCACTTTAGAGTTAATTATACATGCCACTGAGAATTCTTAATCAGACCCTCCAAAAATTATTCCAGGAGGAAAATAACTAGTTTTACCTGCAATTTCAGATTACCTCCACAATGCAGACCTTTTTATATTCTTTGACATCTCATGACAGCTACTTTTCTTCTGAGTAGATTGCATTCATTTATTTTAGAAACAAAATGTACAAAGGCAGTATAGGTTCAAAAGAAAGAAGGGAATATATAATGGGATGGTTATCTAGACAGAAGGTTACTTGCGATTTTTGGAAAACCTAATTGCTCTATTTCCTTTAGTAGTGACAATAAAAATCACACTGAATTAAAAGAGAGGAGAAAAACCACTTTCATTAATACCCACATTGTTGGAAGTGAGACTATTACCTCTGGAAATATATAAAATACAATGAAGACTATAAATATTCTCTTTGCTGTAAGATAGTATTATTATTTAAAAAGGCAGCTCCATGTGATCACAGGAGGCAAGCGATGACAGCACATCAAAGTGGCATTAATTCCTGCCATAGACAAAGGAGTTACAAGTGAAGACTGAAGTGATGATCAGATCCTGAGTCAGCTTCTTCCTTGGATAAGTTACTGATCCTCTCTGACCTTCAGTGTCCTCCTCCGCAAATTAGGACTAACAATAGAAACTATCTCACTAGGTTGTTGTGAAAATCAAATACCAGAGCTATTGCTGAGAAAATGCTTATCAAAGTGCCTGGGACATAGTGAGCACTCAATACATTTTAGGTAGTCGTGGGAATAGAAGCAGCAGTGGTGGCAGTAGTAGTCATGATACCAGTGGTAGTAGTAGTTGTAGTATAAGATAGCAGTTAGGAATAATATTACCCATAGGTTTTGGAAGTGGTAAAACAATTACTAATAGAAATAGTAAGACGTGGTATTCATAAAATTACAGAACTATGTAATTTTAATATTACTGCTAATATTATCAGTAACCATATTAGTAATGCTCTTATTAATACTAATATTAACATTTCTAATAATAGCACTGGTGGTTGGCAATACAAAGAGCATTGCTATTACCAGTACTCATAATTATACTAATATTTTAGGCCCTGAAAATCACTGCACAGTCAATAAAAATAATGCCATATAAAACTGGTCTATTTTGTACCAGAAATTATCATTTACTTTGGACACAGGAATATTCCAAAGAGCGTGATATCCTTCTGCCTTCTTTTCAAAGAAGATAATTGTATCTTGGAGCAGTATTAGGAAAAAAGTCATTTTCATGCAGATAAGAGGGAATGAAAGCCACAGAGGAATCATTAAAGTAGGGGTTATTTGTGACTTGTGTTGATTACCAATGAGGAGGAAATGTTGCTCTGAAAAGAATACAGAGGAACACACCTGACACAGCAAGAAATGAGTGTATTACTGTAGCAACAAGTGTTTCCAAATTACAGTCAATTCTTGATTACCTAGATGCAAGTGACCTGGTTTGAGAAGGATGGTGGTCAAAAACATGTGAAAATATCCACATATAAGAAGATATGTACTAATCAAAACTTTATTACCAAGAATAGAGGCCACTGTGCATCTGCTTGTAACTACCTGCACTACCCTGGTATAGTCAGTTCTGCCATCTCACACTCCCACTCACTTTGTAAATGTGAATTTGTTTCAACAGGATTGAAACATTAGGGAACTATTTGAGTACAATGCAAATATCCTGTTTGCTGATGCACAATTTCATCACAGAGAAGGATGACAAATGCAGAAAACTGCATCCAGCTGAACAGAGCCGCACATGATCACACAAAAAGTTCACGCACACCAGCCCCCCCAAGGTCTACAGCTTCCTCACCTGCTGGTAACTCCCCCCGCCCCCCCCCCCCCCACTGGTTTCAGATCGCCTTCCTCCACCCCTTCGAGTAACACACAAGCTGCAACCCTGCCTATGCCCATGTCCACAGGCCAACTTCAGGGCTTTTCAAGGGAGCGTGACATGTGTATTGTAGTATTTATGTATTTCCTAACCACTTAACTTGTGTAAAACTGTGCTAGCATTTTTATGAGGTTCTTTTCTTTTCTTTTTTTTTTTTACTGTTGTCATTGACAACGTTTGTCAATATTTTAAGTGCCATGCTCTTCATCCATTTTCCCCACAAGCCTGGCAGGTTTTTATTACATGACTTTGCAATCATGCTATAATTTCAAGAACACATATGTAGCACTATAGCAGAACTGACTATATCTGTCATCCACATCTTTCTCAGCCTAAGAGAGATAACTTACTGCCAAATGTCTATAACAGAATATAAAGCATGGAGACACACTGTGGTGGCCCAGGGCAACTGTCGAGGGGAAATGTAGCAGTCCCCAGATCAAGATTTCTCTCACCCCTGGGATGAGGACAAAGTACTGAGAAGACAGGGAGCTCTGAATCAAATATGAAGGGGTAAGAACAGTGAGAATGCTCTTGGAATTTCAGAAAGGACTCTGCGGCAGAGACTGGCCAACTGGTCAACAGACCAGGTTCTCCTCTTCATGATACCCATGAGACTACAATTCCTGTTGTGTCATGTGGTTAGATCAGCCTCAGAACGCATTCTCACCTACGGATGAGAGCAGAGGAGTTATGTGTGCTTTCTTGTCCACTCCGTCTTCCTTTCAAAATCAGCCTGCTTTATGCACACAAGCATGATGTCTTAGAAGCTGCATACTGAAGATCACACTGAAGATGACAGATCCACAGACAGAAGGAATTTACGTCCCTATATCACTACTTGTGTATCTGACTCCATATTAGATCTTTCTGTTACGTTAACCTTTGCGTTCTGTTGCTTTTGCCTGGAGTTAAGAATGTTGCCTATAGCCTGAAATATACAGGACAGTCCATTGTCAAGGCTCTGACCTTCAAGGGTACAACACTTTTCCATTCATGTAGAGATAAAAAGCTGCAGAACAGAGAATAACATTTGTCTCAGAGATTTACAGGAACATAGTAACCTGACCTACGTGCACAGCTGCAAGAACAAAGGATTCCAACACCAAGAAGTTTGCCACAACCAACCATGCCCCTCCCTCACCTTGCCTGTAAAATGCTTTGCTGAAACCCTTCAGGGAGTTGGGGGTTTTGAGGGCATAAGCCACCCATCTCCTTGCATAGCCCTGCAATAAACCTTTCTTTGCTCCAAACTCCTACATTTCGGTTTGCTTGGCCTCACTGCGTATCATGCACACGAATCTGTGTTTGGCAACACTTGCAGGAGACCTTATGAGAGCAAGACATAAAGGATTTTGGTATTAGAGACATCACACAACTTGGAGTTGTTTTGTTACAGCAGCTTTACCTTAACTTATTAAATCCAGATAGGCTGCTCAACATGTCCTGCTCCAGCTTAAATGTTAACAGGTTAATAAAGAAGCACTTTCCAGGCTGTTTAAGAAGTGTGTGCCTTGGATGGACAACAAGGTCCCACTATATAGCACAGGGAACTATATTCAATGCCCTGGGATAAACCATAACGGAAAGGAATGTAAAAAAGAATGTATATATATATATACACATATATGTGTGTGTGTGTGTATAATTGAGTATATATGTATATGTATAACTGAGTCACTCTGCTATACAGCAGAAATTAACACAACATTGTAAATCAACTATACTTCAATTTTTTTAATAAATTAAAAAAAAGAAAAGTCGTGCCTTTTCCACACAACAGCTTCTCTGCTGCGTAGGGTTTAAATAATGGTGAATAAGACCCTCCCTCCTTTCAAGGAATTTACAGTCCAGCAAGAGGAGAGAGAAACATGAGTGACCATAAAAGACAGTCACAGAGGTAGCAGTTCTACTCCAAGGAATATGCACAACAGAAATCTGTCCATCCGATCATCCTCAGAAGGCATAAGAGTGATCAGGACAGCTCTGTTCAATGTAAAAACTGGAAATTCTCCAAATAGCCATCAACAGCAGAATGGATAAATCAATTGGGGGTCTTCATGTAATGGAATACTCTACAGCAAGGAGAGTATGTGGACTACCACTGCACCCAAGCATAGGTGAGTCTTGCAAACATTACTGGAGTGACAGAAGCCAGACATATTCATATGATACCATTTACAGCATGTTCAAAGACAGGCCAAGTGAACTGATGGTGACAGAGGTCAGGATAGTGACTAACTTCAGGAAAAGGAGCCAAGGAGGGTCACCAGACTTCAAGTTATATCCTAATTCTTGAACTGGGTGGTTGTTACATGAGTGTATTCAGTTTGTGAAAATTCACTGAGTATACACACTTATGACTTAAGTTTTACATGACTATTATGCTTGCCTCATGTACATGACTAAATTGTACATAACTATTATAAACAGTTAACAAAATCACAAGTGTTACTGATGTCAGGACAGCACTGTGGAGAAGGTATTTCAGAGACTCAAAGATTCAACATGTCCCAGAGTCAACTGCACTCATTTAGGCAAGTGAGAGACAAAGATTTTTTTCTGGTGGGATGTTTACAACTATTGGGAACCTCTACCTACTTCCTCCTCTTGCAGCCCAGTCCAATAACCTCCAATTCAAACAGCAAATTTTTTAATTTACTACCTAAGTACACCCTCAAGCCTTAGGAGACCTCAGGAGTCATATCTGCACATATACTAAAAAGAGTACAAGCAGAATTACAGGGGAAATGGATTTCTCCGCTAATGAGAACATCAATTTTTTTTTCAATAAGTCTCTACCTGTCTACCCTCCCTCCTTTTCTCCCTCCCCCTCCTCATTTTCGCCCTCTCACTCTCTATCTATACACGTGAACACATGCACATACATATGTACATACATATAGGGAAGAATCTACAAGATTCTAATGCAGTCACCCCTCTTGACTCACTGAGGCAAGCAATGGCTACAGGGTTCAACAGGCCAAGGCCACTCCTGTTGCAAAAGAAGATTCTTTGCCAACCAGGTCCTTGTTGTGGAATCAGTACATGGCCATCACCAGGGCTCACCATTTCTGTACTGGCGGATGTGTATTACTTAGAGCCCTTTCAGGACAGAAACCATCTTAGACTAGATTAAGAAAAAACAAAATATTGGCTTGTATAAGTAAACCCACCAAGGTATACTAGCCCCTGGCATGGCTGGATTCAGAGCTCAGATGCCACCAGAGTCCTTTCTCCTAGCCTCTCACTAGATGCTGACTCAGGCTCTCGGCCAGAGGTCTCCTGGGACTGGCACGTATGGCTACAGGGAGCTCTGGGATTACATTCTTAAAAGCTGTCACCATCGGGAACAAAGCCCTTCCTTGCCAGCTCAATTCAAAAAACGCTGGGCGAGAGCTCTCATTGGCTCAGCCTGGGTCACAAGGGCAGACCATCAGCAGCCACTCCTGGATAATTATGGTTGGTGTGGAGAAAGAAGTTCCCAAAGGAAGAGAAGGGATGTTCCAAGAAGAGGGAAGAGTCCCAGGAGGGGAAAAAATCACACATCCACAACCCTAGTATTTTTCAAACATGGGCTGCAATGTATTTGGGGGAGGGGGTCATGAAACTAATCAGTGGGCTGCAATCAGCAGAATTTAAAAATGAAAAAGGATAAAAGAGAACAGAATCAGACTGTGGCCAACTCAATATTATTTTGCGAAACTTTTGTTTTAATTATGTGTATGTGTATGTGTGTGCTATATGTGTGTACTGGGTAACAATGGAAAACATTTATTACCGTGGGTTTTGGTTTAAAAAAATCATAGTACAATACTCTAGGCAGTCATCAAACATCAGATCTGTTTAACATGTATGCATGTACACCTACCCACTCATGGGAATACTTAGCGTATATTTCATACCTATCCCCATGTCTTCATTTAATGTGATCATGGCTTTAGATAATACAAAAAAGATTTAGCTGAGACATTTTTATCATGAACTATTATACCTTATTCAATCAATGAGAAAATGGTTAAGAATAAGAAATGCACAATTGTAAAATTCTTTCCAATGACACCCAAACAAAAGTGCCTAATAAATTAATTGGTTTTATCATAAACACCAAGAAAAACTGCTTTCAATTTACTTAATTGTTTATTATTATCTTTACAAACTTACTTTCAATCACACGATTAATACATTCTTGTTGGAAATAATGCGTTCATTATGGAACAGCATGAAAGAAAAGACCTTTTCAGTTCGTGTAAATGCAAATCCTGTCGTATAAGGAACACAGGGAAACCCACTCCCTACTCACGGAAAACTCCAGCCCTGTGAGCTGTTCCTCATGAGGGCAACCACTGTCATCAGCCGATGAGTCAGTCGGTAATTACTAGGTATCCATGTAACCATCCCTTTCTGGAGATCAACTTAGCAAACCCTCTCTGTTCTCCAGAGCTGCCCGAACCAACAGTCATTTCCTCTTCTTCTTTCCTCCCAGAGTCTCGGTTTTGCAGAGGCATCAGTTGGCTCTGTGCTGGGCCGGGGGAGGGATGGGGGTGGTGGGAGCTGAGGTCCTCTCCCACACTAGAAACTGACTCAATTCAGAGAAGCCACTGCTATTTTGAATGAGACAACTCTTCATTATACAGAACTGTTTCGCTCATGTTAGGAGGTTTGGTATCCCTGGGCCCTTCCTGCTATATGCCCATAGGACTCCCTGCCCGCAACACTATAAACAGTTGGAACACTCAGGGCCATTGCCCAACAGCTACCCCCAGTTGAGAACTACTGGTTAGAGAACCAGGTGTCAGCAAACTTTTGCTATAAAGGGCCACTTGGTAAATATTTTAAGCTTCGTGGGCCATATGGTTTCTGTTGCAACTACTCAACTCAGTCACTGTAGTACAAAAGCAGCCATAAATTATACGTAAATGAATGGGTATGGCTGTGTTCTAATAAAACTTTATTTACATAAACAGGTAGTAGGCTGTATCTGGTCCACAGATCATACTTTGCCAATGTCTGCAAGTCGAAACCAGCCATGCTGATTCCCCTCACCAGGCAGATTTAAGAAAGACATGAGACACCATGATAATTCTGGACAACGCAAGATCAAGGGACTCTGCTATGAGGTTTTAGGGAAAGTTTTCCACACTCTCAAATAAGGGAGGCATGGAGGAAACATATCCTGCTCCCCTCTCATCATCTTTGGTGTTTTTTTGTGTGAAGATATGACAGCTGGAGCGACTGCAGTCACTTTGCAACCACAAGTGGTGCAGTTTACTTGCGGAGATGGCACATGAGAAAAACAACAAAATGCAGAGCCCTGGAATCCAGTTAACCAACCCTAAAATGGCCTTACCTCTGAATTTCTTATGTGAGAGAATAAATTGTCCTCCTTTTTAAGTTATCTTAGTTGTGTTTTCTATTGCTTGCTGATAACAGCATCTTAACACAGGGGTCCCCAACCCCCGGGCTGAGGACTGGTACTGGTCCTCAGCCTGTTGGGAGCCAGGCTGCACAGCAGGAGGTGAGTGACAGGCAAGTGAGTGAAGCTTCATCTGCCGCTCCCCATCGCTCATATTACAGCCTGAACCATCCCCTGCAACCACCCCACCCATGGAAAAATTGTCTTCCACGAAACCGGTCCCTGGTGCCAAAAAGATTGGGGACCGATGTCTTAACGAATACACTTTGAATTTGATCATAAAGCAGTAAGGGTCATATATCTCTATTGGAATATGAGTATAGTGTCCACACTGACACTTCTTAGCTACTCCAAAATTCAAGTGTTTATTCTGCAAACAATAGCCTTGTTACTGTTCTCCAAGTGCAGCCCCGAATAAAAGAGAAAATACTGGAGAAGAACTGCATGTTGATTGCTTCCTCAACTTCTTTTCCCTTCATTCTCCATACTACTAGAACCCTGACTCTGAGCATTAGGATCTCTGGGAAGGTGAGCCAGAAATGAACATCTCATGGCCCTTTGCTAGATGTGGCCATGTGATCCATTCTGGTCAAGGAGACTCTAAGAGAAGATCCTCAGCTTCTGCAAAAGATGTTTTTCCATTATTTAAAAAAAAGAAAAGCCACACAAAGAAAATGCCCCCCGTGCTCCAGTCATGCCCTGTTTCCTGACTCTAACCCAGTCATATGATGATATGATGCCTGGAGCTGTGGCAACCACTTTACACCATGAGGTAATAAGTATGAAGCTGATGAAGCACAAAGAAGGAAAGAGCTTGAGTCGATGGAGCCCAATCCAGGAACCACCTCCCTCTAGGAATATATTGTTTAAGGCAGAGTTATTCAAGCATTCCTTTACTTGTAGCTAAAATATCCTAACCAATAAACTCATAATAGGAAAACATTAAAAGGATGACATTTTTAACCTTAAAACATAGAAGCTATTTAGGTTATACATGAAGTACTAAATATAGGTGTCCCTGAATAAGCTACCCATGATGTAGTGGAGTTTTGATGTCCACCTCCTAGGAAGTAGACATAGTAGAATAACCCTGCAGGACTGGGCCAGGGGAGCCACATCCTCTTCCGTTTCTTCTTCCTCTTAAGCAAGTCTACTTTTCCAGAATGGTTTCTACACTTCCCTTCATAGCATCCACCCATCGTAGCAAAGCAACCAGTGGACAAAGGGGAAAGAGTTTATCACCATTTTGTTTTGAATCCCTTACCACATAGCATGTGGGGGTTATTACATCTTATTTGTGGGAAAGAAAGCAAGCACGGCAGGAGGATATAAACATTTACAACACAATTCCTATTCAAGTTGTTTAAAATCTATTTGGGAAGAGAAAAGACTGTTCACAGTAGGAACATTTATACAGAGAATCATTTGTAAGTGCAAAGTGATATTATCTAACTTCTCCTTTATGCAGAATTTCCAAAAAAGCCCAGAAAGATAAAAATATTTGTATATCTAAATCTGTATCTACATAGTCATTTGTGATTGTATTCCCATCAAGAACTACTTTTAATGAGATTTGACATAGGACAGGGGTCAGCAAACTTTCTATAGCGGGGCACCTGTTTTCAGCTTTGTGAGTCATCTGGTCTCTGTAGCAACTACTCATCTCTTCCACTGTATCGAGAAAGCAGCCATAGACAACACATAATGGGTGTGGCTGTGTGCCAATAAAACTTTATTTATGAACACAAATTTGAATTTTGTATAATTTTCATGTGTCATGAAATATTATTCTTCTTTTGATTTGGGAGAACCATTTAAAAACGTAAAAACTGTTCTTAGCTTTATACAAACACAGGCAACAGGTTGGATTTTGCCCACAGGCTGCAGTTTGCCAACTCCTGATCCCTGACCTAGGACACAGGAAAAATTCTGAAGTGACTTCTAGGTCACCATTAAAACTGAGTTATGGGACTTCCCTGGTGGCACAGTGGTTAAGAATCCGCTTGTCAATGCAGGGGCATGGGTTCCATCCCTGGTTCGAGAAGATCCCACATGCCAGGGAGCAACTAAGACTGTGCACTACAACTTCTGAGCCTGCGCTCTAGAGCCCACGAGCCACAACTTATGAAGCCTGCGTACCTAGAGCCCGTCCTCCGCAACAAGAGAAGCCACTGCAATAAGAAGCCCGCACACCACAATGAAGAGTAGCTCCCACTCACCGCAACTAGAGAAAGCCCGTGAACAGCAATGAAGACCCAACGCAGCCAATAAATAAATTAATTTAAAAAAACTGAGTTATGCCCAGCATAGTTTTATGCATGTATCTTCTTGTGTTCAGATGATCTTTTTAAAATGTTAACACATAAACCTATAATAGCAGACTCTTTGATTAAACACATCACTATATTCCAGAGAAATGGAAGTTTATGGAGTTATACATGACCACATCAATACCAGAGTGAGATAAACGAAAGGACTAACCAGTAGAGACGGACCAGGCACTTCATTGCCTCCTATGTGTGTTTCATCAACTTAGTTAAATAGCACTCTATTCTTCAGCCTGTCAACATGATCTCAACCGGAAAGCCAAATTATGAACTAATGGCATCATAATCAAATTACAGTCCTAATGGAAACATCCATCAATATATCCCCAGAACATGGTTCTCCAAAAAACACCAAGCTGTCCTCTTTGGTGAACAGAAGATTGTCAAAGGATACAATTTTTGGATTGCTGTCAAAATGTGATGAAATTTAAGTTTAAAAAACTTATACATATTCTTTGTTGGGTGGTGGGGAACAAAAGAAAAATATTTTTTTCTGTTTATATTCTGATCAGAGAAAGGCTTATCTAGATATAAAAACTGAAGGAATTTTGCTTCAGAATACTCAATTCTATACAAAAAGTAAGAAATCATTTTTATAATGATATGATTTTTCCAGTTTTATCTTAATTTGCTAATAAAAATTACTATTAAAATTTTATATATCTGAAATTTCTGTTACACCTTGTTGATCTATATCCTTAATATGGTAAACCATCTACTATGCTTCATTCATCGTAAATAGTGAAAACTAATTACAGGTTAAAACTGTCTCAGTCAGCAATTTACATTTTCATCCAGGGCAGATTTTTCAACATTTTATCAAATTTTGGGAGATCATATTTACCTAATTTTTGTTCTTTTGTCTAAGTAAAGTTTCTTCTCTCCCTAGCTCCCCCCAATCTAATAACACTTTTATTAGCTTCTTGTGTATCCTTTCAGTATTTTTCAATGTAAATACAACTGTATTGTTGTGTAATTTTCCATGTTCACTGAATAAATATATCCTGGAGATGGTTCTATACTACTGCATAGAGTGTTCCCTTGTTCTTTATTTTTTATAGCTGCATAGTGTTTCATGCTATCTTAATCTATGTTCTTATACATGCATGTCAGAATTTGCTTATTCTATGGTAAAATGATGGAACTTTAGAAATAAATTTAGAGGGAATATTGTATAATTTCCCCATTTTACAAATGTGGTGAAACAGAGGTCCGACTTGCTGAAAATCCACCTGAAGTTCCTACCACCATTACTCAAGCCTTCCGTCCCCAAATGCCTCAAGTCTTGTCATTAGGTTAACTTCTATGACAAATGCTGCTTGTCAACTTTAATACTTTTGAGGAAGCAGAATGCCCACAATTTTAGCATAAAATTTAAATACCATTTTAATGGCATCTCAAACTACTTTCTGACTTTTATGAGTTTTGAAATACTCAGTATGCTATTATTAATGTCATAAAAAATATGCTCATGAAATCCAAAGACTTCATTGTAAAGATATTCATCACATTATTATCCAAAGCAAAACACTGGAAAGGGTCTAAATGTTAATTAAATAGGAAGTCATTCAGTAAACTGTAGTATAGATAGATGTTTATTTCATGTTTATAAAAATTTTAATGATATAAGAATATAATATTTTTTAAAATTTAAGTATAGAATCATGTATACAGGATACTATGTAAAATAGATGGAAAGGTTAGAGAAAGTAGAAAGATAGCAGTGATTATATCTGGCTGGTGGAATTTCAAATATTTGTATATTTTTCCTTTATTCTATATTCTCAAAACTTTTTACAATAAAGTTCTTACTTTTACAATCAGAAAAATCACATTAAAATCTTATTGATACTATTTGGACTCGGATTTATGTGGGTATTCTATCACTTTTTCTATCACTTTTTTAAAATTCAAATTTATTTGTTAATAGTTAATATAATCCTAGGGTTCAAAAATCAAAAGAAAATAGAAATATAAAGTGTGGATGGGGACGTGGGGACCCACCCATGTCTCCTATCTGCCCAGTCCATCTCACACATAATCCCCTGTACCCCTACTTTACAGAGTTAAATACTGTTCTTAGTTTTTTTGTGTATCCTTCTGGTCATTTTTATGCAAACACAATAAATATATATATTAAATCCCCCTTCCTTTTCATACAGCTTTGTACCTTACTATTTTCACTTAACAATAAGTATATCCAGAGATCTTTCTACATCACTGCATATAGAGCTGTTCCTTGTTCTTTCTCCCCCTCAGCCACACTGTACTTCATGTTAATTTTTAAGCCAAGTTCTCAAAGACCTATTTCTTAAAATTTGCTCATTCAGTGTGATATTTTAAAAGAGCAATATAAAAACTAACCCTAGGTCAAATATGTGCACTTTAACAAGACAATACCTTTCCTTTAGTATAGTGAAAATTCCACTTTCTACTTCATTTCCTTTTTCCAATATACAGTAAGTAAGATACCCTGATCATGGGTTTGTTTTTTTTATTGAAGTGTAGGTGATTTACAACATCCTGTTTGTTTCAGGTGTACAGCACAGTGATTCAGATATAGATATAGATATATATATATATATATATATATTCTTTTTCAGATTCTTTTTCCTTACAGGTTATTACAAAATATTAAATATAGTTCTCTGTGCTATACAGTAGGTCCTTGTCATGGGTTCTTTACTATCACATTTATGTACCTAAAACTCTCTTATCAAATCTTTAAGTATGTTACAAACATTATGTACAATTCTCTCCTGATAGCAGAGAAACAATGTGTATAATTGGAGAAGACTAGGATATTTAAGACTAGAAGGAAGGGAAAGAAAACAAATGTGAGACTGTATGGATCTGGGCCCAGATGTAGGGCTGGTCCCAACCTGTAGGGTTAGCCAGTGGTTCACTGGCAAGTGTCCAACAGGCACAATAAATGAGCGCTGACATCAGATTCTAAAAATCAGGAGCAGTCCGATATGCTGAATGAAGTACAGAAGCAGGCATATCTGTGATAATCAATACTTGACCTCATGGGGAATGCACCATGATTTCACTCTGATTCATTCATAATTCACCAAATACTCAATATCTACTCTGAACCAAGAAGTTTAATAAAAGCCCCCTTTAGGGGGCTTGCCCTCAAAGAGCTCACAAAAGAGACATAGTCCCAAACTGGACTCAATTGTAATATCATATGTACCAGTCAACTACTACCATGATAATGCTGCATAACAAACCTCCCCAAAACTCAGTGTCATCCAACAGTAAGTGCCCTGTTTTCATGCTTACAGTAGGTTTGCAGGATGATGCTGTGCCATGAACCTAAGCTTCTGGCACCAGCAGGCCAACCCAGGCAGTTCTTCATACAGTAATGTTAGAAGCAAAAAAGAAATGCACACTGCCTCTTAAGGCCTTCTACCAAAACTGATGCTCTGACTCCTGCCTGTGTTCTATTGGCCAAAGCAAGTCACAAGCCCAAGAGCAATGGGTTAGGGAAGGACACTCCACCTCAGGAGGAACTATAATGTCACATAGAAAAGGCTTAGATTCAGGGAAGGTTTAAGAATTGGGAGCAAAAGCGCAATCTACCACATAGTGAATAAATGTTATGATAAAGGTTAGGCACATGATGCCTAGCAGAAACTGGATACACAGCTAGACTAAATTTCCAGCAGCTCTCTCATTTAGATATGGCCAGGGTTCTGGTTAATGGAGTGTGGGTAGAATGATGTACTTCAATTCCAGGCATGGCCCTTCAAAACCTCCCATTCAGTCTTCCCCCATTTCTCTCCCCTAATATGTCAGCTGAACCTCGGTGGGCAGGGCAACCTTGAATCACATACTAGAGAGGAGAGAGCCTCTATCTTCCAGGTGCTCTGTGTATGTAGCAGAGCTCCCTCAATCCATCAGGAAGGCCTGTTAGGGGCTCCAAGTGAGCAAGAAATAAGCCACTTATTCTCAAATTGAGGGGTTAATCTGCTAAATCAGTTAGATATCTTAACTAACAAAAGATGCTACTAGTCAAACCATTTAACACAGGATTGGGGAGTTGGAAAGGCTACATGGAACAAGCATAGACTACAAATTGAAAGAGAAAAGACAAATGGTTGTTTTCTAGATGAAAAGGGGGCAAGGTACAGATTGTCCCAGACAAAACGAAGAGTGTATTTAAAGGCTCAGAGGTGTGACACCATTTGGGACTCCTAAAAAAGTTCAACATAGTTAGAGGTAGGTGTGTGTGTGTGCGCATGCGCGCACATGTTGGGGGACTGAATAGGAAGTTAATTAAGGCTAGGGAGATATAACAAGTTTCCAAAAATAAGATACTCAAAGGAAACAGGGGCCAACCCCAAAAGGGGGGGAGATAAAGACTGTGGATGTTCCCCTAGGGGCATTAAGGAGGAAGGAGACAGACAGAGAGAGAGGATCAGATTTGTACTTTAGAAAGCTTCTAAATTCACCTCCAAGTGGTATAGTAAGTGCTAACAGGTAAAGACCCCAGAGCGGGCTAGCAGAGCTGACTGGGTGCAAGCTGTCCTCCCAGTCACAACTCCCTTTCCCCCTCTTAGCAAAGCAGGCAGATGCCCAGGGCACGGCTCTAGCCCCAGTGGGGAATTTGAGTCCTGGGCAGAGAGCTCAAGGAAGAACAGTTAAATGCGCCTATCAAGGGCGGAGAGTAAACACTGTAGGCCTTGTAAGCCACATGGTCTCTGTCATTACTATTCAACTCTGCCAAAAGCAGCCACCGACAACACAGAAGCAAATGAGCATGGCTGTGTTCCAATAAAATTTTATTTACAAAATAAATGAAAATGGAAGTAAACATATCAGGTGGGCTAGAGTGTGCTAACCTGTGCCCTAGGCCACAGAGGAGGGCACTGCCCTGAGCCGCAATGCAGGTGAGCGTGTGAGGGGCTTGTAGCAAACCTAATCCCAGACTCCACCCTCTGTGTCCCTGAGACTGCCCCTGCTCCTGCCCTGGCATGAAGACTGGTGACCTGGACTGTGATTTTCATAAGAGACAAGTACTCTGGACTCCAGTTAGAGGGCCGTTGTAAAATCACCACGGTGAGCTGTATAAGCCAATGTAGAACAGTCTAGAATTGACCAGATGGCTCACGACAGCAATCTCCCACCAGTTAAATAATCGTGCCAGTTAAATATATAAATACACTCCTCCCTACACGCATTGGGCGAATTTTAACATTAATTTGACGAACTTCGGACGATTGTGTTCTTAAAAGCTCACCTTTGTGAGATAATTATCATGTTCTTATTTGCAGTTAAACAAATCTCACAATCTTTGAAACATATGAAAACAACCAAAATAAACATTAAAACCCTACAGCAAATTGGAATTGTAGGGAAATTGCTTTTCCTTTTCAAACTTGATATACATTTCCTTCATAAAAAATGATAGTATTTTCCTATCACTCAAAAAGGACTTCCTAAAATAAAAACTTACTGACACCTATAAAAACTCATTTTAGCATAATACTAATTTTGCTTGTTGAACTTACAGCAGTAAAACACAGAATTCTTCGAAGTCCAAGTTGATGACTTTTAAACCATTAATCATACAAAAAAAAAACCGCTTCAAATGTCAAAACAAAAATAAAAATTTATTCTCTGAGACCTAGTCCAAGAGTAAGCCATTTATTTTTAACTTGTACATTCCTTTCCATTCCTGAGTTACTGATCCTGATCACTGTTCAGCTCAACAAATTACAATAACTCATTTGTAAAAAGCATTAGAATGGGGTGTGCATGATTTTACTCACTTATTATTTAGTATAGAGAATTCATTGTATGTCAAATGCTGTAGCCATACTTGAAACACATTTCTAAAGGAACAGGGCAGGAGGAAACCCTCTCATCTCTTTGCCAGGAAAAAAATGGGAATCTTAACTTTGTTATCTAAAACTAAGGCTTAGATTTCTTCAAGATACTTTTCACGGCTTAAGTACATAATGACCTAAATTGCTCAGAAGCAAGGCTGTATACTTTTGATATGTCTTTGCTATGAAGAACTAAAGGCATATAAGTGATATTATATGATATTTGTCTTTCTCTTTCTGACTGACTTAGCTCAGTAGGATAATCTCTAGGGCCATCCATGTAGGTGCAAATGGCAATATTTCAGGAGGGTGGGCAGGGGAGGGATGGATTGGGAGTTTGGGATTAGCACATACAAACTACTATATATAAAATGGATAAACAACAAGGTCCTACTGTACAGCACAGGGAACTATATTCAATATCCTGTAATAAACCCTAATGGAATAGAAAGAAATTTAAAAATTAAAAAAAAAAAGAACTAAAGGCAGTCTAGCTTTTCATTACAATGCTCTCAATCAAATCATAAGAAAGTTGGGTTAAACTCAACTGCAAATTAATACAGCCTACCTCAAGTCCTCTGCCTACAACTAAATCCACTTATCTAGTTTTCTTTCCATGTGGAAAAAGATTAATGAAGGTCATCAGCCATTAGGAGCAGGTGGCTCAAGTGTACTGTAAGGAAATACCAGGCCTTCTCCCGTGGACTTATCAGCTCTCCACACACGTTGGTTGAGGCTATACAAGTACTGTTGTCCATTCTTTTTCCATCCATGTTAAACTAGAAGTTGAAAGGCTTATGGAAGGCAAGTATCACTCTAACAAGTATCTCTCCAGCCCAAAGAAAGTGGGCCAACTTAGTGACCAAAGAATAGGCATGCAAAATTGTCCCCAGTGCAACAAATACCAGTAAGGCAATTATGTGCACTTCTGATGCTCAGTGTCCCTATGGTTAAGTAAATAATTTGAGATCAGAAGTTTCAATAAAGTCTACATTAATTGTGCATATACACTGATGAATGCATGTATTTAATATGCTAAATTTAACAAGTGTTGACAAACTTTCTCTTCTTAAACAAACTCTAGCCAGGCTCCTCTGAGCCTTCCCTCAACTAGGCCTCAATCTTGGCCTATAAAGACCTGGACAAACACTAACTTAGTTTCTAACAGCTCAAGGCTACATCCCTATGATGACTCCAACTCCCTTTAAAGTGCCTGTCTGAGAAAATTCAGTCCACACCTGAAGAGGGGGCCCCTGTCTCCCAGCCTCTGTGGGAGGGCAGCAGCCTAACTTTGATAAGAGCCAATTCACAAAGCCAGATGGTTTCACATGGACCAATCCCCTTCTTGCTTTTTGTAATTTTTCACTTCTATGCCTGTAGGGAGCCCCAGCTCTCTCCCTCCCTCTTCCCTCATTCTCCCTTTAAAATGCCTAGTCGCCTCTGTATTCACACCTGCCTCTTTCCCCTGTTGTAATCGTATATTACAAATAGTATATTAGTATATTACTAAGGTAATAATCCTTACCACTTTAACTAGTATCTGGTTCTGTTGATCTTAGTGTGTGTTTGGTTGTGCTTCTGCCCACACACACGTGCTGATAATGTCAAGAACAGAAAGTAGGAAACGGGATTGTTTCACCAGGAGTCAGTAAACTGTTTCTGTAAAGGGCCAGATAGTAAATATTTCAGGCCTTGCAGCTCTAAGGGCTCTGGAGCATCTATTCAACGTTTCTGTTGTAGGGAATTCCCTGGCGGTCCAGTGGTTAGGACTCGGCATTTTCACTGCTG